>NC_024310.1:511836-512646 GCF_000523025.1 Cynoglossus semilaevis | reverse complement strand
GGGGCAGGAGTCACAGAAGTCACATAGAATGGAGCTGACCACCAACACAGAGACTCTGAGCCTCCTGTGGCCCCCCCTGACCCCCCCACCAACACAGAGACTCTGAGCCTCCTGTGCCGTCGACTTCTGTCATCTTTAAAGTGACTCTGGTGACGTCATTCAGTAACAACAGTCGTCTGTGTGTGTGTGTGTGTGTGTGTGTGTGTGTGTGTGTGTTTACTTTCTTCAGATGTTGACAATGTCATTATTCCTCCTCTGTGTGAAGACGTCTTCAGCTCCTACAGCTTTGAAGGAGCTTCTCTCTCCACTGTGAAAAAAGCCTTTGGTCTTTGTTCTGCAGGAAGCTACGGTGGAGAGATCGTGGTCTGGAACCACGACACGGAGCAGGCTCTGAGGAGGCTGCAGACCCCCCCTGACCCCTGGGACCAGGAGCCCCAGTCAGGTGACCTTCTGATCAAACGTCTTCAGCCGTTCTCTGTCCTGGAGGTCAAACGTCCCCTTCTTCTTCCAGGTCACTCTGATTGTTTGAAGAACTCACACTCGTCTAGCGCCATCACCAGGCTCTTCTTTATTCCGGGGAGAACGTCTGCAGCTGCAGGTAAAACCTGTTACCAGGAAACATCCAGTTACCAGTGGTCAACACAGCTCCATTTTTACACCGGACACTGTGTGGCGCTGTTTCCCTCTCTGGTTATTTTTCTTTCGGCTTTGTCCCTTTTTTTTTTCAGGAGTTGCCACATCTAATCATTGATCTCCATCTCTCCCTGTTCTCTGTATCTTCTACTCTGACTCCAACTATCTGCATGTCCT
>NC_024310.1:510820-511729 GCF_000523025.1 Cynoglossus semilaevis | reverse complement strand
GGCCCCCCGACGGGGCCGACAGGCAGACAACTGCTCTGAAAGGCCAGGTCAGAAACACAAGGTCAGATCCTCTGAACATTTTTATAGTCTCCCCCACCTCACCCCCCCCCCCCCCCCCCCCCCCCCCCCCCCCCCCCCCCCCGTCAGCCATTATTTATTTCTGATGTATTTCCGGTGCCGTCCTTCAGGCGGTGCAGACCTGGTGTCCTGCGGAGGTTCTGGTGTGGTCCGGTTCTGGAACAGTGTTGACGGCCGACTCCTCGGACACTTCACTGCTCACAACAAAGATCTGGGCTCCATGGTGATGACGCTGAGTCCCTGTGGGGGGGTCTTAGTCACTGCTGACGGAGAGGGACGAGTCAAGACCTGGGAGATCCAGGTGGGTTCAGTTCTTCACCTCTGTTTGACGTGGTCCAACCTGAGGTTCTAGCTGACGTCAGTCTGTGATACCTCTTTCTGATTGGCTCAGTTGGATGACACTGAGCAGCCGATCACCTCAGAGCTGATCTTCACTGTGATTGGCTGAACAACGACGTTCTTCTGTTTTTACTCCAGCGTTATTTACTCCAACCGGACGATGACGTCACCGCGGACGCTCCCGACCTTCGGTCCACTTTCCGTCCCCACCGTGATCGCGTCACTCACCTGGAGACGTTTGTCCACGGAGACAGGCTCCTCCTCCTGTCGGCGTCGTCGGACTGCAGCGTGTCTCTGAGCCACCTGTCTGGAGACACCGTCGGACGGTTTGGTCAGGTGTGGAAACACACACACACACACTCACACACAGTACAGGGGTCACCTGAGGTCACGGCTACAGCTGAGTACAGTACTGCAGGAAAGAGTTCTGGACAGGACCACTCTGTCAAGGTAACAGTTCTGGGTTCCTGCTGTCTCAGATGGAGCCCCCCC
>NC_024310.1:505132-508123 GCF_000523025.1 Cynoglossus semilaevis | reverse complement strand
TGACACTGCCATCCCTGACACCTCCATCACTGACACCTCCATCACTGACACTGACATCACTGACACCTCCATCACTGACACCTCCATCACTGACACCTCAAATCAGACTACCAACTGACCTGACGACCACTGACCAGATACTGACGACCACACTGCATCATGGGACATTTCCAGGCTGCTGTCATTGATGGAACCTGTTTCTGAAGCTAATGAGGCTAATGAAGCTAGTGAGGCTAATGAAGCTAGTGAGGCTAATGAAGCTAGTGAGGCTAATGAAGCTAATGAGGCTAATGAAGCTAATGAGGCTAATGAAGCTAATGCAGCTAATGAGGCTAATGAAGCTAATGCAGCTAATGAGGCTAATGAAGCTAGTGAGGCTAATGAAGCTAGTGAGGCTAATGAAGCTAGTGAGGCTAACCTGTTTCACATTGTGTCTAATGTGGGTTTTTACACATGTGCCCCCCCCCCCTGACTGTAATGATGTGGCCAGAGGTCTAGTGAGGCTAATGAAGCTAATGAAGCTAATGAGGCTAATGAAGCTAGTGAGGCTAACCTGTTTCACATTGTGTCTAATGTGGGTTTTTACACATGTGCCCCCCCCCCCTGACTGTAATGATGTGGCCAGAGGTCATTATCGTTCATTCACACACACACACACACACGATGCTGAGCTCCGTCCACTGTGAAAATGGACCTGAAAATTCCCATTTCATTTTCGTGAGAAAACACGAGACGACCAATGACACGAGGCCACTGCTCAGCTGCTCCGTGTCGACCAATGACTGTGTTAGCATTTCAGATTTACACACTGAAACAACGGCTGGTCTGTGGTGGTCTGTGGTGGTCTGTGGTGGTCTGTGGTGGTCAGTGATGGTCAGTGGTGGTCTGTGTGCATGCACTTATAGCTGTTTATTTCTCCCATGAGTATAAACTGTAGGGCTGAAGACGTCAGTCATCATGTAAATCAGTGAGACATTAGGAGTCAGCTCCTCTTCCTCCTCTTCCTCCTCTCCCTCCTCTTCCTCCTCTTCCTCCTCTTCCTCATCCGCCTCATGAAGATGAAGAAAGGCTTAGCTGCTGCTGATAAAGGAGGACGGAAATGAAATCACCTCAGTGATGAAGCTGGGCCGCTATATGAGACGCTGTGAGAGTGTGTGTGTGAGAGTGTGTGTGTGTGAGAGTGTGTGTGTGTGTGTGTGTGAGAGTGTGTGTCAGGGATTCAGTTCATTTTAATTCAATAATCCTGGTCATAAGATCATCTTATTGAGGTGAAACTCTGGTGGTGGGGTGAGAGTGTCTCACACGTGCACTCACACGTGCACTCACCTGTGAACGCACGTGTGGAGCGGCTTTCTTTAGAAGAAGAACTTCTGAAACATGTTCTCAGTTTGTGAATCTGGTCTTTGAACCGTTTCTGATCCAGATCACGGCACCGTCTCAACCTGAGCTTCTTCTTTGTTTCCTTCTTCTTAATGAGGCTCTACATGTGGGTCGAGGCCCCTCCCTGCCCCCCCCCCAGATTTAAATGAACTTCAGTTCATCAGCTCGTTACTGCAGTAACACTTATTGTAAACACGGTGTTGGTTTCCGTCCACTCCACTGTTCCACGGTGCTGAGGTTCCACACTGGAACTGTTCCTGGAACTGTTTGAATGACTGTGTGTTCATTTGTATGTATGACTTTGGAGGCAGCTGAATTAGTCTGAGTGTGAACGCTGCTCTCTGCCCCGGCTCTGATTGGACAGTAATTACCATAAATCACATTTACATTTGTCATGTGATTTAATTCTCATCTCACCATCGTACCATCGCACCATTGTACCATCGCACCATCGCTCCATCATACCATCTCACCATCATACCATCATACCATCGCACCATCTCACCATCGCACCATCGTACCATCGTACCATCGTACCATCGTACCATCGTACCATCAGAGCATCTTTATATTGTTGTTGTCAGTTGACAACATGTTGTTGTTGTCGTCGTCAGTTGACGTCATGTTGTTGTTGTTGTCGCCACCATCTTTGTGCTTTATCGCCTTTTTTACTTTAAATGGGACTGGATTTTACAACATGCCCAACAACAAGAATCAAAATTTAAAATTTAACTTTCAAATCGTTACCGTCATGTTACCGTGCAAACCTAGTAATGACCAGCAGGGGTCCTCACAGCCACTCTTCCCTGCTGATGTTCTCAGCTGCTCAGACCTGCTGCCAACCCCACAGAGCAGGCAGGTGGGGAAGGGTGTGGGTGGGTGGGGGGGGGGGGGGGTGTCACTGACTGACCCCCGGGGTAATAGGGTTTATTTAGGGCTGTTGGAGTCACCAGACGACGGGGCTAAAGGAGCAGCAGTCGCTTTAAGGAGGTGCCAGTCTGAACAAGTACAGATCAGGATTTACTGCAGTACTACTGCAGTACTTTGACCTTCCATAAAAAACACTGAACATCTTCAGTGATGAAGCAGCGTCAAGGGGTTAACACTGACAAGTTAGATCCATGGGGGGGTGGGGGGGCGGGGGGGGAGTTATGTCACAGGTCAAAGGTCACCCCGTCTGTTCCATCATGTTCTGTTAATGGACTGCAGTCACCCTTCAGGAAGTCAGTTAACTGTCGGGGAGTCGGGGGGGGACAGGTCGGGGTCTGTCCGTACACCAGGGTCCCAGGGCCATGGTTTTAGTCTCTCCTGTCAATCTGCACCTCCTTTGAGGGGGGGGGGCGGGGGTGGGGGGGCACAAAGAAATGAAGAATTGACCTGAAGGACCGCAGTGAGCGAGTGTGTGCAGGGAGACCAAGAGGGTGAGGAGGGTGAGGGGGGGGAGTATGGGAGACCAGGTGCAGGTCTGTGAACGTCCACCACGTCTTCACTGAATCTTAAACACACACACACACAGAGGTAACTAAAGTGCTGCAGGCTTCACTCCATTCATTTATTATAGGCTCTGCCCCCCCCCCCCCACCACTCACTGTCTTGCCCCAGAACATGCCC
>NC_024310.1:501531-504756 GCF_000523025.1 Cynoglossus semilaevis | reverse complement strand
CCCGGTTGAAGCCCTATGGCTCCCATTCTTTAATAATCTCCCTCCCAGTCCAACTCACAGACGAGTGAGGTGTGCATGCATCATGAAGTTATTATGTGGTGGGGAACAGGGGGAGGGGAGGGGGATGGGGGGGGGGTGAACACAAACACCAATCAGATTTCAGCCTGGCTTTGAATTTTTCATGTGACTGAAATATTGAAGCTCTTCACCTGCAGAGAGCGCCGCTGCGTCCAA
Organism: Cynoglossus semilaevis; assembly: GCF_000523025.1. Classification (NCBI taxonomy): domain Eukaryota; kingdom Metazoa; phylum Chordata; class Actinopteri; order Pleuronectiformes; family Cynoglossidae; genus Cynoglossus; species Cynoglossus semilaevis. The sequence goes on along the minus strand of NC_024310.1, from coordinate 504,522 downwards.
CCAACGTCTCCTCAGCAGGTGTTTTAGATTCAGGACAGACTCCACACCATGAGCTGCTGTCTCACCTTCATCCTCCCTGTCTCACCTTCATCCTCCCTGTCTCACCTCTCCCTGTCTGTCTCACCTTCATCCTCCCACCTCCTCCTCCACCCTGTCTGTCTCACCTTCATCCTCCCCCCTCCTCCTCCACTTTTCTTTTCTTTAAGTGTCACATTCTTTCATCTCTTGTCCGTCCTTCCCATCAACCCCCTGACCCTTGTCACCTCTGCCTCCCTCTTTTCTCCCTCTTTTCTCTCTCTTTTCTCGCTCCCTTTCACAGATTTCCCTCCTCCCTCAGTCTCTCTCTCCCTTCCTCACCCTCTCTCTGTCTGTTCTTCCATGAAATTAAAGCGCTCTAAGCTGCTGTTTAATCAGAGGGAAAGTGCTGCAGTGACACAAACGGCCCGTCCTGTCAGTCGTCCTGTCGGTCGTCCTGTCAGTCGTCCTGTCAGTCGTCCTGTCAGTCGTCCTGTCAGTTGTCCTGTCAGTCGTCCTGTCAGTCGTCCTGAATCTGTACAAAATTGGTGTGTGTGTGTTAGAATAATCCAAACATGTCTTGAGATCCATCCATGTGACCTTCTGCTCACAGACTGGTGTTCAGACGACCGTTGGTCCATGAACCATCAGTTGGTCCATGAACCATCAGTTGGTCCATGAACCAGTTGGTCCATGAACCATCGAACCATCAGTTGGTCCATGAACCATCAGTTGGTCCATGAACCATCAGTTGGTCCATGAACCATCAGTTGGTCATTAGCTGCTGGTGTCACTGGTACGGTGATGACTAAATAAGTCAGACCAATGATCACTGACCACCAAAACTAAACCTTTTCACTCACGGTCCACAGTGGGTTCTAACCTTTGACCTTTGACGGGGGCACCTACTGGGAAACACAGGCATTACATGGAAACACCGTCCAGGGAACAGAAGAAGAAAAACATGTTGCTCAAATGAAAACTCACACACACACACACACGTGGGTTCACACACATCCCCAGAAGCATCACAGCAGCAGACATGATTAATTTGTGGGAATCTCCAGAATCGTAGAACTGGCTACTGCGTTTATGGTCGTAAATTTACTGTTTATGTGTTTGTGGCAGCGGAGCAGGAAACAAATGACGTGTCGTATGTGATTTATTGTACAAATCAAGCGAGTCTGAGCACTTCCTGGACTTGGTGACACCCCCACCTCTCCAGCCCCCCCTCCCCTCCCCCCACACAAACTCACTCCAGAGCGGCTGCAGAAAATCCCAGTGACAGCAGTCGTTGTGTCAGGCTGCAGCTCCTGTAGGGGGCAGTAGAGGTACAGCTCACCACGGGGACTGTTGCTGGTGTTGTTGTGCAAGAACCTGCAAAAATCTGTTTATTTGTGAGACGAAGTCGGAGGAAGAGGGTCCGGGTGCACGAGTGATCAAGCGGAAAAAAAACAAGAAAAAAGAAATTCCAGAAGTGAAAGGTATTGAAGTTTCATCTTACCTCTGCTCCCACGCAGACGGTGGAGGTAGAATTGTCTCTTCTGAATCTTGTTCATGCCTCCGTTTGCCTCTATAATCTGTGGCAGAACAACAGGCTGATGTGATCAAACAGTGGCGTCTTCTTCTCTGGTTATTAAACATCATGTCTGACCCAGATTCCTTGACAGCTCTCACCGTCACCGTCACCGTCACCGCCTCAGGATCTGACGTGACTCAAACTCCACCACGTCACTGTCAAAACCAGCTCCTCATCAGTGGCCAAAGTCACCACTCTCTGCTCACTGTACGCACTCCCTCCCTCCCTCCCTCCCTCCCTCCTTCCCTCACCCACTACTACAGGGTTAATTAAAAACAACCACGACGTCAAACGACGACATTCAAACTTTTAAACACTTACGTTGTTACGTTGTTTCAGACAAAAGTCTGAAACAACGATCCCAACGTTCATGTGGGTCGACTGTGTTTATAATCCTACGTTTGTTTGGTTTAGTTTAGTTGAATTAGTAGTTACAGAGTTAAAATGTTAACAAGTGAAATCAGAACCAAAAGTGTTTCTGTTTCTCAGTTCAAAGGATAAAAAGATAAAAGGATGAAGTGTTGACCGTTGGTCTCTGTGGTTCACAGCAGTGAGAGGATAAAAGCCCAGAAACAGGAACAGGAAGTGGAACAGGTAGAGGTACAGGTTAGCTTAGCCTAGCTTACAGCTGTGACCAGGGCTTTAATATGAAAAAACAAAGACATCCATACAGGAGTGAAGTATCACTGGACACCAGCAGGAACCAACCAACCAACCATCCAACCAGCCAACCAACCATCCATCCATCCAACCAACCAACCCACCAATCAAGGATTGGAGACCCTCTGATGTCTTTCAGAAGGAGGTGGAAGAGAAGTTTCTGGAACTGATTTAAAGGAACTTCTTTCATCTGTTCTTCTGTCCGTCGTCTAAGGTTGGTGTTTATGTTTTGGTCTTTATGTTTTAATCTTTTTTCCAAATTTAGTTTCTGTCAAACTGTTTCTCAACAGGTGGTAACATCGTTAAAATGATCAGTTCAAGTTATTAAGTACTGGTTAGTTAGTCGGTCTAAGGTCTGGTTGGTTTAACCCCCCCGACCTCCTCATCTTTCCACTGGCTCGTCCAATCACGTGCTCTTCTCACGGCCCTGCTCTCTGAGAGTTTCTGTCTTTTTTTCCCGATGGAGAAGGGTTCTCATTATGTTCAGTGGCTCCCCCTTCAGGGGAGTCAATTAGAGAGACTCGGCAGAAATGATTGGTTTTCACGACGGTTGCTGAGTGGCTGTGCTGACAAACACAGGCTGCTGATTGGTTGAACCTCAGGAAACACTGGTCAGAACTGGACAAATCCTCCTGACCGTCACATGACCACCAACTGTTAACCCTTTAACGGACACCTGAACTGCTGTTTGGGCATGCAGGGGTAGTCTGCCCCCCCCCTCTCCCCCCTCCTGAACC
>NC_024310.1:499859-501468 GCF_000523025.1 Cynoglossus semilaevis | reverse complement strand
CCTGTGAGGTAGGAGATGAGAAGCACCTTCACACCTCTGTCAAGGTTATTTAACTGTTTGTTCATTTCTGTTTCCTCAGGAACATCTCCACCTCCGTCTGTTCATGGAGCAGACTCCCCCTCCTCCCTCCTCCCTCCCTCCCTCCCTCCTTCCCTCCCTGTCTGTCGTCAGGTTGTTTTAACCATCGGTCAGTTTCTCTCCAACACTGTTGAATCTCTAACCCAGACGATGACATTCACTGCAGCTCCATAATCACTGCCTTCTAATGAATTAAATAACCCTGACATTTCACAGAGCGGCGCTTGTCCTTCCCCCACCGTCTCCCCCCCCCCCCCCCCCCCCCCCCCCCCCCCCCCCCCCCTTCCGCTTGTTCTTCCTCTTGCGTTGCTCTCCTGCGTGGCGTCTGAATTTTTTCCCTCCAAACATTTATTTCTACATCCCTCACTCCCTCGTCTGCGTCCTCCTCCGTCGTCTTCTCTCGTCTGCTCATCAGTATGCTGCTGCACACACTTCTGTCTTTCTAGTTGGAGCGGAGGGAAGGAGGGGGGAGAGGGGAGGGGGGGTGTTAGGAAAAGAGGGAAGGAGAGAGCCAAAATCTGTGTTTAGCAGAAGAGACAGGATCCAGCTGAGGGGTCACGACCCTCTGATGACCATCGACACACACAAACACACAGCAGCGCTCAGTAACGCATACACCGTCACTTACCTGATGGCAGGGTCAAAAGGTCACATGACAACGATGTAGTAGGAGTGATAAAAAGAGAAGTGGGGGGGGCAGCAGGATTTAGTCAGAGGTGGGGGGGTGTTGGAGGAGACTCACACACTGATGACTGAATAATCTCCTTTATTGGTCAAATAATTTAAAGGCTTCGTTTGAATCAATTCAACTTCATAAACGCACATCAAATTATTTCAGACATAAATTTGAAGACGACTGTATAAATGTTACTTACATGATTATTATTTATTTATTTGTTGTGACGGTGACACACACTTCACTGCAGACAGACTTAAATCCTGGTGACGAAGGTGGAGGGCAGAGGGGAGACAGCAGGTGGCGTAGCTGAGATGAGCTGGGAACACAGGGAATAATGGAGGGAGAACCCAGGGTTTGAAGTAGCCGAGGGGGGGAGGGGGGGGGTCCAGGATAATGGACTGACAGGTGAGGGTTGAGGGGGGACGGGGGGAGGTCGGCTTCAGAAGGAAAACCTGGAGATTCAGAAAATCAGACTAAGAGTTTGAAAACACAGTGGACGGAGAGTTAGAGTGTCTGTGACTGACTGTCAGTGACTGACTGTCTGTGACTGACTGTCTGTGACTGACTGTCAGTTAGCTCAGTGGATTTATTCTCACACGTGACATCAAAGTTATTCCATTAAAGTTAATTTTTTTTTTCTCGTCATCTCGGTGTTTGTCGTTTGTGATGTGACCGCCGCCATGTTGTACAGAGAAACACCGTCCGCTGGGACGGAGCTGTGATCACAGCCATAATGTCCGTGTTTTCGTTCAAACACAACTCTCGTATGTCGTGGTTAATGAGGCGATGTTGTTAATTACTCCATGTCTTTTAATCAAAGGTTTAAACCCGGAACCAACGCTTCATCAACCG
>NC_024310.1:493420-499836 GCF_000523025.1 Cynoglossus semilaevis | reverse complement strand
AAATAATATCCGACCGCCGCTACAGGCTGTGGTGAATTATCGTTCCCTAAACCGCACCTATCGCGAGAGGACAAAGCCGTTGGTCGTCGTCACGGTAACGTCCAACACGACCGCTCTGAAACGAGGAAGAAGAGCGGGATAAATGTTGGAAATGTTTTTATGAAACGAAGGCGCGTTCGAGTCAAAGGGAAACCGTTGGTAAACAGAAGATAATCACGTGGAGATTACGGTAAGAATGTCGACCGTTTGGAGCAGAGTCTAAAGTTTAAAGTTTATCCAGAAGCTGTGACGTCACGACGGTTCATTTAACATGGAAGCTCAGCCCGTGTGTTTACCTTAATTTAAACGTCGTTATTTAAAGTTTTACCGTTGTCTCTGTCACTGGACCAGAATGTTCTACAGTACTAGTACTGTTAGTTTCTGTGTACTCTACAGTACTAGTACTAGTACTGTAGAGTACTAGTATAGGTGAAGCCTTTTATTTTCTGGTTTGAACTAAACTGTTACTGTAGTTACACCTAATTACCAACACCGGTTAATCCAGTTGGAACAAAGTTTGGAAATGTGACGGGAAGGGGGGGAGGGCTGGGGGGGAGGTGTTATTCTAATATGATTTATTAAATGGTGGAAGTCAAAGTAAAAATGATGTAGAATATTTTAAGATTAGTTTATAACTAAACGAGTTAAAGAGGTGACCCACCCAGACTGAAACAAAGAGTGGTCAGTTACCTGTACTAACCTAAGGTGGCGCCATAACCTAGACGCAGTCCATTCAAACCCGATTGAACGACTGCCTGTTGTTTTGCTCCTTTTTGCAGCAGTTTTCATTGACGGCAGCGTTTGATTCCACGCGGCTCCAGTTTGATGAGGTTTCTGTTGTTTTTATGGCAGAAGGAGACAAAGATGAACTTAAACGACTTCGTGGTGCTCCCAAACAAGAAGGCCATATCTGTCAAACTCAACAGCAGGTGAGATGAGACGGGGAGGGGTCGGGGGGGGGGTGATTGAAGGGCTTTGGTAAAAACCTGTTGGACTTTTCTTTCTTTACAAAACCGTCGTCTTCTTTTTCAATTCAAGTTCTGCCCAAAACAGGATGGTTAAAGGAAAGAAGTTCTATTTGAGGAGAATACAACAACAACAACAACAACAACAACAGGTTGATCAGATTGTTCTCCAGTTGTTGGTATCTGGTGTTTAGTTCCTCATTTACCAACAGGTCATCGACAGGATTGACCTCTGCCTCGTGGCTCCGACTAATTGATTAGAGTATTGATCCACCAGTATCTACTGGAGCTGCAGCTTCATTGGACGTATCGGTAAAAACCTGCCTGTCCAACCTGACGGAGCTGGTCGTTTGTGTGATTGATTGTTGTTGATTGATTTGTTCACGTGTGTGTGTGTGTGTGTGTGACCACAGGGACCTGCAGGAGCTGCAGATGGAGACTCTGACTCTCAGCCAACAGAACACCCACATGGAGGAGAAACTGCTGCAGCTCAGACGTACCATGAGCAGAGAGAAGGAGCAAAGAGGGTGAGTACGACTCTCCACCAGGGGGCATCACAGCAGACGCCTCTGTCACAGTAAATGAGGAGAAACAACAAAATATTTTAAAAAAAGTCTTTCTAAAATTTCTAGTTGAGTTTTTCATTTGTCAGTAAAAAAACATAAAAAACCTTTGCTGTTAAATAAAGAAACACTCAAGAAAATCCATGACCAAAATAAAGATGACCTTTGACCTGAGGCTCAGCTTCTCTCAGGGTTTAAACCTGTTAAATATCTGAAATATAAAAGTTGAAACTTCTTAAATATTAATATTCTTTTTTTTGCTTACATTCATTAAGAGTTTGTTATTAAATATAGTGTGAGTTGTTGGGAACATTAGTTAAAATGAAGGACGTTTTTTAGTTGAATTTAACCCTAAAAGTTTTCACTTTGATTTAATTTTTAAATGACAAACCAAAGCTTCAGTCTGACCATGATCAGTGTATGACAGGCAGCAGCTGACTGTGCCTCCAGCTCGCTCGTCGGGGGGTGGGGGGGGGTGGGGGTTGGGTTGTTACTGTAGGACTCCTTAGAGTAAAGAAGCTGGTTTTGACCTGGGTCAGAGATTCTCCAGAACTCTCTGGTGTGAGATGACGTTTTTATACATGTACATTTCTTTGTTTGTCAGTGTTGTCTGTCAGCCTACCCTCAGGATTTACAGGATTGTTTGGAACTGCAGAAATAAAAACACGATGGCAGCAATGAAAAAGAAATAGTTCAGTTTATCCCTCCTGTAATTATACATTTATAAATCTTCACCCTAGTTTTAGAAACTTTAGCATCTTCTACTAGTTGTACTTCTACTTCCTAAAAAAAATATTTTATTTAGAGGGTTTCAAAGTTAAACTTTGGACCAATGATGTCACAGCTTCCCTGGAGGTCAGTGATCCACTTCCTGATGACATCATCACAGAGAGAGTCGCTCTGTGTGGTGTTTGACAGTGTACAACTTCACCTTCACTGTATAAATATTTAAAGATACTACCATCAACCCCCCCCCCCCCCCCCCCCCCCCCCGTGGGTTCAGTTCACTCTTCTCTCCACAAACTTGGAGCCGCGCTCATCTGAGTCCATACAGGAAATGAATTTACAGAATGAACATAAGCGTCTGTTGTTGATGTGATTGTTTTATTCTCTCGTTTCATCTCATTTCATTAATGATTCAGAGACGCCTTACTCAGCGTGGAATTATGGGTAACGCTGTTAACGGGGTTTATATCAGGATATATGGCCCATAACTCAGAGTATAATTCACATGAACTTCTCCACACAGCCACCAGGGTGCAGACTGGAACACACAAACACTTGGTTACCAGGGGCACCAGCAGCTAATTAGACCATGGGTGATTTAGAGCCGCGCTCTGATTACAGGCTCGGTTTCCTCGTTATGTATTTCTGTTTCTCCAGATCCATTATTACCAAATGCATTTGTTTGGTAATGAATTAAGGCTGGAGGAGTGTGTGTGTGTGTGTGTGTGGGTGTGTGTTTACTCCCAGGACATGAACACTGCCGTGTTTGGCAGTAATTAAAACAGCGTACATCAGCTCAGGGACGGGGCAGCGCCGACGATAAGCACAGAAACACAGTGTTTCCTGTCACGCTGAAATACTGCAGCGTTTAGCGCTCTGCCGACCCCGAGATACGACCACGTGTGTCTGTCTGTGTGTGTGTACTTTTCAGTCGCTGCCTCCATAAATAATGTCTATAGAGTTTGGAACAGATCACAGACTACGATGAACTGTCACAACTTTTATTTAGTTAATTCAACAAAGACTTCACTTAAAAAAAAACAAGAATCCTGTGAGCATTAGAGAGAGATGTTGTTGTTGTTGTTGTTGCTGTTGTTGTTGTTGTTGTTGTTGCTGTTGTTGCTGCTGTTGCTGCTGTTGCTGCTGTTGTTGCTGTGGTGTCATGATCGTCTCTTCAGTGATTATTATTGAACTATCAATAATCCATGAATTAACCAGTGACCTGTCACTGGTTAAACTGTTTAACAGATGTTTAACCCATGGTCCACGTTGTCTGAATATAGTGGAAGAACAAACAAAGCAAAGTGTTGAGAGATGAAAGGAGGAGGGCGTGCCCTGGGTTTGATGCTGTTTGTGGCTGACAGAGAGGCATGAAGAGGAGGCCACTGTTGATCAGCGCTGACGCTCAGACTTGTTTTCATCTGCACCGGAGTCACTGATCAGTCTGGACTGACGTCAAGATGAGTTTGGTTAGAACCAACAGTTTGGCAGCCCAAGCATTTCTGGTTCTGACGCATGGCTGTGGGGGCGTGGGGGGCAAATCAAGTCCGTGGAGTCGGTTGACAGAGGTCAGATCTGGAGGTCGTCTTCTGTCTGTCTGAAATTCAGCATTCAAGCTGTTTGTTTTGTGAAGTTGAAAGAGGAGAAAAAACAGAAGAGAAGATGAGTTTGTTGAACAAGAGTCTCTAAATGTTGACTCTCTGAGTCTATAAACGCCGTGTGTTGTGGTTTCTTGTCGCGTGGATCACCGTGTTCTCGGAGTAGATGAATTGTTCATCTTTGTGTTAAGAGTGAGGCTACATTTTCTCACACACACACTCACACGTACGTACGTGTGTACGCAGTGGACTGATAGGCCGACTGAGGGGAGGTGCGGTCTAATCACTTGGTGAAGAGTGCGCGGCGATAATAAAGCCAGACGGCAGCTTGAGGCTAACGCACTTCATCATTCTCTGTTTTGGTCTGCCAAGTCACAGAGTTAACGGAGCTTTGTCTCTGGGCCTGGACGGATCACAGACATCACAGACACTGACTCCAGTCTTATCAACAGTACAGTCAAGGTTCTGTTTTCCTCCAGCTTTAGCTCTGCTCTTTTATCTGTCTGCCATTTTCTTCAGTCCAATTTTTTACTCCTCCGTTTGTTTTTTCCTGAGTCGTTGTTTTGGCAGCCTTTAAAGGTCTGACTCTGGAAATGTTGGCGCACAACTTAATACTCTCACATCTGCTAACTGCTAACTGCTAACTCTGCCTGTGTGACATAAGTCGCTTTAAAACATGATGGTTCTCCGTCCAGCAGGTGGCGTCGACCTTGGTTGACCTGCGGAGCGTCTGTATCATTCAGAAATACCAGAGGAGTCAACGTTTGTTGTCAGTCTGATTTAAACCTGATTCTGTTTGACGTCAACGTGACGGTGTGTGACAGGAAGTACTTCAGTTTCATGTCCAGTACCGATACTGCAACTGGGAGTATGTGCCGACACCAGTATGGATGTCTGAATCCTCCTCCTCTTCTCCAGCTGCTGACGTCGTTGTTCAGTTAAAGGATCGGTTCCTTAAAATACACTAAAAGTTTTCTCCTGTTTTACCTTATTGCTCTGTGTGTGTGTGTGACGTACAGTGACAGCTGTGTGCAGGTGTAACCAACCGTCGGTCCACAGCAGGATTAGGACGGAGGTTTTTCCCTAATGCTCCGTCCACAGAGACACGCACCTTATTTTCCCAGGTTGTCTGTCCTGAGGGAGGCGCTGTCATCCTGCAGCGACAGGGTTCGCCGCAGCTGTCTCCCCTAGAGACAGTCCTGTTGCCAGGTGATGTCGCCAGGGTGATTAGCTGACGCCCCCCCCTTAGTGTCAGCCCAGCACAGCAACAGTGTCAGGGCTGACACACACACACAGACACTCACACAGACACTCACACAGACTGACTTGACAGACCGCCGGCTCAGTCCAAAATAAACTTCCTTCAAAGACATCGCAGTAATGGTACGAACAGCATAAATAATTCAACGTGTCCAACGTGTGGAGGACCTGCTTCATAAATGAGATTCCCTTCACATCTGACTAAGCAGCAGCAGCAGTAACAGCAACAGCAGCAGCAACAGCAGCAACAGCAGCAGCAGCAACAGCAGCAGCAGCACCAGCAGCAGCAGTAACAACAGCAGCAGTAACAGCAACAGCAGCAGCAACAGCAGCAACAGCAGCAGCAGCAGCAACAGCAGCAGCAGTAGCAGCAGCAGTAACAGCATCAGTAACAGCAGCAGCAGTACCAGCAGCAGTAACAGCAGCAGCAACAGCAGCAACAGCAGCAGCAACAGCAGCAACAGCAGCAGCAACAGCAGTAACAGCAGCAGCAGTAATAGCAGCAGCAGCAGTAACAGCAGCAGCAACAGCAGCAGTAACAGCAGCAGTAACAGCAACAGCAGCAGCAGTAGCAGCAGCAGCAGCAGCAACAGCAGCAGCAGCACCAGCAGCAGCAGTAACAGCAGCCGCAGCAGAAACAGCAGCAGCAGCAATAACAGCAGCAGCAGTAACAGGAGCAGCAGTAACAACAGCAGCAGTAACAGCAGGGGGCGCTGTGAACTTGACCACTCCTGTGTCTGCTCCGACTGACTCTGGGTGTTGATAAATGACATGCTGGTGTTTGAACCATCGTTCCCACGGTGTGAGTGTGAGTGTGTGGAAATCTAGAGTTTATTTTTTGAATTGCAGTGTTGTTGTGTTACCATGGTGATACCCGTCTGACTGTATCCATCCTGTGTCTCAGTCATTCAGGAGGATTCCGATGGAAGTCCAGTCAAGGAGGTTCTGCTGCAGCAAACACCAAGAAAGACAGAGACGACAAACTCCAGAAGGTACTGAGTGTTTGTGAGTACAGAGTACTTCTAAATACCTACCCTCCTGTAAACACCCTGCCAAGAACAGTGACTCACACACAGCTGAGATCAGGTTGTAGTTGGATCTAAACCTGATGTTGGTTTGAAATGATCAACATTTGATGTTCACACTGTCAGAAGAAACAGGTTTGGACTGAAGCCCTCACTGTCAGAGAGATGGATGATGGATGGATGATGGATGGGTGGATGATGGATGGATGGACAGATGATGGACGGATGGGATGGATGGAC
>NC_024310.1:487264-493202 GCF_000523025.1 Cynoglossus semilaevis | reverse complement strand
ATGGATGGATGAACCGTCAGTTTCCGTCACTCATCAACTTTGTGGATTAAAGGCAGTAATTAACCATGGTTTGTCTCCCCCTAGCTGTCAGCAGGCAAAGTGAAGATCAGGGTGTTGAAGGATGAACCAATGACAAGTAAGTACAGTAGAAAGTACTGCAGTAGTTACAACAAACCGGTGTACCAGCCAGGCTTTATGTGTACTTTAAATACTAGTACTTTCCAGGCTCGTTTGCCCACAAGCACTGTAGTAATGAAGGTTGTTGCCACCACTACAGTACTGCAGTACAGTGCAGTACTACAGTACTGTAGTACTACAGTACTATATGGAGTCTCAATATTTCTGTGAAGACAGAACTGACTTCATTCTTTATCCCTGTGTTTCCATCTGGTTGAAAAGTGACGTGGATGATGATGATGATGATGTCAGTGATGTCAGTGTCTGTTGTTGAAGTCTGTTGTCTCCTCCCTCTGTAGTTCTGCCTCAGCCTCCAGCTCAGCCCGTTGGTCCTAACAGGACCAGGAGGTCCAGACTGAGGGGAGTGGTCTGTGGACAGTGTGAAGTCAGGTCTGCAGGACTGGTGAGTGAAGACCAACAAAGACACACGGGCTTTAAAAGGTGTCTTCTTCTCAGCCCTCCAGGGGGAGACATCCTGACCAGGGGAGTCTTTTACTCTCCTTTATTCCCTCACCTGTCCACTCTGAGACCCTGTCAGTCTGTGGTGATCTGTCTGTCTCTACTGCCTGTCTGTCTGTCTGTGGTGATCTGTCTGTCTCTACTGTCTGTCTGTCTGTCTGTGGTGATCTGTCTGTCTGTCTCTCTACTGTCTGTCTGTCTCTCTACTGTCTGTCTGTCTGTGGTCATTTGTGGGGTTTGTGTTTGCACTGATAACAGTTTCTCTGACTCTGTTCATTGATGCCCTGGACCTTAGAGGGCGCTGCTGGGGGGGGGCAGTGACAAAGACAGAGATGGAGACTAGTGGTGGTGGGTTGGTGACTTGGGGAATAGGTGAGTGGGTGAGAGAGTGGGTGAGAGAGTAAGTGTGATCAGTGTGATGTCAGAGTGTGTCTGTGTTGTCTGTGGATCTGTGTGTCTGTGGATCTGTTCACAGACAACACTTCATTATAAAGGTGATGCTGATGAGGTAAACCTCTCTCTCTCTCTCTCTCTCTCTCACCCTCACCCACTTAACACAGATGCGTGCCTGTACACACCTGCTCGCCCTCAGGCTCTGCTCTCTCTGCTCTCTGACACACACACACTCACACACACACACACATACTTGTAGCACCATACCACTGAGGCCATTTTCATGTGAATTCTTTCTGTCAGAGTTTGTTTGGAGAAATGAAGGTTAGAGAGTTTGATCTCAGGCTGCGTTCACGTTCACGATCACGATCACGTTCACGTTCACATCTGTATTCTGTGGACGTAGAGTCAGGGATCAACATTTTCATCGTGTTCCTCACAGAAGAACGTCCACATTTTCTTAACCACACACAGAACCACAGACAGAACCACAGACAGAACCAAGGCGGTGCCGACCACTCATCCTGTGACTCTGTGTCTCTGTAGAAATGTGCCGAATGCTCCGAGAACTTCTGCGTGCCCTGCTTTGTCAAGTTCCATCAGAAGGGGGCACTGAAGCTCCACAGAATGATCCCGATTAAAGTAAGGATGATCGTGTGAGAGAGAGAGAGGTTCAGATCTCCTCCTGTCCCATCTGTCTCTCTCCTCCTGTCCCGTCTGTCTCACTCCTCCTGTCCCGTCTGTCTCACTCCTCCTGTCCCATCTGTCTCTCTCCTCCTGTCCCGTCTGTCTCACTCCTCCTGTCCCATCTGTCTCTCTCCTCCTGTCCCGTCTGTCTCACTCCTCCTGTCCCATCTGTCTCTCTCCTCCTGTCCCGTCTGTTTGTGCTTTTCCATTTCCTGGATCTGGCTAAACTCTGACACATCTCACTTTATTTGGACCTGTTTCGTCCACACATCACAGCTGTTCAGTTGACATCTAGTTTGTTTCGTCTCTGACTTCAGTGAGGTCAGAGCTCTGATGGTCACTGAACCAGTCAGACCTTATGGGCTGTAACCCCGTGAACCTCTTCCTGGTGTCCAGTTGACCCTGGTCTGAAGAACGCGGCTGCTGATGTTCCTGTGAACATCCTCTCCCCGCCCTGATATTATTTCTAAATCCTTCTCCGTCTCTAGAAAAGTATGTCGTTGTTTTCTGTCAGCGACTCTTTTCTCTGTGTTTGTTGTTGTTGTCTATGATTAATGTAGTATCTGCGTGTACTTTTGGCTTCTATGCCTCTTTTGTTCTCTGCCCTGCTCTGTTGTTTCTGCCCCCCCCCCTCTCTCCCCCAGGTTGTGAGTGTGATTTTACCAGCTCATTTTCGTGGCATTGTTTTCTCTGACAATTTTCTCTCGGTCTTCAGCTGCTCACAGAGTCGAGGATGAAACAGTAATGGATCCTTTGTACCAAATACTACATATAAAAACATGCTGTTCATACTGAAAAATGTGTTTCAGCTGCAGCAAAAGAGCGAACAGTAAACATGACCTTGGCCAGTGACACTTTGGTTACCAAGGAGCTGATTGGTCCAAACGTCAGTCGGTGGGTCTCAGCCCAGCCGGGTCCTGAACCTTCACATGAATCAAATGTAAATTTCAGGTTCATTTAAGTTTTATTGTATATTCATCTACACACGAGTACACGGTGAGATGAAGTACAGTTGTGTACAAAGTCTGTTACACCTTTACCCCCCCACACTACATCTGTAGATTATATGCTGCCCTCTTCAGGCCTGTAGATACCGTTACAACCAACCTTCCCTTTTTTAGCTGCACCTCAGTGAAGTGACGGTTAAACCGTGATCAGAGCTGAAACTCCAGAAGAACAGATCTGCCCCAAATCATCGTCACGCTCCGACATCCCACGGGTACACGAAAAAGACAAGACAAAGATGCTTTGTTTTACTGGAAAATACCAGCGAAGAAGAGGCTGCGCCACTTCCTGTGTACGTGCTGGAACAGCTCCATCAACGACCTCTTGAATCAATTCACAGGAAGAGGGCGCCACAAAATAATGTTGATTCAAACGATGGTCTCTGTTGGTGGAAGTGTCCTGGTAGAGTATTACAGTAGTACTGCACTAATACTACAGTACTACAGTCCAGGTATTGTGCTGTGTTGTGGAGGACAGAGGACAGACGTCAGTGGACGTCCGTGGACGTCCGTGGACGTCTGTCTCACTTCACCAGCTGCTCTGGCTCCTTTGTCTGTGGACACAGATGCAGGTGGTCGGAAAAATGGATTTATTCTTGGACAGAAAAACCAAATTGGCTTGAGTGTCGGAGGAGGGGGGGGTGAGGGGAAGGAGGGGGAGTGGGGGGGGGGCTGCAGCAGGAGACAAACACAGTGCAGATGAGGAGGTGTTTGGATGAAGACCTCCTCCCTGAGTCACGGCCGGTACAGAGGTGTAGAGCGGTCAGCAGAAGGTTGGTGGTCAGTGCCAGCTTCATGGTCAGGAGCTGGACCCCAGCCCGCCCCCCCCGGTCCCCCCAGCTCTGGTCACACCTACATGATCGCTTTGTACAGACGGCACCGGCACGTTAGTAACCCAGGCACCGAGGTCACGGACTAGATGGTTGGACGCTGGCCACGATGAGATGAGGTCAGATGTCAGAGGTCAGAGGTGACGTGGTAGATGGAGGCTGCCGTACAGTTTTAGTCTGTTTTTACCTTAAAGATGTAAATAAGAAATGGAAAAAGTTGTCAAATGTCGTCGGTCACTGGGAGAGTGGTCGATGATGTGTGATGTCACCTGATGATGTGTGATGTCACCTGATGATGTGTGATGTCACCTGATGATGTGTGATGTCACCTGATGATGTCACCTGATGATGTGTGATGTCACCTGATGATGTCACCTGATGATGTGTGATGTCACCTGATGATGTCACCTGATGATGTGTGATGTCACCTGATGATGTCACCTGATGATGTGTGATGTCACCTGGTTCCATTCCCCTCACACATGTAAACAAAGATCAGCTGACTGAGGACTGGGACACAGACTGTGGACGTCATGTTGGGTGTTTCACTAACTCTGTGTCTCAAATACAAACAAATATATATGACAATAATATATATGTATTTGTTTTATAAACATCTCAGTTCATTTATCTCTTAACGTTACATTTGTTTGACTAAAAATAATAAAACTCCAGAAGAAAATGTTCCGTTAATGATGAATTAACTTTGATGACATCAGTTTGTTCCTCTGTCAGTCTAACTGTGCTCTGTGGAACTCTCTCAAAGACAGAATTACAGACCGCGGTCAGTACACAAGAGGTTGTTGGTGTGAATCCCAGTATCAGCTCCAAACCTGGAGACCTGAGTCCAGAAGGAGGAGAAGCAGCAAAGTCTCCACACGTCCACTTTCATCCAGACCAGGTGGGTCACCTAGTAAAGCAGGGGTAACCAGGGGTAACCAGGGGTACCAGACCAGGTGACTGTGGTCAGAGGTCAAAGTTCACGGATCATGACAGTTTTCTTTGTTTTTTCTTTCTAACATCTGCAGCGTCCACCTCCTCTGAAACTCTAATATTCCATATTGAATGACTCAGTGGGGGGGGGGGGTCGTTGGGAGTTTGTAAAAGTTTACAGACTGTAGTGATGTAATTACCTGCCCTGTGACCACCCTCAGCCGTTTGCCCTCCTGTTGCACGAACCGTGGCTGTGACTTGTTGAGCTGCACGTCACGTCACGGCGCCGCGGTGCGGCGGTGGAGCGCAGCTGTTCCTGGAGCAGCGTGAATCCACCGCCACAGAAAATAAAAGAGGCCTCAAATATAAGTGCTCTAATGTGAATTGAAGACTTTGTGTTTAAATCAGTGTCAAAGCGTGTGTAGAGAGTAACGTGGTTAAAGCAGTGAATGAGTGGAGATGAAATGTGTGTCTGCTCCACAGCTGTGTCTCATGTCGGCTTCACGGCTCTCACTCTGTCCTCCTGCTTTGGTCAGGTTTCAGGTGGTTCTCTCTCAGAGGAGGAAAACAAACGTTCTCCCCCCTCCCTCCTCAGAGGAGACTTCGACGAAGAGGAGTCGACGAAGTCTTTTCAGGAAGCTCTCAGGCATTGGAGGGGGGGGCAGACTAATGGAACAGCAGATCCTGGGAATGATGCAGCGTGGACTCCTGCTGGTCCAGGTGAACTGAACAGACACCACAGTGACACACACACACACACACGTTGGACGACTGTGTGTGTGTGTGTGTGTGTTTTATTAAGCCTCTTATTTTCCTGGCTCCACTGCTTGGACTCACTCCTCTGACTCTTTCTTCTCTCTTCCACTCTGCAAATTGCTGCTCGACCCTCCAGCGCTAATTATTTCTGTCAAGCCAAAGGCAACGTAGCCCAATTTGATGCTGCCACTGTGGACTGCCAAAGTGTCTGGAGCACCATCATCCACCTCCTCCTCCTCCTCCTCCTCCTCCTCCTCCTCCTCAGTCTATTCTGCAGCTCCAACCATGTTCTTTTTGAACCAAATCTTTTTTCTCTCCTCTTCCTGGGGGGCTTTCTCTCCTGACTGTTTGTGTTTTGGTTCTCTTGACGTAATGACAAGGTGTTTTCTCACTTCTGGAGGGGAAGTGTTTTGAGGAGGCTGTTAAGATGCTGCAGTGGAGTTTTTTTTTTCTTTTTTTTTCCTGCTCTATGTCTAACGTTGTCTTTCCTTCAGGCCATATTTTCATCCACTTCCCCTAAAGTTACTTCTCACCTCTCTCTCCTCTCATGATTATATCTGCAGGATCTGTTTCAGCCACAGCAACCCAGGCCGACCTGAGTGAAGACGAGGAGGCTGAGGGGGGAGGAAGAGGACGGGGGCGAGGAACAGTACCTGTCAGGGTGGAGTTCACACCCAACCATTCCTACATGGACAGACT
>NC_024310.1:486749-487168 GCF_000523025.1 Cynoglossus semilaevis | reverse complement strand
TGTAAAGAACACACACACATCAATATTTAGAAGTGTGTGTCTCGGCGTCTGTCCTGGGGTTTAGACGACGTCTGTGAGGTTTGTTCTTACCTTCACACCTGCACACATTCATTATTTATTGTTTTTCAGTTTCAGGTTTGAGACGAGGCTGAAAAACCTGAAACATTGTTACACTTTTATTGTCGTGGACAAACTTGGTTTTTTCCCACATGAAAAATCCCCCCCCCAGGTGTACAGCCCTCACACAGTGAAAATAAATATATGTATTTACACTGTGTATATATATATATATATATTTATATATATATATATATATGTATATATATATATACATTTTACGCTGGAGTACAGTTATGTCTGACCCAATGTCCAAACCACAGTGGGGGGGGGGGGGGGGGGTGGGGGGGGGGATTTTTTTG
>NC_024310.1:479254-486489 GCF_000523025.1 Cynoglossus semilaevis | reverse complement strand
GGGGCAGGGTGGAGGGGGCCAGGGTGGAGGAGGCCAGGGTGGAGGGGGGCAGTAAGTGAAGCCCTGAGTCAAAGTGTCTGTGATGGAGTCACTGAACTCACTTTATAAATGTTTACACAGGAAATAAACCAGTCTGACCTGAACTGGACCTCTACCAGTTTAACTAGAACCGGTTCTGACTGGTCTGCTCAGTACATTGGTTTATTGACTTGATGACTTGTTAACACACCCGGTGAGTGGGCGTGGTCAGTAAAGACCAGGAGTTCCTGTTGGCTACGAGGGCGATGACATCAGCAGTTCACTGTCTGTCGTCTTTTTTCCAGAACACCTGTTGAACTGTACAAGTCCTACCTGTCCTGGATGTTGGAGCTAAAATTCCTACCAGAAGAAAACAGTGTGGAGGAAAAGGAGGAGACAAGGAAGGTGGAGGTGGAGGAGCAGGTGGAGCTCAGCCTCACAGGTAACACACACACAGGGCTGGACTTCCTGTCTGTGGCTCAGCAGCTGTGGTGTGAACCTTCTGACATGATTTACTGCTGATCATCACTGTAATCAGGAGCCACAAACTCGTTAACATCTGAATGTCCTTGCCCCCCTCCCACCCCCCCGCCCTCCCACAGCTGTCAGTCTCAGAAAGTCCAGAAAGTCTGTGTCAGTGCGACCACACAGACGTGTCTGTGGACATGATTGGTCTGTGCTGCTAATTATTAAGCTAACATTATATTGTCCTTCAGAGGCAGCTGTTAAACAAGGTTCCCAAAGTAGGGGGCGCACCCACCAATACATGTCCATGTCAGTTGTCCAATGTCAGTTGGACTCCATCATTTTGTCCAGTTCTTTTTTCTCCCTGTTTTCTGCTTCCTCTTCTTCTCTGCCTCACCCCCTCCTCCCTCCTCCCCCCCCTCCTCTTTCTTTCACCTCTCTTTCAGTGTTAAAATAGAACATGTTAGAATCTTTTTCCAGAAAACCATAAATAATAGTTCTTCTTCACCTGAGGCCACCGTGTCTTGAGGAATCTGTTCTGGAGCTGATAAATATTCCCGCCACCTTCTCCGGACTTTTCCGCCGCGTGCCAATTACAACAGGTTGCAGCGTTTCTGCCCCACTCGTGTCTTTGAATTTGGAATGAGCTGACGGTGTGTGTCCATGAATGATGGAGGAGCTGTTTTACCACGGTGAAGTCGGCGGCGCTGCGGGGGTTAATGTTCCAGATCAGGGGCCTCGTGTACGAACGCTGCGTACGCACAAAAACCTTTCCACGCTCACGTTCAGGCGCATCAACAATAACCGAGCGTGGAAAGGTGTCACAGTGGGGCCTCGAGCCAGGGCTTTGTCAGTGTTTACTATCCTGACGTCTTCACACTCTGTTCCACATCCTCCACCTCACCATCGAGGATCAGCTCCTCTGGGATTCAGGGTTTTTTTCCTAATTCTTGATGAATTCTCATGAAGATCGTGGGATTCACGGCCCATTTAAATATATTTACATATGTATGTGGGGGCGTGGCCGGGCACTTCTACAGGTTCATTGACATGTTCCGACGACACGTGCGTTCACACTTTTACACACAAGGAGTTAAACCGACCAACAAACGTTTGTCTTCTGTCTGTTCCACTCCTGATGTTCACTCTGGGTCTGTGGTTTTTCTTCCTCAGCTCAGGAAGAGGAGTTCCATCGCTACTATGCATCGCTGTTTGCTGTACCTGTCAGCGGGGGCAGCACTGAGGCTCCAGTGAGATCACCTGGACACCACCTGGTCGTAGAAGTCCTGGACGAGGTAGGAATGACCGCGGCCAATCACGTCTCACAAAGCTGCAGCTTTTCTCCCTCTTGGTCTCATTCATGTGAAATCTCCATTTTCTCTTATTTTTCTACAGTTGGACGGAGACGGAAACCATGGAAACTCTGAGGACCAGACGGAGACGAACGCCGCCACAAAGTAAGAAACAGTGACACTGACCTGTAGGTGTCAGCATTTCTTCCGTGAGTGAAATTGGAGAATCTCACTCTTCACGCAGGTTGGACTTTTCTGAGCCGTCGTCCAGCGCCAACACAACACCTGGGTCCACAACAGCGCCACCCACTGTGGGGTCCTCAGGCCGCAGCTCCACTGTTCACAGTCCGTCACAACTGAAACCTGAAACCACAGATAAACTCCGCCCTCCTGGGCCTCCGACTGCAGGAGCAGGAGGTTTGATGAAAAGTACGTTTGTTTTCTTCTACAGACGAGGAAGAAATCTGAGCGTTGATAAAACCAGCTCTTTATAAATATAACTAAATACCACAGGATTCTAATGAGTGTTTGGTCAGAGAACAAATGTATTGAAAAACTAAGCCGTGTTCAGTCCAGGTTCAGACGACTTCTGGCTCTGATGTGGTTCAGATCAAATGTAAATTCAACACTAACTCAGATCAGAGTGTTTGTTACCGAGGAGCGGCTGCTGCACCACCGCACCGTGGAGCCCAGGAACACAGCCTCGCCACAGGGGGGGGCTGAAGAGGGATTTTAATGAATCAGCTCAGAGTTCATCACTGATGAGCAGGAGCTGCAGCCGCTAGACTGAACGCACCGCTGACGTCTGAGGCTACTGAGGCTACTGTAACAGCTGAATGTCTCACAGCATAGTGCCACCTACTGTATTAGAGTGTGTAGTGTCTTGGTGTGACCAGTGACTTTTTGAGAACGCAGCCTAATCCTCACTGCATTCATTTTTTATTTGACCTGAATTGTCACGTTTTTCTACGGATTCTCCATACTCTGGTGCTGGTCGTCGGTCGTTGGTCGTCGGTCGTCTTGGTTTTTTTTTTTTCTTGTTGGACATGTACATTTATACGTTTGTGGCGTCAGTCACGAAGACACGTCCTCCACCTGTCTCTGCAGAATGATGTATTTTAAGATGCAACATCAATGTTGTGAAAATGATCTTCATTTTTGTCTTTTCGTGTAGCTTCAGCCTCTAGAACTGTGACATCACCACACGGGGCTGTGAGGTCACCGAGGACAACGTCCCAGGAGAACCTCCGTTCCTCCGCTCGTGTCTGCAGATCTGATTGTTTCAGCAGCTCCAAACTTATGTCGTCATCTCCTCGACCTCAGGACCAGATCCGTCCGAACTCTCAGCGTCCTCAGTCTTGTTGTCCTTCACCGGAGCCAAACCAACGTCGCTGGTCTTCTTCGTCCACTCGCCCCTCACTCAGGTCCACGTTCACGATCTCACCGTTCAGCTCAGCTCAGTCACCTCTGCTGCCCAGAGTTCACACTCCCACCGCGTGTCCCTCAGACCGCTGTCTGTCCAACACGTCCTCGGTGCTGAGTTTCCCACGGTCCCCGGAGCCCCCCCTGCTGCAGACCCCCCCACCAAACTCACAGCTCACAGCGGCTTTAACACCAGCGTCCAGTCCGACCACGTCGTTATTTAACGAATCCCCGTCTGACGCCAGTCTTAGGCGTACCTCCACCACAACAGATGGGGGCGCTGCACCTCCTGCCTCCTCCACCTCTGGCGGCCATGATTTAACTGAACATGGCACCGCGCCGATCACAGCGCCGCCATCACCGCCGTCATCACCGCCGTTAAACATGAAGCAGGAGGAGGAGCTGCTGATTGGTAGGTGAAGAACAACAACAAGCTCTGAGAGAGTGTGTGTGAGAGAGAGAGAGAGAGAGAGAGAGAGAGAGTGTCAAGGTCACAGTGTAGAGTCCGTGGAGGCAGAAAGATGATGTTGGTTCAAAGCCTAATAAATCAAGGACGTTCTCAGTGACCGTGTCTCTGTGTCTCGTTAGGACAGCACTGTTAATGAAATGATGTTTTATATCATCTAAATATATGTTGTTGTTGTTGACCCCCCACCATCCACCCCCGACGACGACCCCCCCCACGCAGACAGCGAGGATGAAATGTCCTGTGATAGTCTGGGTCTGACTTTTCACGAGGAAGACTCCTCAGAGGAAGAAGAAGAAGACGAAGAGACGCCGGGACGTTCACCCAGAGCAACAAACCAACATCCCTCTGACGAGAAGGTCAAAGGTCGTCACAGTGATGAGCCACAACAGCTGTCACACGGCTCCACGGTAACAGATTCTCTGGAAGAATACCTCGTACACTAGTACTTACAAGTATTTGAAATTTTAAAACCATGGAGAGAGAGAAAAGAGAGTGAATTGACAGAGGACTGAGGACTGAGGACAGAGGCTGAGGACGTTGTTTTGTGGTTTTGTAAAAGTTAACTACGGTCCATTCACTGAAATCCTGATTTTTTTTCCTCTTCTTCTGATTCTTCCTGTTCTAATTCCCGTCTTTGTCGTGTTTTTCTGTCATTAATATTTGGTGACATTAATCAGACAGCGGTCAGTGGGTTCTCTGCTCCAGCTCCATTCTTCTGACTCTGTCTCTCTCTCTCTCTCTCTCTCTCTCCCCCCCGCCCCCACCATCATTTGTGCTCCTCACTCCCCAGTGATTTCCTCTTATTATTCCCGCTCCTTCTTCATTGTCCTCCGTCCAACATGGACCAAACATTTTACATTTTCCTCATTTTACAGCCGTCTCACAGGGGGGCACTTGCGTGGGAACCCCCCCTCCCCCGACCCCCCAGGGTCTGTGAAATACTGTGAGCTGCTCCAGGGGTTAATTAAAAATCAATTCATCAAGTGGAAACAAAGGGAATGAGGAGGAGGAGGAGGAGGAGGAAGGAGCTGAACCTGAACCTGAATGAAAGTGTCTTTAAATAATGTCCAGGTTTTTAACGTTCCTCTTTGTTGAGTTGAACTGATGGGATTGGTAGTTGACTGGGATTATCAGTTAGTTACAGTAACTAATTTAAACCTTGAACACCATCTCCATCTCCATGTAGTCTCCCCTGGTCTCACCCCTGACTCCCCGTCTCTCCCTCCCTGTGTTTCCGTTGTCTCTCAGCTGATTCAAGGCTGGAGTGACGGGTCAGAACCGCAGCAGTTCTGGGACGTCAGAGACCGGTCTCCTCAGTGTCCAGATCCCAGTCCTGGTTCTTCAGATGAAACACGGCACACACCCTCAGGTAGGACCAGAACAGACCAGACCAGAACAGACCAGACCAGAACAGACCAGAACAGACCAGAACAGACCAGACCAGACCAGAACAGACCAGAACTGTTTGTGGATGACTTTTATTTTCTCTATTTCTGTCCCAGTAATAAATAACACCAGGAACCGACGGCTGCTTTTTCTGCCTCCACAGATTAGATTTTAAAGATTACCTGGGCGTCCAACTTCTGCCTGGAGATTCTTTCCAATTTGAAAGCGCTATTCATATCACGACGGCCTCATAATAGGATTTAGAACAAATATGTAAAAAATGTAGCGCTTTGAGGAGAGATGAAAATGAGTTTTAAAACCCAGAGGAGTGTTGGGATGTGGGACAACACTGAGGCTTCACTGCTGGGGGGCCGAGGGAGGCTGCTGCTGGTGTGTGTGTGTGTGTGTGTGTGTGTGTGTGTGTGTCCTTTACAAAAAAACATATTTGAACATACGACAGTCCTGTCTTCTGCTGAAGTGATCGTTAATGTTCAATGGAAACTGTATTTTAACAGAAGCTACAGAAGTGTGAAGTTACATCATAAAGAAGAAGTGAGTTTAAATTCAACATGTTTTTTACTAAACCACTAAATATAAGTTATACTTTTCTTTGTCTGATTCTAAATTCCTGATTCTTTTATTTTCAAAAGACTGTTTCAAGTCAAAACAAAAATTCATTTGTATTTAACAAAGTCTGTCATCACATCAGACCAAGTGTCGAAAACTACGAAGAAAATGAATGACCCCAGCGGTTGACCAGCGGTGGACCAGCGGCTGACCAGCGGTTGACCAGCGGTTGACCAGCGGTTGACCAGCAGTTGACCAGCTCCAGGTCTTCCTGGTCGTTAGCGTCACACACACACACATAAACACACATTATTATCAGATAACCATCTCATCCGTCCACTGCGTCGTCGTACTGAGGAGGGACGTTCTGACCAATCAGAGACAATGAGTAGTTTCTCTTCTGCTCTTTGTCTCCCTGACGTGACATCATCAACTTCCTGTGGTGTCAGGGCTCAGGGTTGTGTCCATTTACTGCCAGGCCTGTGTTAAGTGAGAGGATTTGACGAGGGCAGGGCTGCTGTCCTGCAGCCGGCCGCTCCTCACACCCCCGTACTGTCTGTGCCGCCGTCGTTAAAGCTCCAAAGTTAATGAGAGAGAAAGGTTAGAGAGGATGGATATCACCTTGACAACACCGCACACTCATCCCCGTCCCTCCTCTCCTCCATCTGTCTCCTCTCGGCTTTTTTTAGGCCAGGCTGAGGTCCAAAAGGTTTAATATGACTCGTCTTTCACCTCTCTCCACCTCACTCCTCGTTTTCTCTCACTCCCTGTCAACTGGTCAGTCAGAAAATGAGATTGTTAGTGTGCAGTTCCAGAGCTGAGGGAGGGGGGGGGGGGTGGGGGGGGGGGGCAGATGGATGAAGAAGGCCTTGTGGCAGTTGAAGTGTGAGTCGACAGGAGCAGGAAGCTGAGCTGAGGAGGAGACGGACCAAGAGTGATGTCTGGACAGGAGTGACGAGTCGATGTCAGAACTCAGGATGAATCTTCTCAACGGCAGTTTGGTTCATCACTCTCCTGGTTAACTCCTCTGTTGACTAGTAGTGTTAGTTAAGGCTGTGGAATGATGTGGATTCTCTGGTTCAACTGTTCAAATAACAGAGGACGGAGGGTTCGAGGCAGTAAGAAGAGAAGATCCTACAGTGAAACACTGACACAAGACTCGTTGGTCGTTAATGCAGGGATGCTAGAACAACAGCGTCCACAGGGGGTCAGTGTGGAGGAGAATTCGTGGAACCTGAACTTTGTAGTTTGGATTCTTACATCCAACCAGACGTGACTTTGATCTGCCAGATCAAAGCAGAGAAGAACCACATCAACACCTGGTTCTTTATAGGTTCAACTCCCAAAATGATGGAAAACCAGATGCAGCCGCGAGAAATTCAAACGCACTCCACCCTGACATCCAGCAGGGGGCAAGTGGCTGCAGGTGAACTGGGAGCCTATGGTGTGTGTGTGTGTGTGTGAGCAGTACAGGTGATTTTGGGGGCGAGGCCGTTGAGGGGGGGGTCTGGAGGTGGTCTCAAGTCAGCAGGTCTGGACGGAGGTTCAATCTGATCCAGACAGATCCCCCCCCCCCCCACCCCACCCCCCATCGACCCCCCTCAGACACCACCTAC
>NC_024310.1:471477-473977 GCF_000523025.1 Cynoglossus semilaevis | reverse complement strand
AAATTATTTGGTTACTAATAATCTGGTAAAAATATCAAAAAGAGATGATGTTCAATAACTAGCAGAAAAAATCGGTACTGAGGTGCAGTGGGTGAGTTACAGCGCCTGAGAGTGACTGTGTCACTGTAGACTGGATATTAGAGACCGTCCCCAGACTTGGTCCTTGGTCCCCAGTCTGGTCTGAGCTTCACTCAGTCTGGAGAGAGCTCTGTACCACCAGGGGGCCCTCTGACTTGTAGTCAGTGGTGAAAAGCACGGGCTGCTCCTTTACTCCAGTCTGACTGTTCCAGGGTGACTCCACTTTGATTCTCTCCTCCACCACCGTATTCCCACAGAGGTGCTGTAGTCGTTTTACCAGACGTCTTTCAGTCTGCGGCGGCAGCAGTTTAGCTGTGAGAGTGGATGATATTGGATTTGTGCTGCTCACTGGTCTCTGTGGGAACGTCAGGAGGAAGAAGAAGAAGAAGAAGAGGAAGAAGAAGAAGAAGAAGGAGAAGAAGAAGAAGAAGAAGAAGAAGAAGAAGAAGAAGAAGAAGAAGAAGAAGAAGAAGAAGAAGAAGAAGAAGAAGAAGAAGAAGAAGAAGAAGAAGAAGAAGAAGAAGAAGAAGAAGAAGAAGAAGAAGAAGAAGAAGAAGAAGAAGAAGAAGAAGAAGAAGAAGAAGAAGAAGAAGAAGAAGAAGAAGAAGAAGAAGAAGAAGAAGAAGAAGAAGAAGAAGAAGAAGAAGAAGAAGAAGAAGAAGAAGAGAAGAAGAAGAAGGAGGAGAAGGAGGAGGAAGAAGAAGAAGAAGAAGGAAACACAGTCACTTTTCTTTTGTCAACTTTCTCAGCAGCTGATGACCACTGAGGTCTGTGTCTGGACATGGGGACTCCTCCTCCCCCTCCTCCTCCCCCAATCCTGACGACAACGACGTCACGTGTGTGCACAGTTGCTGATACACGTACATGTTTAGGCTTCAGACCGATGACCTTTGACCTTCAGATTCTCTCAGTGAACACAGTCCATGACTCCGCCCACATTAATGTAAATATATAGTTAGATGTTGATGAAACATCATCATCATCATGATGTCATCATGATGTCATCATCAACGTTGACACAAACCTGAAGCTCTGACACCAACAGTAAAACAATCCTAATCCTAATCCTAATCCTAATCCTAATCCCAGGACGGTGTTGGACTGAAGCTGCTGTTCAGTGGTGACACTTCTGTCATGATTTTCTTTCTTTTTTTCCAGTGTCCCAGTCACTGAGGAGCAGAGGGAGGAAGAGGAGGCTGCACAGATGGACCGTCAGAG
The DNA here is from genome assembly GCF_000523025.1 of Cynoglossus semilaevis. NCBI lineage: Eukaryota > Metazoa > Chordata > Actinopteri > Pleuronectiformes > Cynoglossidae > Cynoglossus > Cynoglossus semilaevis. The sequence goes on along the minus strand of NC_024310.1, from coordinate 472,681 downwards.
CGTCCTCTTACTGCCCTGAGACCACACACACACACACACACACACACACACACATGTTAACGCAATCATGAAAGCAGAAAAAAACGAAACCAAACTGTTACACAGCAACGTCTTTGTAGTGTGAACAGACTTTGATGGAAAAACCTGAAGAAGAACGACTTCAAAGGAACAACAGAATAAAGCAGTCTGAAGTAGGATGGTGTTTGATTGGCTGAAGGACCGGAGACAAACGGTAGAGGAGAATCTGAGGCAGGACAGACAGGACAGACAGAACAGACAGTCAGGGTGTAGGAGAGGAGGGGACAAACTCTACACTGTTGCCTTTGATCGTGTGTGTGTGTGTGAATTGGAGTCGTGTTAAAGAGACAGATGTTTCGCTGCAGTCGATCGGTTCTAGTTTTCACAAACAACCGGCTGTTTCTGAGGTGTGTGTGTGTTCTGTGTGTGTGTGTGTGTGTACAACACGTTAACGTTGACACATTTCCTCCTAATCCTAATCTCTCTCCTGGATCTCGTCAGACTCCGGTCGTGTGGTTACGTCACTGCTCCACGGTTCTCAGGTCACCAGGACGATCCTGTGAGAGTGGCTCCTTCATTACAAACACATACTACTACAGGAGTACTACAGGGGTACTACAGGAGTACTACAGGAGTACTACAGGAGTACTACAGGAGTACTACAGGAGTACTACGCAGTACTACACAGATACTGTGTAGTACTGTGTAGTACGTGGGACTCCAGAAGAGTCTGAGATGAGTCGAGGAAGATCAGCAGCAGGCCCTCGTTCGCCCTCTCTCTTCTGTGTGCTCACACTCTCACACACACACACACTCACACACACACACTCGCGCTCCGTTGCTGTTTCTCGACGTGTTTAATTGCGTTCCTTGTTTCTTCTTCTTCTTCTTCTGTGAATGATTCCCCGCTGACTCTCCTTCCTTATCTTTCTGTGAGTTCACAACCCGGCATCTGCTGTTTTATGTCTAACTGGGTGTACGAGCGAGGATCAAACACGGGGCGCAGGTAGAAAATGGCGCCGTCGGCTCACGCTTCAATAAACGAACATCCTTAACTGGCAGGAGCAGAATGGATGTCAGGAACGCCGGGAATGAATTCAGGATTAAAGTTCATTTGTACTCCGCACACTGCACCATGTTGTCAGAATGGGGAGGGGGGGGGGTGTGGTGGTGGTGGGGGGGGCTG
>NC_024310.1:470944-471268 GCF_000523025.1 Cynoglossus semilaevis | reverse complement strand
GTTGGACAGTGAGTGAGAAAGATGAAAAGGCAGCTTCTGTTACTGTGTCCTTCACTGACTTTATCACTCTGTGTTTAGGAGCGCTGGATAACGGAGACATAAATCTGATGGGAATCGAACCTCGTCTGAGTTTAAACCGCTCTGACAGACGGGTTCTCTTTTTTTTCTACTCAGTGCGAAACAAGAAAAAATATTTCTAAACTCAATTAAATGAAAACCGCCAACGTGATGACACTGTTTTAAAATAAGGACAGAGGTCTTCACTTAGGGGTCTCCAACCTGTGGCTCCTGGGCCCCCGGAGGGGGTTCAACCCGCGGCACCTC
>NC_024310.1:470231-470898 GCF_000523025.1 Cynoglossus semilaevis | reverse complement strand
CCTGTGGCTCCTGGGCCCCAGGAGGGTCTCCAGGCTCCGCTGATGACACTGACTGGACGATACTGTGTTCTTTCAAACAACATAGTGTCGCTGTCTTCTTATTGGGGACCAGGTGTGTACCAGGTGTCTTTTCATCAACCCTAGTGGTGGAGAACGGTACTACCGCCTTTTCTTAATCTTTGGGGAATTTATTTATAAATCAATAAAAAAAGTGAAGGAACTAAAATGGAAGACGTGGACGTTCTGTCCCCACTGGTGCATGTTGTCCAATCAAATGAGTTGTCAATTAGGTCAAATAATAAATGTTGTATAAGCCTCATCTGTTCAACCAGTGGAAAAGTAATCAGAGTATAAATGAGTTAATGAGTGAGCGAGGATTTATTAATCAGAATTAGTCCTTAATTAAAAACCTCCTTCCACCACTGACTGGAGGACAGATGAATGGATTCACTCAGACGTGATATTAAATTCACGCAGTTCATCTTAGCGTTAGCATCAGTTGTCTCTTATTCAGTTCATGTTTAGTTTTTAGTTTGAAGGTTAAAGGTGAGATTTATTTTTTTTCGTTCCCGCTCCGTCCTCCGGTTGTTTCTGTTTCAAACTTTACTCTGATGAAAACTTTTCTCCCCCCTTTCTTACATCTTCCTCTGCTGCTCATATTTCCTCC
>NC_024310.1:468530-470221 GCF_000523025.1 Cynoglossus semilaevis | reverse complement strand
CCTGTTTGAGCCACTGGGACCCACTGACAAATCAATACATCACTGTAATTGATTCTGTCGGGGCTCAAAGTGCTTAATGAGAACTCCCCTCCTCACTCCCTCCCCCTTTTCTCCCCACGTGGGAGTTGGCGGTCCACTTTAATGGTCAGTGGAGCGGATCTTTCCGTGTGCAGCTCGCTGTTACAGGTGGTCAGGATTTCGGAACGCTGACTTCTCAGAAAAGCCTCTCCCAGGTGACGAGTGGTTCATTGGACACAAAACTGGGAGGAGTTCAGGATCGGGTTCCACCGCGGCCGGGCCTCGACCACATGATGACCTGATGGTCACAGCCGTGTGGTCAAAGTTGGAGTCAAAAGGGTTTTGTTTTTCTAGTCTGGTTTAGGACAGATGTCAGGACCAGGAGACAAAGCTGTTTTTCAGCTGAAAACAATGGGGGCAGAGGGAGGCAGGGGGAGTCGGGGGGGAGGCAGGGGGAGGCAGGGCGTCTGGGTGATGAATGTGCGTGAGCCTGACCTTGTTTTTATTTTGTGTTTGTACTTATAAATGCTGAGCCTCCGTGGAAGAAAACTCTCCAGCTGCTTCTGAACAGAGACGTTTGAACGGAGTTCGTCTGAAGAAACAAAATGATTTCAGTGATCAATAACCTCCTGTCATATATGTGTGTGTATATATTTATATATATACACACACATATATATGAGTGTATCTGAGTGAAATGACGTCAAAGTTAAAGAATAATGAGTTTTTAATTACCATGAAAATAGTCTTTATTTCTGACTTTTTAAATTAATTTCCATTTTCTTCTTTTACTGTTGAAACTAAATTAATTTAAATCTACGTCTTTAGTCGTTTAAACTTATTAACATTTACATCAGAATTGTTCTCAAAAACATGTAACTTTTAATTCTCAAAAAGTAAAACTTCCCAAAACTTTGTTGCTTTTATATTTTTATCCACAGATAAATGAAAACAGTTTGATTTTATTCCTGACTTCATGTTATTCTGATGATGTTGATGACTTTAACTTTAACAACTTTATTCTCATCAACGTATTATTTTCATAATGACAATAACATATTTATAACAATATATGATATAATATATATGACAAGATATGATGACATTTGAATCTTTTCATGAAATATAATGTTATCACTTTTACCTCCTCTTCCTCCTCTTCCTCCTCCTCTTCCTCTTCCTCTTCCAGCTCTTTCCGCTCGACCAGTTTTTATGAAGGATCTCAAGGTTTTTCTTTTTCTTTTTTCCCTCTCACTGTTTCTGTTCTCCAAACCTCGGCCTTGAATTGATCAGGGCCTTGAACACCCCCCCCCCCCCCACACGGGCTTCAGGTGTTGGCGCTCGTGGGGCCTCGACCGTGAGCTGTTATTGATCAGGTTGAAGAATTCTCCTGCAGCTGCAGCCGTCGTTCCCAGTGTTGGGTTTTTATCTGAAGTTGATACTTGGAGAAATCGAACCCCCGACCGCAGCCTTAGACGTGTGTGTGTGGGGTTGGTGGAGGGGGGGTCAGTGGGAGTGTTCCACCAACAGCACCAGGTCGTGGTCAGTGGCTGCAGCCGGCCGTCAGTTGACGTCAGTGATCGTTGATGTCAGTGTCCTCCAGGTCAGATTAATAATCCAGGTTAATCCCAGGCTCCTGTTGGAGGAGGAGTTGTGTTAGATGTAGCCCCCCC
>NC_024310.1:467342-468241 GCF_000523025.1 Cynoglossus semilaevis | reverse complement strand
GGGGGGGGCGAGGTGGGGGTGTGTTCACACATAAGAGTTAAAAAAAACAGAGAGTTGAACTTTCATGATCACACGAGTGTGTGTTTCCAACGCTGACACAGAGGCGTGTGTGTGTGTTCATGTGTGTGTGTGTTCATGTGTGTGTGTGTGTTCATGTGTGTGTGTGTGTTTGTGTTTGTAACCAGAGTGAAGCCATCAGACTGCTAATTAGCAGCACAGAGGGACGCGGCCGGCGGCCAATCAAATCTGCTTTTAGAACAGGTTCCTCCTGAGACGCTGTGGAAACGAGGCGACACCGTAACCAAGGTGACCAGATGTGATGTCAGCGATTGGTTTTTATTATTGCAAATTTTATTTCTAATAAGAAAATCAATTCCTGTCCAATTTCCTGTTGAGTTGAAGTGTTGGAGGAGGAGCTTAGAGAAAAGACGGGGGGGGGCGGGGGGGGGGTTCACTCAGAGGCCATGAGCCATAGGTTTTTTTTAGCTCTGTTTCAGTTTTCAAAGACAGTGAATCAGTTCCAGTGTGTGTAGTGACATCATCATCCGTCCTCGTCCTCGTCCTCGTCCTCGCCGTCACTGGACTCGATCAGAACAAGAACTTTGAACACTTTAACACTCAGTCAGAGCTGCAGCGACAGGTGGCGTTCACTGGTTCAGTGCCGCGCCGTGGACCATGGGTTTGACCTTTGACCTGCTCCTGGTAGCCCCCATAATTAAAGCAGTCAACAGAAGAGTGACCCGTGTTTATCTCCGTTCCCTAGAAGTAGCTCTCAGTATGAAAAGGTCGCTGACCCCTCGGTGACCCCTGCTCCAAATTGACCTGAGATGTGTGTGTGGATGTGATTGGCTGACATCGTACTGTGTGTGGCTTAGTAATAAATGAACTGTTGATTGAAC
>NC_024310.1:460874-467266 GCF_000523025.1 Cynoglossus semilaevis | reverse complement strand
ATTTATGGCTTTATTTAAATATTTCTGGACACATTAACTCCATTAATCCGGCCGTTAAGTACACGGCCACCAGGGGGAGGACATTCGGTCTCACAGTTGTGGGTGAATTTGGCCGAGCTGATCTCCAGTATCCGACTGTGTCCATCTGTGACCTCCGACCTCTCTCTCATCATTTAACTGAGTCAGAAACGTGATGTCATTTCCTTCTCTGGGACAGATTTCAGTTGGAACTGAGATGAATTTTTTATTAAAAGATGAATCCACAGAAAATCATCACAGAACAACGTCAGCCGTTCGACCAATGGAGGTGAAGGAAACAGTTTGACACGTTTTAGTCCCAGACGCGTCAGTCAAAAAGTACACAGACGAAGTTTGACTTTTCCTTCAAACCTCCCTTTAGTTATCAAAAAGGTTTTAGAACCAGAACCAGGACCCAATCCAGAACCAGGACCCAATCCAGAACCAGAACTAAAACCAGAACTAGATCCAGAACTAGATCCAGAACCCAATCCAGGACTAGATCCAGAACCAGAACCACATCCAGAACCAGAACTAGATCCAGAACCAGATCTAGAACCACATCCAGAACAATATCCAGAACCATATCCAGAACCCAATCCAGATCCAGAACCACATCCAGAACCCAATCCAGAACCAAAACCAGATACAGCTCCAGAACCAGAACCAGAATCCTCCTGGATTTAACCCGGCAGCTTCTTCAAATGAACTGAAGTTTTTTTAGTTACAGCAGTGTTAGAGTCTGAGGTGACGACTGGACCAGCTGCCCACTCACAGCTGGTCCAGTCCAGGGTCAGCTGTCGGGTCAGCTGTCCACAGCTGGTCCAGGGTCAGCTGTCCACAGCTGGTTGTTGACTATAACAGCTGGCAGTGGCCAAATTTAAAAAAGAAGGAAAAAAAATCTCTTTTATTTTCACATTAAACAGTTCCTGTTTGGTTTGTGTGAAGTTTTTCTCCTTTCAAGGTTTTTTTTATCACATTCACCTGATTCCTCTGTGTCACATGGTACAAATACTGGGCTGTGTGTGTGTGTCAGATGAGTGGACTCTGTCCCGCCTCCTGGTGGTCGGTCGTCTGTGATTGAGGAACTTTCAAAAGTCACAACGCGGCGTTGTTTTGATCTACGGACGTCGTAACGTTGCTCGAACATCTGGTCTCTGTCTCAGCTGACATCATCACGGTGAGAGCACTGATGTGATTGGTCCAGCCGGTGAAGGCTGCGGAGCATAATGTCAAGACAATCAGCTGAGTGGAAGTGAAAGTGCGTTAACCTGAAAGCAGACTGCCTCCAGTGGAGCATAAACACAGCGCAGGTGTCTGTTTAACAGCATTAGCGTCACTGCACGCATCTGTCACGTCGAATGGAACCTGATCATCGTCCACGTCCACAGCACATGCTGCCACTGTGGAGCTCCTGCTGGAACATCTGCCACCAACACGATCCACGGACTGTCTGACAGACGTGGTTCTGGTTCTGGGCTTCTGGACTTCAGACTGAAGTCAAAACACTGAGCTGAGCTATAATATTATTAATGATAATAATAACGATAAAAATAATAATGATAATAATGACGATAATAATAATAATAAGGTGTTCATCCATTAGAACCTTTGGAATAAAGACGTTAACTTGACCTAAACTTACACTTCTTTATGTTAATGAGTTTTTTCTTTATATTTTTCATGTTGTTACAAATCTTTATCTTAGGTTTTAATTGACAATCAGGATATTTTACAGGCTTCATCTAATTCTAATCCAAAGCGCCATCTATTGGATAAACTGTAATTGTAGACTATTTTAGATGCATTGGCTCCAGTTGTTTGTTGTTTATGAAAATATGCTTTTTGTTGTTGTTTTTTAATTATTTTTAAATTTCAATTTGCTTTTACTTTTATTTAAGTTTTTTTTTCAATCATTAAAGTTTAAAAAAGTTAAAAACAACTTCTTAGTGATTTGACTGAAAATGTTACTGGTCATTTTGAAGTTTGCCCTCTACTGGATTGTCCCTGTTCCTACATTTCCTGTCAAATAATACAGAAACTTAACAGTAGTGATGTTCGATACCACCAATTTCCTTTCCGATCCGATACCGAGTAAAATTCGGGCTGGTATCGCAGATACCGATATCAATATTTTATCATTTGTCTTTTAAATAAAAAATGTGTATTTCAAATCATAGCTTCTTTAAGAATCCGAGGCTGAGGTTTTTATTTATTTATTTATTTTAAACTCTGGAGTGTACTGAGGTAGCTGCCTCATTTACTATACAGTCAACACAACAATAGAAAACCTTGAGAACACAATCATATAAAATATGTCAAAACAATGTTTCAAACTCTGAAAACATGTTATTTGTAAAACAAAAAGAAAAAGAAATTGAAAAAAAATCTGAGGAGCAATTTGGGACCCGAAAGAGTCAGATTTTTTCAGTGAACCGAACCAAAAGAACCGGTTCTCTAAAAAAGAGCCGAAATTCCCATCAATTGTGACTGAGTGAGAGCACGGAGTAGAGCCCCTGTGCTTACGCATGACGCACACACCCAGGCGGAAGAAGAAGTAGTCCCACCAACCGAGCGTCACTTAGACAACATCTCAATAATTTGGATACTTTTCACCATGTTTCTGTTTAGGATACACCTCATCTCAGAATGCGTAAGTATCAAAAGTATCGATATTTTGATTTCAGAATCGATTTCAGAGCACACCGCTCCAGAATCGGAAGTATCGATATTTCAGGATCGATCCGCACATCACTACCACCAGGTGTAACTGATAAAAGAAGAGAGGGCGCGAATGGCTCGGTTTGGCTTCGTTAATGTCTGTGGAGAAAGTTCCAGAAGGAGAGAAACTCTCCGAACTCTCGACCTGTCGGGTTTCTCTGTTTGTTTTATTTGGTCGTTATGTTTCTTTCTTTTATTTATTTATTCTTTTAGATTTAAGAAGTTAAACGTTTCCAGTATTTTGCGGAGGAATGAGTTTAAAGGAATCCCGGAAGTCATCGCTAATTAAATGCTAACAGATTAGCAACAACGGAGCCTGTACGTAGTCACTGGAAAATATATATACAAAACATTCACCATGGGTCTGGAACAGGAAACAAGGACAAGACGATGAAGAATTTCTATCACATCAAACCACAATGTTTGAAGAGTTCCTGGGAAATGAATAAACACAGAAGAAAAAGGAAACAGGAAGTCGAGTCTCCGACGTGTGGATTTACAGACACCGGGCTGTGGAATGACATCTGAGCTGATCTCCAAGACAAGGTAAGGACCCGACGTTAGTGGGGGTGGGTGGTAGATGTTCTTGTGACGTATTTGTGAGTTTTTCCAGCTCTTGTTTTCTTTTGACCTTGAACCGCAGTTTGAAACCAAATCCACGTTCTGTCCCTGTTTGATCTTCAACAACAGAACGTGTATTTACTGTGTCTGTGTCCACACCTGCCAACAGGGTTAGAACAGCAGGAAGTTGTTGTCAACAAACAGGTGTTTGTTCAGCGTGAACATGTCTTTATGTGCAGGTGTAAATCTAACCTAATCTGGTATTTCTTTTACAAAATGACAATTTGACAGTTAGGGAGGAGGCCATTTGAAATGAAATACAAAAATATTGGCAAACAGTTAAAACAAAGTAACGTTAAATCATTTTATTTTGCTCTCAGTCTTCGTTTCTTCCACAGTTACATAATAAACCAGAGATAAACCAGCTTCAAACACATGCTGTACTGCACTCTGAACCAGGTGCACTTCTCTTTGTATTATTGATTCTAGTCCTGTGTCTGTGTGTGTGGGTTCGATTCCCTCCTCCTCCTCCTCCTCACACAGTCATATTTTAGCTGTTGTCCTGGGTGTGGGACTTGAGCCTTCAACATACTGTGCTGCTGGCAATAATTCCAGTCATTTAAAACAAGGCTCACACCCCGGTGGCCAATGAGCAGAGTTTCTGCCAATTAGAGGGAAATTAAATCGACTAATCAGAGCTTAGTTTGCAGAATTGAGCTGAATAAAAACAGTGAATGTTGACACTGTGGCGGTCAGCACTTTCCTCCTCTGGCCACTTTAGCATTTTTCTGTTCATTAATCATAGCTCTCCACACTGGCTGCTTCTTATTGTTATGTTTATGTTGCGGCTGGATGTGGCGCTCCTGCTGATTCCACTGCGTCAGGGATTTAAAGGAGGAGATGGAAGCGTCCGACTGTGTCCGTCTGGACGTGTTGTCCGTCGGGTCGTGTTGTCCGTCCGGACGTGTTGTCCGTCCGGACGTGTTGTCCAACTCTGACCCGCGTGTCGTTCACTCTGTGACTCCGTCCGACCCTGAGCTAACGGCTGGGGGCGGAGGATGGTAGAATTAGCTGCCGTTTTGCCACGGCCGGTGTTTTGTTCTGTCAGCGTCGGCCGTGCTAATTCAGACTGACGTCGTCTGCTGAAGCTAAAGCACCGACATGAACCTAATGCTGTAAACCCTGAGAGCAGGAAGCAGAGCGAGGAGCCCTCCTTGACATAGGAGCCTTCTTACCACAGCATTATGTCCAGACCACTGAACAGGGTTTCTGTCATTATTCAGACTTCTAATAAAACTCCCGGCCTGGAAAATGTCTGAGCTTTTCGCATGAATACGTTTCTGATGCTGTTTGTCCCTGAACACAGACGATTGTGTTTGGCTAACGCTAGTCTCTGCCTTTATGAATCCTCCTAAATTAGATTATTCTTCAGCCACAGCAAACAATGCTCCACTGACTTTTCACTGCTGGAAAGCGCCCCCCCCCCGCCTCCTCCATCCCCCACCCCCTCTGGTAGGAGGTACACAGTACATACATGCGGACTAAATCCTCCCCAGTGTTCACAGTTGTCAGGGAGATCCTGCCTAATGAAGGCTCTCTCTCTCTCTCTCTCTCTCTCTCTCTCTCTCTCTTGTAATGGCAACAAAATGAGCCTCGCACGCCCGAGTCTGTACATAGATTTATGAGTACGAGTGTATTTCTGTATGTGGTGTGTTTGCATGTATGTATGTGTGGTGTTCTTCACTGAAGGTTATGGCCACAGGAACCAGTAGAACGTCTGTATAAACCATCGGTTCTCCATCGGTTCTCAGTCACTTTTTATAGACGAGTCATGAAACCAACGACATCCAGTTTAACATCGTTATTATAATAATTATAGACAGGTGGATCGACGTGAGATAAAGAGTTAACGTTAGCATGTAGCGGTACTAACAACTTTGGTGGGAAATAAAAAGTAAACACCACTAACTCCGCTGCACCCTGTGGGAGCAACATGAGGCCCGGGGACCTGATTGGTGCCGATCAGTTGTTGACTGTCGTATTTTAGTGTGTGTGTTCTCTGCTACAGCTAACTGTAAGATAAAGTCCACAGACGTCGGATGTTGGAGGAGGTCACTGCTCGTTGTTGACGGGTTGATCGTCCAATAGCAGCCTGGCGTCGTGGCACAGTAGGTGGTGATCTTCACCATTGTCACGGCGTTGGCCGCTGTTTTCCCGACCGATGGTTTGTTAATGATTGAGGAGCTCACGCTGCAGCTGAAGTTTCTCTGACGGAGACACTCGCCAGGTTGAACGATTCTTGCAACATTCAGCAATTATTTCATGGCCAGCAACCGTAGATGAATTTTACTGAAGGATTGTTCTGGAGTCGTGAACAGAGGAAACTTTCTCCACCGCAGAAACAGCACCAACGACCAAACTCTCAGGCTGCTGCCCGCCTGTCATTCTTTGTGGGCTAGAACCAAATGTGCCATTATCAGTCTGGATCGCAGCTTATAGCCTTGTCTCCACTGCCGTGACACACAATTACAACCCATTCAATTTAGCCCGCGAGCCTGAGCAGGACTGAGAGAGCACTAATGATATCCCTGGACACTCTAATTGACACTTTTAACTTTAATGTACAAATTAAAACCAGTGAATTGGCAAACTGGATCCCAGACAGCGCCGGCTGCAGAACTTCTAAATCTGTGTTTTTGACCACGGTGATTATTATGATCCAGGTTTTTATTTGTGTTGGAACAATTTGATCTTTTGGATTTTGACCTGAAAGTAACAAAATACTTCAGATATAAAACAAATATAAAGATAACACAAGTGAAGGACCACAGTGATCATCAACTGGTGGCCCGCGGGTCAAGTCCGTCCCACTGAGCTGTTTATCCCCCCTCCCCCCCGTCGACTCCCCACTCCCCGTTGTCTGTATAGCTTAAAAAAGTACTTGTGTAAATGTATCATCTTAAGAGTACATTAAGTACTCACTGGAATATGCAGGATGAGTACATGTAGGTACAAGATCAGACCATGTAATTATACGGAGTATTATTGTGTCAGATGAATATTTAATGAGTCTCTCTACAGTACATGTCCCT
>NC_024310.1:459836-460851 GCF_000523025.1 Cynoglossus semilaevis | reverse complement strand
GGGGCAGGGGTGCACAGAGAATTACTGCATTATACATGAGGCCCCGCTCTCATCAAGTCAAACTACTGCAGTACACTCCAGTACACAGCAGTACACCCCAGTACACAGCAGTACACTCTAGTACACAGCAGTAAACTGCAGTACACACTAGTACACAGCAGTACGCCCTAGTACACAGCTAATCCTGTCCTTGCTGTTTCTGGACTTTGATTTTCTCTTTGATCTCCCGTGGCTTTGATTTCATAAACGTTGGACAACGTTTGAGATGAAGTATTGAAGTAAAGTATTGATTGATAGAAGTTTTATATTAGTTGACTGTGTTGACAGACAGGAGTGACTTCAGATAAAACTTCACTGTAGGGATGGTACAGTACTGTCACTACTACTGCAGTACTGCACACACACACACATATATCTACATATATATATATATATACACGTGTGTGTGTGTAGTATATAGTGTATATGTATTTAACACACATATATCTACATATATATATATATATACACTATATATATTTACATATATACGTATGTATATGTGTGTTTTTCCTGTACTTTTGAAGACTGGCGTCCTAGAGCAGCGGTCTCAGACTGGGAGGACTCTGTGTCCTGTGTCCTGTGTCCTGTGTGGAGACACTAAAGTGCTGAACAGTAAATACTGTGTTCCATGTAAAAATACACAGTACACAGTCAGCAGAAATGAGAAACTCCCAGATACAGCCGAGTGTGTCTGAACATGTTTACAGATCACTGTGGTGAAGTGGAGCAGGAAGAACAACAACAACAACAACAACAACAACAACAACAACAACAACCACGGTGGGACTGAAAAACGACATCACCTTGTTTTAAACTGAAACCAATGGATTGTTCTTGATGTTTTTGATGTTTGTTCTGTTTCAACTGAAGCCTCCATAAATGACCTGAAACGGTTGAACGGCTGCCGCTCCAATAACAACAGTGCCATTAAAGCCCCGGTGGAAATAAAGGAGAAGTGCATTAAAGTTCAGCA
>NC_024310.1:438438-440075 GCF_000523025.1 Cynoglossus semilaevis | reverse complement strand
GCTGAGTTTCTGCTTCTCTTTATTGTTCATTTTCTCCTCATTCCAGCCAATTTCCCTGTATTGCTTTTCTTAATCCTCGGGGTGAGGGTGGGGGTGGGGGCAGCACAATTATGCAGAAATTTGCCTGCGTTGATAAATGCACTGCTGCTTCTTTTCTTTCTGCATTACAGAATTTCTGCCTCAGTTTTTTTCGGAGCTCATTTGTTTGTTTTTCTGAATCAAAAATGAAATCAAATTTTTGTGGGGGCCCGCCCGGTTTGATTGAAAGGGGGGGGGGGGGGGGGGTGACAACTTCCTGCAGTGCTTTTTTGGCTAATGATACTGTGAATATTTTATTTAAGGTTTCACTCCTCCTCTGCCCCCCCCCCTCGGTATTTCTGTCTCTGTCTTTATTTTTCTCTGTTTTTTGACTCTGTTTCTCTCTCTCTCTCTTTCTCTGTCTGTCACTCTACCCTCGTCTCTCTCTCTTTTTCTCTGTCTGTCACTCTACCCTCGTCTCTATCTCTTTTTCTCTGTCACTCTACCCTCGTCTCTCTCTCTTTTCCACCCCCCTGTATTGACCCCCCCTCCACCATCTCTCTTATTTCGATGCCATGATTGAATGAATAACAAGTTTATAAAAAAAGTTGTTGTTTTTTAAATCTCTCCCCCCTCCCTCTTCTGTCCTCACCTCACTCATCTTTTCCAATAGTGTTTCCTCTTCACCCTCATCTCCACTGACATGACATCATGGTTTTGGTTGTTTATTGATCCTCACACACACACACACACACACACACACACACACACACACACAGGTCTTTACATTAACTTCCTGGACCATGGCTGATTGAAAGAAAGAGAAAAAGTTGGTCCAGAAATAACAGATGTTTTGTTTACATTCAGGAAGTAGTGTGTGTGGGTGTGTGTGTGTGTGTGGGGGGGGTTGTTTACAGTCTTTCATCTCGTGAGACATGAATTTATGTATTTATGCCAAAGTGCTGAGTGCAACTGCATTTTTGCTTTTTAATGAGAAAGGAAAGGATGAAGAGGGTGAGGATGAAGAGGGTGAGGATGAAGAGGGTGAGGGTGAAGAGGGTGAGGGACTGAGGATGAAGAGGGTGATGATGAAGAGGGTGAGGATGAAGAAGGTGAGGATGAAGAGGATGAAGAGGGTGAGGATGAAGAGGGTGTTTGATGAGACACAGATGTCCCAGGCTGTGTTTCAGGACGTGACATTTATTCACATGCTGTGATGTTTGTCCAAGTGGAAAAATGCTGACGGGTCACTGTGACACGGACAAATCCATACATCTGTGCCCCCCCCCGACCCTCCTTCTTCTCCCTGCCTCCCTCTCTCACCCCTTCTCACACGTCACTCCCCCTGTTGGTTTAATAACCTCACCTTTGATGCCTTTAGAGAAACTGTTGAGAAAAAGGCTCGATCTTACAGCAGCCAATAGAAACTGAGGAGACCACGGTGAAGGGTACAGACAGGGTCGTACAGGTGGGGTCGTACAGGTGGGGTCGTACAGGTGGGGTCGTACAGGTGGGGTCGTACAGGTGGGGTCGTACAGACGGGGTCGTACAGACGGGGTCGTACAGGTGGGGTGGGACAGGCGGGGGGGTACAGGCGGGGTGCTACACGAGGCGGCGGG
>NC_024310.1:436978-438329 GCF_000523025.1 Cynoglossus semilaevis | reverse complement strand
TGCGGTGTCCCGGTCGGCGGCGACCGGGCGGGGCCGTTCGGGCGGGGTCGTACAGGTGGGGTCGTACAGGTGGGGTCGTACAGGTGGCTTTGGAGAAGGTGTGATTTCATAGAAACACATGAACTTTAGTTCTGCTTCTTCTTCATTGTCACTTCCTGTGTGTGAGTGAAAATTCTAGGAGAAAAACTTGAGAAACATTTTTATTAGAGGATGAAAATGAAACTCCAGTCATTAGTCCTGGAAATCCAGAGCTCTGCTGAGACACAGGCTCACCTGACGGAGGGAAATCAATATCTGTGGTGATGGATGTTGAATGCTGATGTTGGAGCTGCCCTTTGACCTGTGATTGAACGTGCTGGGCTTTGGCCCACTTTATCATGGCTTCACAGGTCATTGGCTGCTAAATGGTTGATCAGACGGCACGCTCCGCGTCCGCTGCTCGTGTGTCTGCAGTCAAAGCAACGGTTCTGCTGAATGATTTCCACTGAGAGTGGGGAGATGTGTGCACGTGTGATGTGTGTGTAGAACAGGCACGAGTGCAAGAAGAAGAAGAAGTCCCTCAGTCAGAGCCTAATGTGAGTCTGCCTCAGTCATCTCTCACTGGAACACACGCTGAAGGTTCTGGAAACAAATGAGTCCCAGGATTACATCAGTATCACATCAGCACTGTGACCGAACAGTGACCCCTGCCTGTGGCCTCTGGGTTCACTCCAACACCCGTCATCATCATCATCAACATCAACACCATCATCTTCATCAACACCATCATCAACACCATCATCATAATCTTCATCATTATCATCATCTTCATCATTGTTCTGGGCTTTTCAAACCCTCTGTCCTGTCCTGTCCTGTCCTGTTCTGTTCTGTCCTGTTCTGTTCTGTCCTGTCCTGTTCTGTTCTGTTCTGTTCTGTCCTGTTCTGTCCTGTCCTGTCCTGTTCTGTCCTGTTCTGTTCTGTCCTGTCCTGTCCTGTCCTGTCCTGTCCTGTCCTGTTCTGTCCTGTTCTGTCCTGTTCTCTTCTGTCCTGTCCTGTTCTGTCCTGTCTTGTTCTGTCCTGTCCTGTTCTGTCCTGTTCTGTTCTCTCCTGTTCTGTTCTGTCCTGTCCTGTCCTGTCCTGTTCTGTTCTGTTCTGTCCTGTCCTGTTCTGTTCTGATGGCCGTCAGTCTTCACAAATTCCTCTCTTTGCGAACATCTAATGTAAATCTCAGTGAACTGAGAGAAAACTTTAGAGAAAGTGTGATTCATAAACTCATTAAAGTTCCTTCCTTTTGTCAAAGAATCCAATTCAGGAAGTGCAGAGAGCTGCAATAACGTGGATAATTAGAGACGAACACCACGATTAGAAGCGT
>NC_024310.1:424806-436929 GCF_000523025.1 Cynoglossus semilaevis | reverse complement strand
AGAGAGTAATAACAAAAAACGAAGAGGGTGGAAAGGAGGAAAGGAAGGTGTGGGGGGGGGGGGGGGGGCGAGGGGGTTGTTACATTCCATGTTTGTGTCATTGATACTGGGAATTTTCTAGTCCGAGTCACATGTCCTTTTTATGTAACTTATTTAGACGCAGACGTTCTTACAATATTTCAACAAAGAAATGACTGATGAACAGCACTGGCTGCTGTTAGCTCCACCGTGTTAGCTCCACCGTGTTAGCTCCACCGTGTTAGCTCCACCGTGTTTCAGTGACTTCAGTGACTTCAGTGACGTGTGTGTCTGTGAGTGAGGCCACTCTCTGAGGCCGTCTCTGGTTTGGGACGACATATAGAGGTCCATTTGAAAAACAACAAGACAGATTCACGTCACTCACAGCCGTCAAACTTTGGTCCACGTGTGGATGCAGCCTTGGGTTGTTGTTTTGTCGACCACAGCCACCCCTGCGGTTGCCGGGTTCAGGTGAGAAAATCAGGATAAATACGTGCTCTACCCTGAGAGAAATGAAGAATAAATTTCTCATTTCACCTCAGTTTGTATGCAGAGCAGCTCTTCTCCACGGCCTGTTTACCAACACTGACGGTTCCTTTCTGCTGCCAGTTATCTGTTATCATTCAAGAAGAGAGTCTCACTTGCTTTATTGCTGCATCTTGAGATGATGTTGAAGGAAAAAAATCCTTTAAAGCCTGTAAATCACCATCTATTTTAGGTTTGTCTCAATCTGCCAAGAATGTCATTATCATTTAAGCAAATCACTCCCACACTCTCTGGCATTTCCTCTCCGTTAGGCGTCTAATTGATGCGAGCTCATAGACTTAAGTTTGTCCTGGTACATAGCCATCAATCACCAGTTCTCATTTGAATTTTTAATATGGCAGGCGTCAGTGTAGAGATTTCTTATGTATAATACAGTAATACTAGTTAATAATGAGCCACCAATCACAGTCACAGCGTGACGCCAAATCTGGGAAATTTGCATGGAAGGCTGATGCCCCCCCCCATCCTCCCACCCCCCACGTATTCATGCCCCTTCAGTCACACTGATTGCTGTTTTAACTTGTCTGCAAAGCTGGAAGTCTTGGTTTGTGTGTGTGTGTGTGGGGGGGGGGGAGGGTGCAGAGTGGGGGTGAGAGGCAGAGGTCGGGGGGGTGGGGTTATCTGATTGGTTTCATTGTGCCAGACTAGTGAACTAATCACAGGACACTGATGCTCCAATTAATTTTTAAAGTGGTCACTGTTGTAGAAACTCTCCCCCAGGGGGCGCTGTACCAATGGTTCCAGATTTGGATTAGACTGAAGGAGATCATAGAGAAATGGTTGTCGCTGACAGTGAACTTGAACAAAGACCAATGTGTTGGTACTGACATCAGTGGACTTTATTAACACGACTGTTGGTTTAGGAGCAGCTTTGTTTGTTTGTTTGTTTGTTTGTTAACAGGATTATTTTGGCTTCTGCTCTGATTTCTCTGAATGAACCACTTCTGTTTCAAGCTTAAAAACATAAAAACCCAGTTGCTGAACCAGGCTTTCAAAAAGAGAAGTGAAATGAAGGTCCACTCTGGAGCTTCAGACATCAGTAGTAAAATGTCTCTAAACCCCAGTCTGTATCATCCTTTAGATAAAAACTTAAGTCTCAGTTCAAACCTCATCTGCCAACATGATGGAACACAGTCACTGGCTGTAAATCAACCTGTTATTAACGGACACCAAGAGAATCTATTGGCTCCTGCGTTGAGTGGCCGCGGCGTCCTGTGGATTCACTCCAGGGAAACACTGACATTTTCACTGCATAAAAATCAGTTTATTTTAGTTATTTTGACTTAAAACTTAAATCTCCTTTAAAACATGAACAGAAGGATCCATCGGTGATGCCACTTACATGACACACACACACACACATATACTGTATACATATATATAAAATAATTATGTTGAAGGTTAATACACACTTTCCAGTCTCACAGCCAACAAGGTCAGAGATGGTGCTGTGATTTGTTGTTTAATTTTGACACAGGTCAATAATTAATAAAAATAATGTTTAGGCTCAGACTGACTATATGACTGTTTCTCTGTCTGACTCTCTGTCTGTCTGACTGTCTGTCTGTTTCTCGGTCTGACTGACTGTCTGTCTGTCTCTCTTTCTGCCTGACTGTCTGTCTCTCTGTCTGACTGACTGGTTCTCTGTCTGACTGACTGTTTATCTGTCTGACTGACTGTCTCTCTGTCTGTCTGACTGTCTGTTTCTCTGCCTGACTGACTGTTTCTCTGTCTGCCTGACTGCCTGTCTGTTTCTCTGTCTGACTGAACGTTTCTCTGTCTGACTGACTGCCTGTCTGTTTCTCTGTCTGTCTGACTGTCTGTTTCTCTGTATGACTGACTGTCTGTCTGTTTCTCGGTCTGACTGACTGTCTGTCTGTCTCTCTTTCTGCCTGACTGTCTGTCTCTCTGTCTGTCTGTCTGTCTCTCTGTCTGACTGACTGGTTCTCTGTCTGACTGACTGTTTCTCTGTCTGACTGACTTTCTGTCTGTTTCTCTGTCTGACTGAACGTTTCTCTGTCTGACTGACTGCCTGTCTGTTTCTCTGTCTGACTGTCTGTCTCTCTGTCTGACTGACTGTCTGACTGTGTCTCTGTCTGACTGACTGTCTGACTGTGTCTCTGTCTGACTGACTGTTTCTCTGTCTGACTGACTGCCTGTCTGTTTCTCTGTCTGACTGAACTTTTCTCTGTCTGACTGACTGTCTCTCTGTCTGACTGACTGTCTGACTGTGTCTCTGTCTGACTGACTGTTTCTCTGTGTGACTGACTGTTTCTCTGTCTGCCTGACTGCCTGTCTGTTTCTCTGTCTGACTGACTGCCTGTCTGTTTCTCTGTCTGACTGAACGCTTCTCTGTCTGACTGACTGGTTCTCTGTCTGACTGACTGTCTGACTGTGTCTCTGTCTGACTGACTGTCTGACTGTGTCTCTGTCTGACTGACTGTCTGACTGTGTCTCTGTCTGACTGACTGTTTATCTGTCTGACTGACTGTCTCTCTGTCTGACTGACTGTCTGACTGTGTCTCTGTCTGACTGACTGTTTCTCTGTGTGACTGACTGTTTCTCTGTCTGCCTGACTGCCTGTCTGTTTCTCTGTCTGACTGTCTGTCTCTCTGTCTGACTGACTGTCTGACTGTGTCTCTGTCTGACTGACTGTTTATCTGTCTGACTGACTGTCTCTCTGTCTGACTGACTGTTTCTCTGTGTGACTGACTGTTTCTCTGTCTGACTGACTTTCTGTCTGTTTCTCTGTCTGACTGAACGTTTCTCTGTCTGACTGACTGTTTCTCTGTCTGACTGACTGTCTCTGGCCCGTCTCCTCTCTGGACCTGCTGGTTGTGCCCAGGCCCAGAATGACAGATACAGACACTCTCTACTATATTTTCTGCACATCCTTGGACAGTGACAGATCAGACTTCAAAGCATCCCATAAGATGAGGTGGAGGTTAGGGAGCAGAGCTCTGCACTTTCTTTTCACCTGCACAAAATCCTGCTTGGGCAGCACGGAGCATGAGAGAGCGGGGCTGAGTTGACAGGACTAAATAAATTAAAAAGCCTCGCAGGTTCCCACCACCGTGGATCGTCCTCTTCCTCACACACATTTTTCCCTTACCTTCCCTCTTACCATCAGACAAACTGAGGGGCAGCGGAGCTGGGCTGGTGACAGGAGGAATGATCAAGACATTTGACTGTGGCAAATATTTATATATTTTTATATATATATATAAATATCTATATATTTGGACTGGGAGTTCTTGGTTAAGCCGTAGACAGTGTTTTCAAAAATGCTGTTTGTCTAAAAGCTCTGCTCACTTTGGACGTGTTAAACATGTAGACAGTTTAATTTTCATTTCAGGATTTATTTCATTCTTAGTTTAGTTTGGTGTCTCTGATAAACACCATCACGTGTGACATCACATCCACCAGGTCCCTGCTGTACTCCAGTAACACTGCCTTTCAGGTCATTGAAATTGTATGGAACACATCCTAAAACACTATCAGTGAAACTGCAGTACTGACATCACAAGTGAAAATATTTATACTTCTATCTGGACGACTCTGGATTCTGTTTCTTTTCCAGATCTGTGAGGAAAACAGGACCACATTCCAGATAAGATAAATGTGGCTTTACTTTACTCTGAGGCCTGATTAAAGGGTTAATAGGATTATAAACAACACTTTGATCTCCCTGTGTTGCACTTTGTGGCCCACGAGGAAGAGCCCTCATCAGGGCTGTGGCCCTCATGCCTGCCCCCCCCCTCCTCCCGATTTCTACCCCTGCATGTGTTAATGTAGACGGCACTTCTGTGAGTAGTGAAGCCCCGCGGCTGGAGCTGTAACACGTTGACTGAGAATTATAAGCTTTTATTTGCCATCTTCCCCTTGTTATTGGTCTTCAGTGAATCCTATTATATTTCCCATGCAGCCGGGGTCTTACGGCGGGTCGGGCTGAGCAGGAATCCTCTATGCATGGTCATGAATTGGCCAGCCTGCTGAATTATTGATTGGTCCTCACACGTAACGATGGCAGCGGTGAGCCGATGTAGCTGGATGAGCTCCTCTGTCCAAGAACAAAACCAATCTGTCTCTGCTGAGAGAGGGAAACAAAAGTCTCTCAGCCGAGCAGGAATCTGCCGTCTCCTCTTCCTCTTCGATTCACCGTCCAACTCTGTTGAGGAAGAGAACGCTGGCACAGCAGAGCAGAAGCCGTCGCTGTTGTGTACACGTCATCTCAGAACACTGTTTGAAATCACACCACCAAGGCAGTACGGTGGCATCTCTGTTTAAAGAAGACTGGAGCCAGGCCAGCTGGGAAGAAACACAAACTGGATCCTTCTGTCAGCAACACCAGCTCTTCACAAATGTTTAGACTCAGGATAAAATCTGAAGAATCAGAAGTGGAGACGCAAGAAATGAGAGAAAAATACTGAAAAAAAAAACAACACAGAGAATGAAGAAAGAAAAAAGTCAGTGATTTAGTAAAGAGCAGTGGGCCACCAGCCCCCTCCCTCCCTCTCCCCCCGTAGTGTTGGTCCATCCTCAAAATAACCTCACTAGTATAAAAAAGTGCCCTCACCACAGAGCATTTATTTTAATATTATTCTTTCTTTTTTCAGTGTTTGATACAAAAACAAAGTCTGCTCTGAAAAATTAATTATTGAAAAATATTTTAAAAAATGATCATTTCAATATAGATATTATAATGTAAATATATATATATCTATACTGCAAAATATATTTGACCATATAACAGTGAAACCTTGATAATTATGAAAATACTGATGAGAAGAACACTGACACACACACACACACACACACACAGATTTATAAAATTGAATAACCCCCCCCTTCATTCATTACTCTTTATACACATGCTCACATCTCTGCCCCCCGTACCCCCTCCTTTAGGAATCATCCTTTCTCCCTATAAAATTTAATAACCCCCCTCCCCCCCCACACTCTTTACCTCCAGTTGTTTCAGGAGGTTCCTGTGTAAATTAGAGTCAGTCAATTGAAAGAGAGAGGCCTGAGGCTGAGAGAGGCTGGAGCTGCAGCAGTTACTGATTAGCCAGGAAGGTGTGTGTGTGTGTGTGTGTGACTGACTGACTGAGAGAGAGAGAGAGAGTGAAGCTGATAACCACTGACCCTGTGGTCTGAGCTCAGGTTCATGTCAGTTGTTTTGAGGACAGGATGAGCAGAGGTTCAATCTTGGTTCCTGGACCTTGGTGTGGTCTGAGGCTGAGAGACTGTGGTCCAGAGGACGACACAGTGGCAGCAGTGATTCAGTGACATCATAGACTCAGCACACACTATGATGGTCTACATGAAGTCTACATGAAGTCTGTTCTCCTGTCAGGGAGGCAGCAGGAACTCTAAACAGTTCCAAGGACCAACTACGACTCCATTCTGTTGGTTTTTCCCAGTTTCACACACAACAAGACGAGGAGTCGAACCATGGACGATACATTAGTCATGGATCAGAAACTAGTTTGTATTAAAGAGTAAATACGCTCTCTCTCTCCCTCCCTCCCTCTCTCTACCAGGCAGGAAGACACTGATGTTGTTTAGTAAAGTTTTCAACAGTAAAAATAACAGTAATAATATGAAATAATAATAAATGTTATTGTTTTATATCCATTATTGATTCAGCCTGAAAATCTGCTCCACTTCTGAAACTTCTTCATTTATTTAGACGCCAAGTTTCCACAGCGGTTTTTCTCCGAAGGTATTTACGTGCTCCAGCGAATGAAAGCAATCTGAGAGTGAGAAAACCTGAGACCATGAAATGAGGACAAGAAGTTTCAGAGGGGAACTCTGTATCACCCGGCACTTATCCCCCCCCGTCCCCCCTCACCCCTCTCCATTCTCTGTGTTTCTGTCTCCCTCCTGCCTCCGGTGGCTGAGTCATAAGAATGGAGGATGTTCTTGTTGTCCCACTGTTGGGCTGCACACGTCATAATCATGTCTGCCACTTTGAGTCGACGTGGTACATGACCCGGGACACAGACTAGATCAGACAAATGTTCAGGATCAGATCTGAGTGAAAAGGTTCTGGTTCTGTTCAACAGACGTCGGTTCAAAACCTCACATTGAACTCTAGAGGGCAGCTAACTAACGTCTGAGGCACAGTGAAGAATACTTGATCTGTGTTTGTGGGTTTGGCCCACGTAGGCCAGTTGATTCCTTTACAGTTCCCTCACTACTGTTGGCTCAGGATGTAAATAGTTTCCATCTGTTGTCAGTCACTGAGTTCTTCCTCATCAGTTCCTCCTACATCTGTCTGCAGCGTCAGTGTCTCAACACGCTGATGCCTGACCCCTGCTGGCTGTTTGAGGAACCATTTCTGAGGTTAGCCCTTTGTTATTGATCTGTTTGAATTGGCTTCTCTGTGCCCCCCCCCCACTGCCTCCTCCCAGTTTATTTGCGTGTATTCAGACAAGAGTACAGTACAGTATCCAGCATGTCTGCGTTTGTTTTCTCTTCCCACTGTGTGGATTTTAATAAATGCCCGGTTCAGTTTGTACACCTGTGTGGACGCACAGGGAATTGTTGTCAGCGTTAGCTTCTGTCTGAGACATTGAAAGTCATGGGTGTCTGTTGGAATGGTGGACAAATGCTGGTACTGCATCTAATCTTATCCTCATAGATTATTTATTCAGTTATTATGGAGATTCAAATTGTCTGACAAATATTAAATTTTTTTTTCCAATTTCAGAACTTGAATAGTTTGAATAGTTTTTTTAAAATCATTATTTGTGAAGAGAAAATGAACAGTTCAGTTCAGTTTAGTTAGGTCAGGTGACCTGGAACAAACCTTTGAATCATCTTCATTCAAAAACTCATTATGAGGATAAAGAAAGTAATTTAAATTTGATAGTAAAAAGATAGATGAGAGATTATAGAAACAAACCAACCTTGGACGTGATGTATCAGGAGCCTCGTTCATGGCAGCTCTTGGAGAGTTATCTAATGCAGCTTCCATCTGTTTACTGCATAATTATCAGCTATATCTTAGTCACTGTACGATTCCCCAGTGTCGTTCAACCTTCATTACAACCACTAATATGAAGGAACGCAGCAGCTCCTGCCTGTTTATGTCCACAGCCTTGATGCTGTTCACATCCAGTCCATCTTCAGTTTCCTCCCTCTGTTAACCACTGGTCTCTGTGTGTCCGTGCACGTCAAGGTTGAAGAATGATGTGAGTTCTTCACAGGTCTGTTTGCTGCTGGTGGCCTTGTGTACTTCTGTGTACTTCTGTGTACTTCTGTGTACTAATGTGTACTTGAATATGTGTAAAACAACAAAAACAGGGCAGGGATGAAGTGCAGTAATAAATCAAGACTTTAGACATGTCTGCTCAGCTGTTCCTTTTCATTATGTTTGGCTCTAATCTGCCCCCTACAGGGCAGGATGTTGCCCCACACATTAGAATGGTCCACCCTCAGTTCACCTTCATTTGTTTGTCTCCATGGAACTGTAAAGGTCCGTGTGGCCGTAGTTTGTTCTGATTGGTTGATCTGGTATGTGTATGTCTACAGCACATACACACCAGGAGAACCTGAGCAACTGAGTGGTGTTAAACTCTTGGTCCGTGGACTACTTTATCCCATAAACACCCAACATCTGTGCCCCCCCCATCCTACTCCGCATGGCAGCGTTTGATGTCATCACCTCTTCAGCTCCTCCACGTTTCCTGAAGAACGTCAGACTAAGACAGAGCTTTGAGGAAGTCTTGAATTCATACAGGACCAAAATGTTCTCTGGTGACTTTGTTCATCTGCAGCGTTTCTGAATATTTCATGTTCCATCATCATCACAGCTCAGTGTAGTCATAAACCATGTCAAGTGAGTGTAATCTCTGAAACGGTTCTGCACCTAAACCACATACGTTTGTGGGTCCGTCCTCAAACACACACACACACACACAGACACACACTCCAGATGTCCAGCTTCACTGCACCACTCACCAACACATATTTACAACAACTGCCTCTGATAGATTTACTGCCCCGTGCAGCCCAAGCTTGCATGTTTATTGCCTGAAATGGCAGGATGAAATCCGATTCATTACATGGCACTACATCATCCTGAGCTGACTGCCCTGGGCTTTATGTTCTCACCGCACAAACACCGAGGAGCAGGAAGCAACACTGGGCTGAGATGTGTGTGTGTGTGTGTGTGTTAGCTTGATATGATAATTTGGAGAACTTAATGTAATATTAGTGTCAGGCTGGAGCCGTTGATAGGGTTTATAAATATATTTTTAGCCAGTGATTCTGGAGTTTGGTCTCCTACTACCTGGGCTCATTAAAACATATTGCTTTTCTTTGCTGCTTCCCTTTTTGGACGTGACATTCATCACAGTACAGTCACTCCCTCAGACAGACTCCAGAATGAGATGCAAAGTAGAGTCAGGGACGAGTTCACCCTGTTTCACCCCCGTTTGTCTTTGTGTGATGAAGAAGAGAAAAGAAAAAGTTTGAAAATCAAATGATTACGTTTGCTTTTTCTACTCCATCTTTTTGTCTCCGTCTCCATCCAGAATCTTCCTTCTCCTCCTTCACAGCTCCTCTCCTGATTCCTCCTCTCTCCCCCTCCCTCCCTTTCCCCATCTCCCTGTTTTATTGCCACAGTGAACAGTGCAGAACAGTTTCACTGAGGAACCTCCACCTCCTCCACCCGTCTCTGCTCCACCTCACCTGTCTCTTCCGTCCTTCTTTCTGTCTTCTTTTGCTCAGAATACACCACTCTTGCCACTCAGCCCCCCCTCTCTCTTTTGCAATAAGAGTGACAAGATAAGAGATTGCGTTTCCCTGCTCAACAGCCTGCACTTGAACAGGTGTCATGTTGAAGCAGCAGAGCAGCTGACATCACACATCAAACCTCCACAACATTTCAATGGACCTCCCATTTCTTCCCACCGCATCTTGTCAGGCATCAGCCTGTTATTGACAGATTGTGGATTAGAGGTTTTGGGGCTGGGGGGTGAACTCTGGGCTTTTCAACAGATTGTTGCTATCTGTGTTTGCTGAATTCTTCTGCACAGCTCTGTGGGAGAAATGCTTGATGAGGAAATAGGATTTTCTCTGCCTGGATGACTGTGTGCAAGCATTGTTGTTTTTTTTTACAGCGCAGAAAAGATGAAAAGAGAAAGTAGAATAAAGAACAATAGAAGGAAAGGAGCAGAAAAATATGAGCTGTGCTGCCAAATACACACTGCTACATTTGAAGGAAAATGGAAAGTTTGTATTTATTTGTTGAGGTAAATGTCAGTGTTGATCAATCAGTTATATATATGAACCACATACTGTCGTCTCTAAGCTGTTGGATTTTAGTCCTGAAAGTGTTGAGGGTCAGAGGTCAGATGGTCACATGGACCACATCAAAAACATTCACTGAATAAATCTATAAAGACAGTGTCTTTTCGGCGGCTACGCTAAGCTAATTTGGCTAACTCACTGACCTTTATTCCTCTTTTATATTTTCATAATCCCACTGAAAACATTTATGATTTGTTGACCTTTAACACATTTGTTCAACAGCTTAGCTTCACGTGTAAAAGTCCCTGAAATCCTTCTGCTTCCTGTGTAAATATTTGACTGTTTACTGTTTACTGAGGGTCTGAGGGTCTGAGGGTGTGATTGTCTGAGGGTGTGATGGTCTGAGGGTGTGAGGGTCTGAGGGTGTGATGGTCTGAGGGTCTGAGGGTCTGATGGTCTGAGGGGGTGATGGTCTGAGGGTCTGAGGGTGTGAGGGTCTGAGGGTCTGAGGGTCTGAGGGTGTGAGGGTGTGATGGTCTGATGGTCTGAGGGAGTGATGGTCTGAGGGTGTGATGGTCTGAGGGTGTGAGGGTCTGAGGGTGTGATGGTGTGATGGTCTGAGGGTCTGAGGGTGTGAGGGTCTGAGGGTCTGAGGGTCTGATTGTCTGAGGGTGTGATGGTCTGAGGGTCTGAGGGTCTCTCTCTGGTGTGATGCCTCACATATATATTCACATATTGATCTATTTGTGTGTGCAGTGTGTGGAGCCTCCATTTTAAAGTCTGCTGTTCTCCTCGTGCTCCCAGTGCTGGAGCTGCTTTTCTCTTCTTAACAACAACACAGGGGAGATTGAGCAGGTGCTGGTGTTCAGAGTGATGCACAGTATGTGGAGCGGCACAGAGTCTGGGGAGCAGCAGGTTGGATTTAGGCGTTCAGTATCAAGCAGATGGTGTGAAGGGAACAACGGTTTTAGATGCATTTGAATGACTTCAAAACACTGGGCTGACGTCGTCTCCACCACTGAGTGGAAACGTTCAAAAACCATCGCCTGTCCTGCTTCAGTCGCACGTTTTATGGCAGACACATGTACTGTGTGTGTGTGTGTGTGTGTCCTCAGTGGTGGCAGTAAAAGTCTCACCCTTTAACCCTTTAACCTCACCCCAAGGAGGTAATCAGACTGACTGGAGGGGCGGGGGGGGGAGGGTCCAGGTCCACAGTGATCTGAACCAGCGTCCACACGCGCTGCATGTGTCGTGACGTACGCATGCACAAGAACACGCTCTCAAAAGATAGGAGGTCTTTGATGACACACACAGACGGGGCCTGTGTGTGTCCTGCTGCCACCAACAGATGGCTCTAAATATCACGTCCTGATCTGTGTGTGTGTGTGTGCTGTAAAAAACAACAGAGTAGAAGAAGAACATTTAACAACACTCCTGATCAAAGGGATGAAGAGACGGAAGAGGGAGAGGAGGGGGAGGAGGGGGAGGAGGGGCTCCCTGCAAGAGGGTAGAAAATAGAGGAAGCGAGCGTTCAGATGAAAAGCTGAGGATGAAGAGAGAGTCTTTTTTCCTCACCCGTCTCATTCTTCCCACTCTCAGCTGTGTCTCCGACAGAGGAAACACAATGCACCGCACATCTGTGTGTGTGTGTGTGAGACCGTCCTGCTGAGTGTGAAGCTTGTTTGTTGTAAATGAAGGGAAATCACTTTAGTCTCAGTTTAATAGAAATCTTTCACTCGCTGACGTTTTGTCTGTAAAATCCAGGAAATAAAAGAATTCCACTTTTAAATCCAGAGTCAGAAGAAATGAGATTTGAACAAAGTTTAAAAAAAGAAAAAGTTTCTGCAGTTTAACAACTTTCAGACCAAGAAGGAGTTAAAACAAAAGTGGAGAAGAAGAGGCAGTCGGGTCGGGACCATGAAGACTCTCTGGTCCTGGCTCTGGAGATTGGACACCAGTACAGATGTACCAGTGACTGTAGCACTGGTTCATCTGTACTGGTACCATCAAGAGTCTGACTGTGTCATGACTGATGATATTAGTGGAAGTCAAACAGGTGATGATACAGGGAGTCAGCAGACATACGTCACCCCCCGTCCCCCTCCTCCCCCTCCTCTAATCTCCTTTCTTTCCACTCCTGCATTTAAAATACCACATCCACCCATATCTCTCTCCCCCCCCCCTGTTTCTCCCAATGCACTCTCACCTGAGCAAGATTAATCGGTCTTGTCGGATCACATTACCTCCTAAGCCAACCCCCCCCCCCCCACACACCCACCCCCACCGGGGTCTCTCATC
>NC_024310.1:418441-424697 GCF_000523025.1 Cynoglossus semilaevis | reverse complement strand
GTGGGGGTTGGTGGGGGGTGGTGCAGGAAGCTGAATGCATGGATGGTCTGCTCATTAAACTGGTCACATTATTTTAGCCCTGAGCTCTGTTAGACTTAGAGAGTCAACAAACACACACACACACACACACACACTCATTCAGGTTCCACCTGTTCCAGAACTTTCCTCAGTCCTGGGCTGCAGGTTCACGTTCATGTATTTATGAGCGTCCTGATCTTCTACACAGACACAGGAAGTGATGCTAATGTGATGCTAATCACCTGGAGATGCCAGTTATCCCCAGCCTCTCCTGCAGGTGTCCCTGTTCACAGTCTTGTGGTGGTTGTTCTTCACCGACACACGACTGTTAAAATAAAGCTGTTCTTTTCTTCACACGTTCTGCTGCAGCTGCCGTTTGTTGTTGGATGTGGTTTTGAACCAGATTTCTTTGGTTTACATCAGTCCAGTCCAAGTGACTCACGTCACATGTCCATCATTGGATTTCCTGCTGCAGCCTCAAATAAACACAGCAGGACAGACGTGAGTGGAACAGACACAGATCAGTTCTGGAACTGTTCTCTCTCTCTCTCTCTCTCTCTCTCTCTCTCTCTGCCTGCCTCCAGTTGTTCTTTCACAATACGACTGGACATCTGTGCCACTTTATTTGGTGCCTGTCTCTGCGGCTTCTTCTTCTTCTTCTTCTTCTTTATTTGTGTCATGTTTCAGTTTCCTCTCAGTGGGACGTCATCGTCTCAGCCTAAAGTCAGGGCTGAATATTTGGACCATAGCTCCTGAAGGACCTTCTAAACAGCTGTTGTATTAGCCCCCCCCACACACACACAGCATAAAGATATTTCTTTCTAACCACCTGTCTCTCTGCCCCCCCCCCCCCCCCACCCCTCCATAACATGGACACGACCACCCCCCCCACCCCCCCACACCCCGTGGGCTCTTTGTAAAATGAACAGGCCCCTCAGGAAGGAAATGGTTAATAAAAGATAAATCTGTCTGAGGAGGATGATCTCCTCATGTGAACGTCGCCGCCGTGTGGTCAAAACTGGACCAGGGACATGAGCAGGGTGTCCTGTGATTGGTTAGAAAAACTGCAATGCATTGTGGGATGCAGACACGTGCAGGTGGTGATAGTGGTGACGAGAGGGACAACCTGTGCAGAAAAAAGATAAATGGAGGAGGAGGAGGAGGAGGAGGAAGACCTTTAAACACCTCCTTCCTGTAGAAATACATCTTTAAGCTGCATCATTTACACACACACACACACACACACACACACACACACACACACAGAGTATCTTCCAAGATGTAATTAACTGTCACGTCCTAATCCACTATCAGTAATGAGAGATAAACTGTTGTGGCATCATGGGAAACGTGAGTGACGATGGAGGTGTTGATCTGACTTGTTGTTGTTGTTGACTTGTCTCTGTTAAACTGCCCCCCCCCAGGACCCTCCCCCCGAACCCTCGTTTCACTACTTTTACTGATTAGAGCTCAACAAAATGAATGGATTTAGTGAAATTTAGTAAAGATGACGACGTCAGCACTGAAGGTTAGCAGATGTTTGTCACTCTCTGATTTTCCAAAATAATCAAAATAATTAAATCTAACATGGCGTCGTGACAGAGAGAGAGAGAGAGAGAGAGAGAGAGAGAGGGAGGTGCTCTTCTGTGTGTGTGTGTCACAGTTCAGTGGCAGGAGTGGAGTGGAGTGGGGCATTAAAGTGGCTTCATCCACTAATCAGGGATTAGACCGTGTTCAACAACATAAGTGAAGGATCATAAAACAAAGGAGTGTTTGTAACAGGCTGGTGAAAACACCTTCAGGCAGATGACACGGACGCCCGTCTGTCGTCTGCTCTTCCTTCGACTCCATCACTTTCCTAAAAATATTTCATTATTTTTTATTTCTTCACACATTCATCCACTTTTATTATGACTTTTAGAAGTAAATGCCTGTTAGCTTAGCTTAATGCTAGCCAGTTTATCACGTCCTTACCTCTTCAACAGCTTCTTACCTTTAAGACTGTGCTGTAATGAGGAAGTGAAACAGACAAGAGGGGACAACATTCAACGGCTCCCCCTTGAGGCCTGTTTTCACGCCGCCGTTAATGGAGAAATTTCATTAATTTCAATGAAAGCACATCGATGCGACGGGGGGCAGGGGGGCGGGGTGTTGTTTATGCAGCACTATTTTTGGTTTGAATCCTGGCTGAAGGACTCGTGTAACGAAGCTGATCCACTGTGTCGTCACTGCAGCTGACGAACAGCTGAGAGCACGACTCAAGAACTGGAGGAGTCTGAGAGACGAGCAGGGCTGAAGTCCAGGTCCTGCCTCAAACACCGTGTTCATCTGGACTGTGTTCCAACGAGGAACTGGAGAAGAACCGATTTCTTCACCTCTGGTGTGAACGGTGACCTTTCTTTGACCTTCTTGGACGATGTGCAGCTGCTCTGATAATACATGTGACTCTAGAACTCCTAACTCAGGCAGTGATCATCAACTGACGGCCCGCGGGCTGAATCCGGCCCACCAAACAGTCCAGTGTGGCCCGCAACTGTATCAAATAATAATTTTAGAAAACTGTGTTTTTATCGGTGACCTTTGAACCTTCCGTACGATGTATAATCCTGGAACATGTAACAAAGAGAGATTCTTGTTTGTTTTTCTTTGTATTTACATAATAAGTCACTGTGACATAATCGTTCTCCAGGAAAAGAAAAGCCCACAGTGAGTGGAGTCGTTCTCTGCAGTATTTTCCCGCTCTGATAGTTAGACATGACAGAGTGTGTGTACCGTACAACCCCGTGTGTGTGTTTGACTCCACTATAAATTCTACATCTGTGGGAACAGCACTACATTAGTCTGTAGCTGTGGTTGTTTTTCCACTTCACCTTTGACCCCACCAGGCTTTATTACCACATTCAATCAGGCGGCGCTCTATTGTTTCTCGTACCTTTCTAAGTGAATGAGTGCGTGCGTCGTGAAGAACTGTAGCTCAATGTCAAACAAGGTCGTTCATCGGCCGAGCTCCAGTGTTGAGACTCTGCTGCTGAGATCTTTTGTAAAAAGCAGATGAAATACATTTGTTCTTTCGGCTTTTGAATTTTTTTTAAAGGTCAGTTTTGCAAGAAAGTCTTGAAAAATGAACTATAAAATACTATGGAAGTTATTAACCATAGTCATCTTTAATTAACCACAATCAATCTGCTCCTCTGTGTCGTACGTTACTGCTAGTCAAGGTGAAACATTTGAATGGAAAAACAGACCCTCTAGGGGGCAGTAATGAAAAACTCAGGGAATGCAGAACTCTGAACTGTTGACACAAAGGTAGAAATGCTTTAATAACACTTTTCTCTTTGGTGGAATTCATTTTATTTTAGGTCAGTTGGCGAGGGTCACAGACCAGGTCAGTTGGCGATGGGATTTGATCCAGTTCTGACATAGATTGGAGACCAGTGGATTTGAACATCTATTTGGTTGTGTGCAGTGGTGCAGTGGTGCAGCGGTGCAGTGGTGCAGCGGTGTACTCACAATGACAAGACTTTCTTACAGTTCTTCTTCTTACAGTGTGTGTGTGTGTGTGTGTGTGTGTGTGTTGGTTAATTAAACAGTACAAGCTCTTAGCACTTCATTAGTCATTAATGACCATCTCAACAACAGATTAAACCCTTCTCCCTGATGTAGACACCTCCTCCTGGTGGAGGGGTAGTGTCCTACACCAGCACTGACATCACTGAGAGCCACTTCAACACCTGTGGCATCTTTATTATCTACAGAATGTTCTGTTTTACTGGAGCGTCAGGGTCGGTGTTTAACTGCTGCTCAGTAATTATCTACAGACATTTGGAGTTTAAATTTACTCCTTTATGTCCAGCACACACACACACACACACACACACACAGGATATGAACTGTATAAAATCCAAACTCCTCGTGCTGCTGTACTGATGTGCAGTGTGAGGTTCTCTGCTGCTGAACAGATGGTTGTTGGTTCTACACACGTCCTTGGTTTGACTCCACGACGAAGGAGTTTCAAACCTCGGTCTGACGTTGTGACCTGACCACCTGACTGTCATCCGCTTCATTCTTTAGCTTAAGTCTGTTGTACAGCGCCACCTCATGTTGACATATTCACAGAGTTAAATTCCCCCACAGTTCTCTGCCCCCCCACTGACCCCCCCCCCCGTAACTATTGCCCTGAATTTTGCCTGAGAGTTTTGTGAGTAAATAAACCCGTGCCCAGTGCAGAGTAAAGGGACTGAACGTACGTCGATGTGGACAGAGGAGACAGGAAGTGGTTTAAATCTAACGTTAGATTACATCAGTGCCCCCGGTGGCTATGTTTAACATTTACATATACATTTAATTGCTGTGAACATGAAGGAAACACAGAGGAATTAGTTCATTTCATCATCAGACTTTAATAAAATTCTGAATGTTGCTCCAGGTCACACCAGTCGTTCTGATGCAGGTTACAGACAATGGTAATGGATTTTTTCTTTTTTTTTTTTTACCAGTTGGGCCGTGAGATTCATCTGCCGCAGCCCAACCTCGGCGTCTTTCCATTAAACAGTGTTTTGTAGGAGCAGGGAATGTCATTGATTGGCTGACAGGGTGGGGATTGAAATTGATTGATCCTGGCTTGTTTGGATGGCCAGGGAATGATTTGCATAATGCAGACATTCACAGTCTGCACGGGGCCCCCGCCTGGTGAACCGGGGCAGACGTCAGAGGCTCCGAGTCACGGCAACATATTTTCAGTGATTATAGAATGCAGGCAGTAAAATCTGGTGCCTTAGTAAATCTTTCTCAGTGTCATCGATTTTAGTCAGTTTTACAACTGAAAAGGACGAAAATCCTCTGAATTTTCTAGTGACTGCAGCATAAAAGAGCTGGCTGGTGATGACACGGGTTTGTCAGGAGGCCAAGAAAGTTAGACAAGAAGAAGAGACCAGGGTCAGAAATGAGATGAGACGGCTGTGAGACCTGGAGGACGGACGGAAAAAAGAAGGGATTCAAACAAAAGAAGAAGAACGCTGCAGAGAGAGGGGCCCACTGAGGAGGAGACTCACTAGAAGAAAGTTTGAACCAGGCTGAGGAGAAGAGGAGAGGAACAGAGAGTGAGGCGTCTTTGTTTACTGTGACAGGGACAGGTGGACTCTGACAGGGAGTGAAAAGAGAGACAAGAAAAAAAGGTGGAGGGGGGGGGGGGGGGCTCCCAGACTAAATGCCAGTTCCCATATGACTGCCATACCTTCTGTTCACTTCCTGTTTGGAGAAGTAGCACGGTGTGGTTGATCACAGTGACTGGATCCACTCTGTTCTCTCAGACACGTCTTCACCTGAGTTTGTATTTAAACCCACAGGTCAACGATGGAGCTGCTAGATTACTGAGTTAAATACTAAGGTGCAGCCCTGTGATGCACAGGGGAACTGTCCAGGGTGCTGACCAACCACTGCTGTTTCCACAGAGATGTTCACTTCAACTAGAGATGCACCAAAGTTGTGTCCACCGAAATGTTTCGGCCCAAATGAAAGGCTTTTATCACCGAAACAACGCGTCTGAAACAGGAAGTTATGATGATGTAAGCGCACGTTTCATTCAGATCTATTCTGATTCTGTGAACTACTTCCTCCTGACACAGAGTTCCTCAAAGAATAATAACAGGCAGGACATTCTGTTCTGACTGATTTCTCTGCTAGACGTTTGACAATTAATTCTTTTGACCATTTTTTTATTTATTTCCAATGTATTCAGTCACGGTGGTTTAGTTCACAGTCACAGCCATAAATGCAGTGGTTCTAATAACTGGAATGATCATTTCTGTTGGTGTTTTGGTTTTCGGCCTTGGATTTTAATCTCTGTGCATCACTAGTGCGTGGCTGGACGGATACTCACGTTGGTACTGGTCCAGTACAACATTGGACCAAGTGTTTACCATTGACCTTGTGGAGACACAGTGATGAACCGTATGTGAAAACTGTGGCTGTGGGTTTTTGGTTAAACTGGGTTTTGGTTTATTACCAGGACGAGGAAATAAAAAGAAAGGAAATTGAAAACACAAAGGAGAAACTGCCGAGTAAATGAGGGGAAGATAAATCACAGGAGCCGGTAAAAGGAGGACGTTTCTGAAATTGGATGGGGAGAAAGTGGGCAGAATCCATCAAACAAGAAGAGGAAGAAGAAGAAGAAAAGGGAGGAAGAAGAAGAGGAAGAAGAAGGAGATGAGGAAGAAGGAGAAGAAGAAGGAGAGGAAGA
>NC_024310.1:411831-418416 GCF_000523025.1 Cynoglossus semilaevis | reverse complement strand
AAGAGGAAGAAGAAGAGGAAGAAGAGGAGGAAGAAGAAGAGGAAGAGGAAGAAGGAGAAGAAGAAGAAGAAGAAGAGGAAGAAGAAGAGGAAGAAGAAGAAGAAGAGGAAGGAGAGGAAGAGGAAGAAGGACATGAGGAAGAAGAAGAAAAGGGAGGAAGAGGAAGAAGAGGAAGAAGAAGAGGAAGAGGAAGAAGAGGAAGAAGAGGAGGAAGAAGGAGAGGAAGAAGAGGAAGAAGAAGAGGAGGAAGAAGGAGAGGAAGAAGAGGAGGAAGAAGAAGAAGAGGAAGGAGAGGAAGAGGAAGAAGAGGAAGAAGAAGAAGAGGAGGAAGAAGAAGAAGAAGAGGAAGAGGAAGAAGGACATGAGGAAGAAGAAGAAAAGGGAGGAAGAAGAAGAGGAAGAGGAAGAAGGAGAAGAAGAAGGAGAGGAAGAAGAGGAAGAGGAAGAAGGAGAAGAAGAAGGAGAGGAAGAAGGAGAGGAAGAAGAAGAGGAAGAGGAAGAAGAGGAAGAAGAATGCCTTCTGCAGCATAAGTGAGGCTGGATGATATGATGAACAATTAGGGCTTGACTTGTCCACTAACAGGACGGCACTGTTGTTTTAGAACTAATGTCTTAAATCTTATATACAAATGTGTAATGCAATAGTACAATATCTACAGAAATAATAATAATAATAATAATGTCTTAATCCTAAAGAGAGTGCTTCAGTAAAGAGTGAAACAGGGAGGAAAAGGAGACAAGGAGACTAGGAGACTAGGAGACTAGGAGAGGGCTAGTAGTTCCAGTTGGTTTGTAATAGTCTGTTCATCAGTGCTGACTAATGGAGTAGTGGCACTGTCCCTTTAACTGTCTGCCCTGAGATGGATGCTGTGATCTCTCTTATTAAGGTGATTAGGACGGTGATGTGCATGACTGCGTGGGCTTCTTCATAAAACATTTGATGAGCCCATAAGATTAAACCTCATTGACATTCACAGTGACCCCCCCTCCACCTCACCACATCACCACCACCCCCCACTGTCTGATGAAGCACATAGGAGACAAGGATAAAATAGAACACACACACACACACACACAGACACACACACACAGAGAGACAGTGTTTGTCTGTGAAGACCAGTGACAGTGACTGACAGGTGGACACTGACGACTGTCACTAATTTACACAGTCATCTGTGGGTGATGAACATTCAACCAGTTGGAAATAGGCCAGCAGTAGTCCACCAGGGGGCGACTCTGCAGGTTAAAACTTGTTCTACAAAACTCTGACTAGTTTCAGTGCATGTGAATTTCAAAACCTTTTTTTTCTTTTTATGACAAAAACATCTGAATTCTGCATTTGAAACCCACATGGGGTTGTTGTTGTAAAACACTGAGGCAGGATTCTCAAACCCAGTCTGTAGAGGGCGCTAAGACGTCAGACTTGACCTCATGTGAAAAGGAAAGGGAATTCATGAATTATTCTCCGACCTTTTTGACTTTAATGCTGATGCGTTCAGACGTCTGTAGAGCTGCCCTGGGGGATGGAGTAGAAGTAAATATAAAAGACTGTGACATCATCACAGCGATGATGTCACATCAGCACTGCGATGATGTCACATCATCACTGTAATGATGTCACATCATCATCACATGGGACATGTTGGGGCAGGACCTGGAGCTCCTGCCCCAACATGTCCCATGTGATGATGATGTGACATCATTACAGTGATGATGTGACATCATTACAGTGATGATGTGACATCATCGCTGTGATGATGTCACATCATCACTGTAATGATGTCACATCATCATCACATGGGACATGTTGGGGCAGGAGCTCCAGGTCCTGCCCCAACATGTCCCATGTGATGATGATGTGACATCATCGCTGTGATGATGTCACATCATCATCACATGGGACATGTTGGGGCAGGACCTGGAGCTCCTGACTCTGGTCTAACAGCTCAGTTCTTCTGTGACCTCAGGCTCAGACATGACATGTGGCCTGAAGGAGGCGCTGTTTCCTCAACTCTGGTTCAACAACACTTTGTTTTAAAACATGTAACTAGTCCAACACTCTTCCAAACACAGCTTTGATTTCTTTAATCAAAGTTAGATTTTCTGCAGACGCTGCAGAGGAACATGATTCACTTTCTTCTTCTCTGACTAATTAGGACTCTGTACGTTGCATAAATACATTTGTAAAGTTGCATTTCAAACAGGGGGGGTGGGCGCGAAGGGGGGGAGGGGGTTGTTGTTCCTGGTGTCTGTTCAAACCTACTGCATCCATTTAATAACCTGACTCTACCGACCTGTTAACTAGTTTCAGGGCAGTTAGAAAGTCAAAGTTTATTTTTATTTTTATTTATCCTCTTGGGGTTTTTTTGTCCAAGTGTCAATAAAAAAATCATTAATCTAACTTTACAAACTGGAGAAACCAGACTCTGAAAGAACTGCTAACTGATCACTACTAACTGATCACTGCTAACTGATCACTGCTAACTACTAACTGATCACAGCTAACTGATCACTGCTAACTACTAACTGATCACTGCTAACTACTAACTGATCACTGCTAACTACTAACTGATCACTGCTAACTACTAACTGATCACAGCTAACTGATCACTGCTAACTACTAACTGATCACTCTTTAATTAGTGGACAGAATGACTGGACTCATCATCACTGTCCATTTATACTCTATTACATTCTCTACTATAGTAATTAAAGAGTACATATTTTCTCGATACTAATATTACGATTCTTCAACTGTATATAAAAAGTAAACGTTTTTATTCAGGAGTGTGTTCACCTTCTGAAGGACGGGTCTATTCTGAGCAGCTCTATATCTGATGATGGCTGCTGTTAGTTTCTCATCTCAGTCCATTCTGACCAATCAGCAGCCACATTACTGTCGTCCTCTCCTCCACTTCAGCCTCATCACGGCGCTCTCTCTCCTTCCACTGTTTGTCTTGGCTTCTTTTTATTTCAGACCGTGGCTCAGTCTATCTCTTCATCCTCTTCATCCTCTTCATCCTCATCCTCCAGACTCTGTTCCTTTTCTCCAGAGCACAGTGTGCCCCCCCCCCCACTCCAAGGTCTCTTTTCTCTGTCTTCCCCCAGATGAAGCCATTACCATCCATGCCAGGTCACTGAAGATCTGCTGTGGTAATTGACTCTGTTGTGTTTCCTGGCTGAGCTGCAGAGGCGGCACAAGTCATTACGAGTCAAATACCATCCTTTGAGGAAACGGATTAGTTCTCCCCAAGTCGCTGTTGTTGCTCACTAACGTTGTTATAAACTCCATCTTCACACCAACTATTATTAGTTAGTGTCAGATTTTTGTAATGCCTTAAAGTTGAGTTGGTTTTACTTTTTTACTTTCTCCGTGTTCTCCCCGTTCTCCGTGTTCTCCGTCTTCTCCGTGACACACTCCCACAGTTACGACCTTTGTGTTTCACTCGTTAATCCCGTTCAGACGCGTCGCTGCGGACAGTGAGATGGATGAGAGGATCTCTTCACAGACCTCCGTCTCTTCTCCCATGCTGCTGCTCTCATGTTCTTTCAAAGGATCAAATTAGCGTTCCCTGTAGCGGCTGTGCGTCTGTCTTTTGTCCCTAACAATCTCTTCTTCTACCATTAAAGAGCCACTTTGCTGCTCGGCGCTGATATGATTAGGGTTTGTCTGCAGCTAGATTTAACACCAAATTCAGGAGCATCACTTTAGTAAGACACGGAGCAGCAGTGTTTTCTGTTCAACTCACATAATGTAAGAAAAGTAAGAGCTGAAGAAGCAGGGCAGAATTCAAAGAGTCCACGGAGGAGAGCGTGAGAAGAATTAGGACGAACACGGAGAGCGCTGCTGCAGGAAGGGGCGTGGCTGACGTCAGCCTCTGACTGTTCTTTTAGCTATTACTATTTTAACTGCTAAGAAGTTTTTCTTCTTTCTAAAGGAACCTTTTTTTAAAATTTAAGGTATTTTCTAAACTTTTCTTGAAGATCAAACACAGTGAAGGACAGATCGACCTCAAAGGATTTTCTTCTTCTTCTTCTTCTCTTTCTTTGGTCCTCTTCTTCTTCTTCTTCTTCTCTTTTTTTGGTTCCTCAGCAGCAAACACTTGTCTGTTCAACCTGTTACATATATGAAATATATCATATATAGTATATTATATTTTTGTTTTTCCCTGAGTCAGTTCATAAATTCACTGTCTATGAAGGAGGGGGCGCTGTTTTGGATCCAGGCATTCAAATATAAACCAAATCAAATATACGTGAGTCTCTGGTTTACCCCCCCAGCCCCCCAGCCCCCCGTTACAGTATTGTTACAGTAACTGTTCACAACAGTCGGACGACGTGTGAACACTTTAATGTGATTCAGTTCTTCTTTGACCAACGTGAGCAGGTGGAAAGTTCTAGAATATTCTTTGATCACCAGCTCTGTCCAGTTTCACACCCGTCTGTCGTCACTGACTAGTTACTAATTCAACTAGTCTTCATGTGTTGACATGGAAACAGTCGTCAACAACAGCTGGTCTTTCAGCCTTTTGCTTAATTCCTGCCTAAATCTCCCATCATCCCTCAGTCTGCTGTTCTGTAACCAAACATACGGAGCTCGGTTGTCGACAGGTGCTGAAGTTTGGAACGTGATTTTTTACTTTAATGAAGAAAAAGTCAGTTCAGACTCGAAATGTCACAGTGTCAGTTGTTGACAAAAAGAAATCTGAAAAAATAAAAATACATGTTGATTTATAACGATTTAACACGACCTCATCTTGTTATTTGTCAAATTATTTTTAGTTAAAAAAAAAGGAAATAAATAGAAGAAACGTGAAAAAAAAGAAACGTGAAAGAAACAGGACGGTGTGTCATAAATACATCTGTTGTTCAATGAAACAAACTGGTCTTAATTGAATCCAAGTGAAAACGTCTGCATTTGTTTCTGCTGTCATTTGATGTTAGACCAAACTGTTGTGATTTAGTTTGTTTGTTAAAGTGGGATGAAACCAAAACACCTTTGATTGAACAGAGTTCACCTTTAATTTGATGGCACTTCAGACTCAGTGCGAATGGACTCAAATCATAAATGTTATTCTATTTTTCTAACTCATGAGTAAATGTGGAAATAATGGAGCATCAGCAGCAGTAACAGCAGCAGCAGCAGAAACAGTAACAGCAACAGCAGCAGTAGCAGCAGCAGTAACAGCAGCAGCAGCAGCAGTAGCAGTAACAGTAACAGCAGCAACAGCAGCAACAGTAACAGCAGCAGCAGCAACACTAACAGCAGCAGCCGTAACAGCAACAGTAACAGCAGCAACAGTAACAGTAGCAGTAACAGCAGCAACAGTAACAGTAGCAGTAACAGTAACAGCAACAGAAACAGCAGCAGCAGCAGCAGCAGCAGCAGTAGCAGCAGCAGCAACACTAACAGCAGCAGCCGTAACAGCAACAGTAACAGCAACAGTAACAGCAGCAGCAACAGCAGCAACAGTAACAGTAGCAGTAACAGCAGCAGCCGTAACAGCAACAGTAACAGTAGCAGTAACAGCAGCAGCAGGAACAGTAACAGCAGCAACAGCAGCAACAGTAGCAGCAGCAGCAACAGTAACAACAGCAGCAGTAACAGGAACAGCAGCAGCAGCAGTAACAGTAACAGACGCAGCAACACTACTGTACTTTACTGCTGAGACCATTATGTGGCATCGAAAAACTAATCTACAAGTCTATTAACGCAAGAGACCCTGAAGCTCAAGGTTAAACTACAGCAAATTACATTACACTGCCACACACACACACACACACACACACACACACCCCTCACTCTGTCGTTGTGGCCACAGTAGTTGACGTCCAGCCGCGTCTCCACGGAGGTTCCGTCACAACGTTCCTCTTCCATCAAACCGTTGGTGATCCACGACACACAGACATCATGAGGTCGTTGACTCGGCTGCAGATGTTCCACAGTGACGGGAACTGGATCTTAAACTGACTTCTTGAGTCACGTCTCCTGTCATATATATTTAACATACATACATATATATATGTTTACTGTATATATTGGTTGGTTCCTCGGCCTGTGGACGCAGCCATGGATCACTGAGTGTGTTTGAGTGTCAGCTTCCTGCCTCTAATCCAAAGAGCCTCTGCTTTGATGCCACCACAGGAGGAACCTCCTCTTCATCTGGGGTCAGGATGAAGACCCCGTCTCTCCCTTAATTCACTCCACTTCTTCATCTTCTCCAACCTGAAATCCCAGCTACATAACCTTTCCAGTCTTTTTCTTCTCCTCACTTTTTCGCCCCCCCCTTTTCCCCCCCCCCCCCCCCCCCTCCGACCTCTGGCTGTGTCTTCTCTGAAGTTGTTTGAAGCTCCAACACCTAGTCTTGTCAAAGAGAATTCCTCGCTGGTATTTCCTCCTAATCTCTGCCAGGAGGTGGCAGTAAGATGAACGTGACCTCCACCAATCATCACCCACTCCTCCGCTCTGTTCTCAGGGATCAGTTTTTAATTTATTTTCCTTTGTTTCAAAATGACCAGAAGAACAACATGGAGAAATCCATGAAAAAAATCAAAAAGTTAAAGTTAAACTTCATCTCAGGGTCA
>NC_024310.1:409229-411388 GCF_000523025.1 Cynoglossus semilaevis | reverse complement strand
GTGTGTGTGTGTGTGTGTGATGGACAGTCTCCAGACTCTGGCCTTTCAGTAATTGTACCTTCAGTGGAGCAGAGGTCAAAGGTAAATGTCGCATGTAGATGTCACACTATAATGAGTGAAGGTGTGTGTGTGTGTGTGTGTGTGAACACTCTCTCTCACACACATATTCTGGTCCTGGATTATTTAAGGTGGAATGATAAACTAACTCAAGGTTGTTGACTTTTCTCTGACTAAAATAAATCAGACTTTTATCAGAGGACGTTGGATTTCTGGACACAGACAGACTGTGGTCTGTGGTGTCAGTGGAGGACTGAGCAGTACTGAGCAGTATGTATGTATATATACATATGTAGGCTTTTCTTACCATCACATAGCAACACAGTATTATGGGATGTGGTTGGTCAGACAGTGAGGAGACAGTGGGCGGAGCTTCATTCATATTTATTACTCTCATGTTGAGTGATGCTGGTTCGTAGTGAATGGAAACTTGAAGTATTCATGTCAGTATTTGTCAGGATCTGGTACTTCATTTGTAGTTGAAATACTTTGGTTGTACTCCGATGTGTCCATGTGGGACTGAGGTTTGTCTTCATCATGTCAGTCATGTTGGTGTGGAGGGGCTGGTACTGCTGGTACTGCTGGTACTGCAGTACTGTACTGTACTGTACTGTACTACAGAGGTCATTGGTTCTGTCTCCTCCACAGCTGACTCCACTCTGATCTCTGTGAAGAACTTTAAATAATTCAAACATCCTGCTCTGATTCTCTGTCCTGCTTTCCTTCATTTGCCTCTCGGCTGTTTTCTACTCATGTGCACCTCCTATCTGTGGGATTGGCATGTCACCGCATTTGTGCATTCATACATGAAGGTGTTTACTCTGGGGAGTGTGTGTGTGTTTAGTGATTCAGGCTGATTCCACTCAGAAATCTCTGACCTGACAGATGTGGGTTAACTGTCAACGACACAGAGGAGTTAGACTTAGACTTAGAGTTAGAGTTAGAGTTAGACTTAGACTTAGACTTAGAGTTAGAGTTAGGGTTAGAGTTAGAGTTAGGGCTAGAGTTAGAGTTAGAGTTAGAGTTAGGGTTAGAGTTAGAGTTAGGGCTAGAGTTAGAGTTAGAGTTAGAGTTAGGGTTAGAGTTAGAGTTAGGGCTAGAGTTAGAGTTAGAGTTAGAGTTAGGGTTAGAGTTAGAGTTAGGGCTAGAGTTAGAGTTAGAGTTAGAGTTAGGGCTAGAGTTAGAGTTATATATATATATATAACCCTAACGTCATATATATATATTTATTTATTTATATTGATGTGTATATATTGTATATATATATTTATGTATACATTTATAAGCTGCAGGTAAACACATTTTCATTTCAGTTTTAACTCACTACACCTGGATCTGCCATTAGCAATAATGCCATTAGCATTAGCCTGAGTGAGTGCATGTACACACACACACTACTATTATACTGAAGGACAGGTGTATTAACTGAAACAGTGTCTGTTCCTGAAAGTGGGCGGAGCCTCACTCCCTGAAACACTGGCTGTTCTTCCACACAGCCGTTAACTCGGTTAACTCGGTTAACTCGGTTAACTCACTGAGTGGTTATTAAAACACCACATACTCTGCCTCCTTTTTTTGAAAATTAATTTCCTTCAACACTGAAATTCTGAAACATTTTCGGGGGGGTCAAAGGTCAAAACGAATCCAATCTGATCCAGTTTTATTTTTCAGTACTAATAAATTATTTATCAAGGAAATTAATTAGAATTGTGAGTCCACCTGTTTTAATTCTTTTATTCTCTGCTCTGTGGGGGGGCGGGGGGGGCAGATGTGTGAACTCACAGGGAAAGTTTGTGCAGGATATTAATGATTTAGAAGAAAATCACAGAATGTAATGTTGGGACTCAGATGCCCCCACGTGCTCAGACCTGGGGCTTTTCTGATCCATAATTTACACCCCTCCATCGGTCTGTGGGCCTGGAGATGGGACCTTAAAGATTCATGGTGAGGGACGGGGATTCAAACAACACTGACAGTAATGACACCTGTGAACCTGCCCACAGTCGTTCTACAGCCCCCACTCCACAACCTGCCCCCCCCCCCCCACCCCCCCCCCCCACAAGAGGGGGGGGGGGTGGGTATTTCCCCCAGGCTTTCCCCAC
>NC_024310.1:407543-408824 GCF_000523025.1 Cynoglossus semilaevis | reverse complement strand
AGGGGCAGGTTGTGCTTATTACCCCAGGCTTTTACCAGGTTTTACCAGACAACAAACCTACAAACAGAAACCAAACCTGTGTGGACACCCCCCCCCTCCACCCCCTACTCCCCTCTCGGTGCCAACAACACTTTGTCAAGTGTCAGTTTCCT
Source organism: Cynoglossus semilaevis (assembly GCF_000523025.1). NCBI lineage: Eukaryota > Metazoa > Chordata > Actinopteri > Pleuronectiformes > Cynoglossidae > Cynoglossus > Cynoglossus semilaevis. The sequence goes on along the minus strand of NC_024310.1, from coordinate 408,672 downwards.
GCTGTGTCAGGAACTGGAACCCTGTCACTAGAACTTAGCCGGTGGACGGAGGACAGGAAGTGAGGGGACGTGGACCAGACGTAAACAAAGTTACTCTGATGTCTCTGATGTCTCTGATGTCTTTAATCATTGTTTCACTCTGTGTGACTCAGTGTCTGTCCAGTTACTGCTGCTGCTCTTCTTCTGTTTCACCTTAACGTGACGGTGTAACTGGATATATTTCAGTTGAAGTGACAACGTCTCAGTCCTGATGGTCTGTAGACTGTCTTCTCAGTCCCTCGTGTACTGCAGTGCAGATGTAGGTTGGATCATTAACTTTACATCCAGTGATTAAATATGGAAAAGACAGGAGTCGTCACTGTCATAGTTCAGTCAGTACGACTGTAGTGGAGTTGAAGACAACAGTCACAGAACTCACTGTTCCCACTGCAGAACATACTGTAGGTCTGCAGTGACATCATCACCACCACCATCGTCGTCACAGTAAAGAACCACATCAACAGTCGTATATGGGCTGTAGTCACAGCTGCTGCTGGTGTTTGTTCTGGGCTGAAGGAAGATCGTGTCCTCGGAACCTTTTATTTATTTATTTTTACCCCCAAGTTGCATTTATGTATTTCTGCTTTCTGGTGCAGTTCTAAGGAAATGTATCACAGCAGTTTCAGCACCTGGGTCTGGATTAGTGTGTGTGTGTGTGTGTGTGTGTGTGTGTGTGTTAGAGAGGGAGGAGGTGAGCCAGAGGACGAGCGAGGAGGTGGTGGAGTGATTAAAAATAGTTGGAATCATGAAATCAGTTTCTTCACATAAAGTACTTGATGTCACGTGGTCTGGGTACATGCAGTACATGTAGTACATGCAGTACATGCAGATTTACAGAGTGCAGTATTCACTGAGTGAATACAAGTCAACTATCGGGTTAACTCCTGTCAACTATCTGGTTAACTCATCTCAACTGTCTGGTTAACTCCTGTCAACTATCTGGTTAACTCATGTCAACTATCTGGTTAACTCCTGTCAACTATCTGGTTCCATCTGGTTTCTGATCCACACAGGTCAACGTCCACTCAAACACAGATCACTGTCCCTGCGTCACTAACCCACTGATGTCCCTGCGTCACTAACCCACTGA
>NC_024310.1:395800-407520 GCF_000523025.1 Cynoglossus semilaevis | reverse complement strand
TGTCCCTGCGTCACTAACCCACTGATGTCCTGATTTAAACTACTGTTGTCTGTCAGAGCTAACGTTACGTCTGTACCTCTGGTGTTTCCAGGTCAACAGACAACAGGCACTGACGGTGTAGATGTTTGTGGTGGAAGCTGGTGAACAACACCGATGTCAGAAACCTCAGCACGATGGACTGATGAAGTAGCAAGGGACTGCACGGAGAGACTGGTGAGTGTTGTTGCCTTACAATGTCAGCGTCAACTGTTCGATCCTAGAGGTAAATGTTGGCCGTATTTCTTTATGGTTAGAAATGTTAAAAATGGCCGTACATGTAGAAACCCCTGCTGAGTCTGAGCTCCATGTAATGGAAAAACACCAACAGAGGTCGCTATTGGACAGTTGAAGCCCCAGGTGGCTGAGAAGGGTGTAGATATTGAATATGCCTGAAGATTGTTAACATTCAGTCCAAAGACACAGGAGCGGGTGGACTGGACTCCAAACTGACTGTAGGTATAAATGTTGTTGGTCAGTGATGGACTGTTGACGTGTCCACTCTGGAGCTGCACAGGATTAGGATGAAAAGACAAAGGGATGAATGGAGATGACTTGAGGAGGAGCTCTCCGTGGTGCTGGAAACAACGGGAAAGGGGCAGTAACTTTGATGGTACCGAGGCTACGTGTGTGCGTGGCGTTACTTCCTGTGCTGTGATGTTCTTCCTCTGGTCAAATCTCTGTCTGACTTTCAGCTGTGGGTCTGATCCCAGGTCCACGGCTCAGATGTGGAGGTCACTGCTGAACACTGCCCAGTTCTCATCTGTTCTTATCATCGTTCTCTACAGTGGGATACACTTTTATCTCCTGCTTAATATGGAAATAATCACAGAAACCTCATGATTCACTTTGGGTTAGAGATGGAGCGCAGAGAAGTGCTGGCTGTTGAGGATAGAAGTTCCTGAGAGAACGTTAGTTTCATGATGGTTGGTGGGAGCACGAGGAGAGAGAGGAGTAAAAAGATCAAACCCAGAGTGGTTCGTGTCTCACATCTGTAGCTACAGCTACAGTGAGAACAGGAGCCGACCGTGAACAACGTTAAACTGTCACTGACACAACAGCAGCCTGAATGTGATTGGTGGTTTTTTATTAACAAATTCACCTTGGTCAAAAATCCAGGTGCAGCAGCAAAAATAAGGAAAAGTTTAGTCCGAGGGAGTGTGACAGCGGCAGCAGCTGTTACTGCAGGTGTCTCACATTAGTGGCCATCATTTGGATGCAGTCGGCCGTGAAGCTGCTGCTGCTGCTGCTGCTGCTGCTGCTGCTGCAGCTGCATCATCAGTGTCTCTGTCCTCCAACATTCATTGAATCATCTCCTGTTTTTAAGGCCATCTAAGGTTAGCCTTGAGTTTGAGTTCAGCCAGAAAATTCATCTCATATTTCATTTCTTGCAGCTTGAGGGACCGTGGAGCCTGAAGACGGTCCATAACTTACTGATAACTGCCCCCCCGGGGCTGGTTGGTGGTGGTATATGAGTGTGTTTGTACAAGTGGTGAGAGATTCTCTAATAAATGCCATGTTGGTAAATTTAGAGACTTGAGGATCACGGAGTGGTTGATAAAGGTTTACACTGAATGTTGTTGGTGATTTAGGAGACGGTTGACGGACCCTGTGGTCCAGTGAGAGACGTTGACTTCACTGGTTCAGACACATTGACACTGAGGGGCGGCCATGTTTGACACGAGTATTCAGCTGATTAATTAGAGACAGTGAAGAGGGGTCAAAGGTCAGGCTGTCCAAAGCTGTCCTTGTGAGGATTAAGGTTATTCCAGTCAGGGAACGACTGTGATTGGTCACATGACCTGGTGATGTCTGCAGTTTTGGAGCTACTTGTGTTTATCCTATTGTTCTTCACTTTGACATTTATTTGGGTAACAAAGAGTCAATAAATATGTTTTATATCTTCTTTTATTGCCTAAAATCAAAAATGTTTCGTGCAACTGCAACCGTATACATTTCTTAGTCGTCCACGTCGTGCATTGATATTCAAGTCAGGAGGAATAATGTCATAGCAACCAGACACAGACAGTGACCACATGACTGTCCACTATGAATTCTTACTATGAATTCATTTGATGTAAAAGCCAAATGTTTAACCTTTGTCTGTGATGTCTTTCTGACCAGACGTCAGTAACTCACTGACCGTTTCAACATGAGTGATTTAGCAGCAGAAAACGCTGTTGTCTGTAATGAATAATGGAGAAAACTCCAGCTCTGTTCTTTGTTCTTTGTTCTTTGTTCTCTGTTCTCCGCTCCAGTCATGAACGCTGTATATATTTAATGTGGAAAACGACTCTTGGCTGCTTTATGACGGCGTTCTGGGGTCGACACGTTAGCCGTGCTGCAGTTCACAGACCTCCCTGCAGATGTCTAATGTGTCCCGTTGACTTGTTATTCTTAGATTATGCATGTGAAATTTCACATTTGATGCAGATGTGTGAAAGTCATTTTCTGTGCACGCTCAGTTTTTTTTTTCAGCAGCTGACATGCTTTAGACGTAGCATTCACTGATGCCCCTCTTTATTCCCCCCCGCGCTGAACTGCCCCTGCAGACCAGAGATAAGATTTGTTATTTCAAATCCTCCTGCCCCTGCACACAGGTGCACTCGGCTCTGAGCGGCTGCCGCGTGAGTCACACTTTACTCCAGCTCTCAGAGCAAATTAGCATAATGTCTGTGTGAAGAAGGCGCTTTTATTTGGCTGAAGGTGAGACATTTCTCTACAACATGTGAATCCAAAGACTGGAGCTGGGATAAAAAGTCATGTCATTATATGGGTTATAAAATAACAATAAAGAACTAAATATAAGCTAATTATATCTTCATCAGGGCTGCCAAATGATTACAAATTAAAACGTGATTTAAAACATCTCTATATATATCATATATATATATATATATATACATATATATGTATATCATATATCACTAATGATTGTCTCTGAAACTCTGTGGTCGACCGACTGTCTGTGGTTGATCCAGACCAGTGTCAGTGTTTCCACTTCCTCTACTGTCTGTGATCTTTTCTTGGTGATCTCAACAGAGACATGGCAGACAGTGCTCTGTTTTCTCTTCTTCTTCTTCTTCTTCTTCTTCTTTATCTGAAGAAGACCAAACGGTTCAGGAACAAACCCCAAACCGCTCGTTCCTGGTGCTTCGTAACTAATGTTGTTTTCTCAGCAGAAAAAATAGAATTAGAGGAAACAGAAAGGATGACGGAGGCGTCCTTCCTCTGTGTCTGCTGTAATAAAGACGCTCCTCTGTTGGTCTACAGCTGTCAAACAACTGTAACATCCAGTCTGAACAGAGGGGGCGCTGTTTTTATTCTAATTATAATCATTAGCATTTTTATTACTATTGATTCAATAAAAACACGACCCAGTGCTTTTGACAAGAAAACAGTTGAACATGGTCTTAATGACTGCTGCGTTAGTCACGTATGAAATGACGTGGATTTCACTTTTAATCTTCCACATCTTTCTTCCCTCACCATTAAATCCTAACGACCTGGTTGTTTTCACTGCCTGTATTGAAGACACGTTCTTCATGGTTCCACGTTCTTTCCAACAGTTCCAGCTGCTCCATCCTAAAAGCTGGCAGTGCCACACTCACAGCTGTTACCTACCACCCATACCTGTAATTACAAAGAAGTGCCTGCCGCTTCTTATCAATAGCTGTAATAATTACACAGAGCGTTGGCTGGAAATACCCAGAATTCACTGGCAGACCTCAGCTCGCCCTCCTGACTGTCTGTTCTGTCACGTGGAGGCTAACAACGCTCCAGCTTCTGGTATGAAAACCACCTCATGGACCAGCAACAAGACGAGGACTGACGGAGAAACATAGACGTTCGTCTGTTGCCTGCTCACCAGACTGCTACCCTGAACCCATTGGTCACTCTGACCTCACCACTGCTTTGCTGTCCCTCTACATGTCCAGCACCGCCCTCACATACTTCTCTGCCTCCCCTGACTGCCTTAGAATTTGAAATTGTGTCATTGTGACATTTTTTTTAAGTTCTCAGTTTAGTGTGTGTGTGTGTGTGTGTGTGTGTGTGTCCGTCCACTGCCCGTTGTTTGTGTGTCGTCTCTATTGTTGCTGAAATGCCACTGCTGTTATTGGGGAAGATTTATGTCCTGTGTCCAGGGATGAAGTTAGGTCCCCAGCCTGTGTGTGTGTGTGTGTGTGTGTCCCTCTCTCCGTCTCTCTTTATTAGTGGGTGTGTGTGTGTCAGAGTGGCCGTCAGGTGGTACTGCAGTTCACTGAAGGATGGCACTAATGAGTCAGAGACATGTTGAAACCTTTGAGGAAGAAGAGAAGAAGAACTGAAGGAGGGAAACAGACGTGAGAAGCTGTGATGGAGACAAACACTCTCCCAGCAGGTCTGGGCTTTGGTGTGGTGACCTCTGATTGACCTCCTTAGTGACCATGTCATTTCCTTTTACTATCGTGTTCTTCTTCAGCTGCTTCTCTGAACTCCTTTTTCTGGCCTCCATTCTTTTCCCAGCATCCTCTCTGGTGTGCGGCGTTGATGTGACCGTTTGATGCGTCTGACCTGGTGACCTCTCCTCTGACCCCTGGGCCAGATTCTGATTTTAAGTCATTTTGTTGTGGCTGTTTTAAGGATCAGATCATTGTCATTATCTTTCCTTGAACTGAACTTGAACTCAGCGGATGTTAAATTATCTTCCACCTCAGCACCGCTGCAGATTTGGGTAAACTGAAATTGCAGCAAAGTGAAACACACTGTTTGACTTTTAGAGCTTAATAAATTGCAGTAAAAGCCGGAGCGACTCTCACATGAGCTTCACGATGACTCAGAGCGCCGCTGCCCTCTGTGTGACATTCAGTTTTAAACACAGGGCTGCATTTCATCTGGTTTAATGGAAACGATGCTGGCAACTCTGCGTCTCATTGGCTGGAGTGACTGATCCAGGGATCAGGTTTCAACAGCTGTGCTCTGTTATCATGAACTCACTGAGAGGCTGGAAGAACCAAACACCAGCGTCGGACCTCTGTTTATACACTTGGTTGGATGACCGGTTGGACGACGGTGTTCAACCTCCAACGACGTGTTTATTATTGTAGAAAAGTCCAATCCTCCTGATGTTGGACACAAAGATTCTGGTATAAACAGTGAATGAACCAAGAGAGCGTCAACAACGTCGTCGTTGACGCTCTCTTGGTTCATGGTTTGATTTTGATTGATCTGATGGTTTGGCTGTTTCTGATATCACTGGTTGAGCTTTACTTCTCTTAGTTATTATTTACTTATCTGTTCTACCCTGGTTAACTTTGAAAGTCTTTCCAATTCAACTCTAGAAGTTTGTTATAATGCTGTGAAAAATCACCTTCCAAGTATCTTTGTGGCTGCTTAAGAAATGGCTGACTGACTGACTGACTGACTGACTGACTGACTGACTGACTGTCTGGCTGTCTGACTGACTGTCTGACTGACTGACTGCATCAGTCTCTCCAGTGAGGGTACAACTCTCTACTGACTCCTTACTGTTCATTTGTCCTTCGTGCTGCTGTTTAACCCTGAGGCTCAGTGTGACGACCTTCTGCCTTGACCCCAGTTATCAAACGTATAATGTCATAAATCTTTATGTGCAGAGTGAGACCTCCTGTCACTCATGGATTGATGGCATTCAGGATAAAATAGTAGAAAACAGATGGTGTGGAATCTGTTACAGGAAAGACTTAGTGGGGGGGGGGGGGGGGGGGGATGTTGAAATATTGGATTGGAGAAAATCTGCAAAGATTGATCACAACACTGGTGATCAACTGACATCAACTGACATCAAGCTGTACCATGTCCCTGTCTGTTGTACAGAGAACTCTCCTACGGTACCTTGGTCCATGTGTCCCTCACCTGCACTAACGCCGTGGTCTGGTCATAACCTGTAAACAAAGACGATTTTGTGCCGCATCACGCCGTATTCTTCCGCCCTGTTTTAATGCCGGACATAAATGATGGAACCAGACAATTTAATGAGAGTCAGGACGTCGTAAACCAAGGACTGAAACGGGTCAAATATGAGGCTGAAACTTTGGTTTCCTGTCACTGTGTAGTTGTTGGATTTTCTCCTGTGAACTTTGACCTAAACCACAGGGTTGGCATAAACAACACCAAGAACAGAGTAAGTGTTGGTTTGATGGATCTCCTTTAAATACATCAACTCCAGCTGTTGTTGGAGTTTTTGTGTTTTTTTCCTTCATCTCACCACACGAGGCAGCCAGGCCTGAACCTGAGACAGCAGAACAGTTGGCGGAGCACCTCGAACTGCCAAACTGTCACGTTGACGTCTGAATTACAGCACACACACGTCTGCACACACCAACCTGCCGTTGATCTCCACATCTGCCACTGTGGAAAAAAGAAAGTGAAATCCCCGTCAGTTCACTTTGAATAACTGGACTAAAAACATCAAATCCAAAAATGTTGGAGAGGCTGCAGCAGATGTTTAGATATGGCTTTGTAATGTGTGGAAATGGGTTCTGTGATACCGACTCAGCCCAGAAGAGAATCTTAAATATGTTGTTGATTTTCACCTCAATATTTGTCCAGCACCGGCGTGCAGTTAAAACGGCTGTAAACAAGACGTTTATGATGTTATCGAAAAGCAATTCCACAGCATCCTCTTAGCATAAGGCTATTTAACTGTGTGTGTGTGTGTGTGTGTGTGTGATATATATATATATATATAGTATGGAATCTTTAAATATATTAGAATTTTTTTATGTAGAACAAGTGTTAACAGAGCAGAAAATATAAGAAAAAAGGCAACAGTACCACTACCAACAACAGTACCAGTACCAGTACCAACACCAGTACCAGTACCAGTAACAGTACCAACAACAGTACCAGTACCAACAACAGTACCAGTAACAGTACCAGTACCAACAACAGTAACAGTAACAACAACAGTACCAGTAACAATAACAGTACCAGTACCAACAACAGTACCAGTGTTCGTGTGTGTGTGTTCTTGCTCGTAGGTGGCCTTGTAATTTCTTCTCTTGCCCCTCATGTTAGATTTTCTCCTGCCCTTGAGCAGTCTGGGGGGTGGAATGGGGGGGGGGGCTGTGGTACTGAAGCCAGGGCAGAATTACCATGGAGACAGACCGGGCCTGGCCGGAGGACCAGCAGAGGTATTAACCTGATAGGATCTGTGCTACTTCATCACAGCCTGACTGTAGGTGCTCTCACACGTCGGCCTGCAGAGATACTTCAGAGCCACAGCGTGAACTCGCTGTGAATTAAGTCCAGCACGTGTTTACGCTCTCATTCACAGGAGCATTTTTCTTCCCTTATCCAATGTTTCATCCGCTGCATTATTCCCAACTCTGTGCCAGGGAATTGTCTTCCAGATGCTCACGGTGAGAAAACTCATTTCGATAATCGCGTTCAGATCGAGGCTCCACCGCAGGCAATCCAACCCCCCCAGCAGTGAGAAAGGAGGGAGGTGTGTGTGGGGGGGGGTGTTGTGGGGGGGGGTGTTCAACTGGTGTCCCAGCCTGTGCACCTGGTGACCTGCTGGAAAACAAATACACTGTGGAATCTTTTACAAACCAATTTCTCCTTTTCTCCTGCCGTGCCGTAAATCGCTGCTCGTGGCTCATAAATCCACGCCACACGACCTGGAGGAAATGGTTTGTGTTTTAGGTGCTACCACTGGGGCGTGGGGGAAATTGGTCTGCAACAAAAAGAGACGTTCGTCATAAATATCCCACTGTTCCAAGAGCAGGGAATGGAACTTCATTCTGTGTCGTTCCTCGCTGTGACACCGTGTGTCCACATGTTTTTGGCCTCAGAGCTTCCACTGCACTGACCTGAGGTCAGCCACCTGCATCAGGTCATGTGACCGCAGACACATCAAACAGGTCAGGATTCCAGGACTGATTAGATCTAAATCCCAGTTGTTGTTGTTCCACTCTGAGTTGCTCCGTAAGTCGAACCAAATGTGTTGTTTTTGTGGAGTATTTTAGTGAAATGAAATGCCTTTGCTCTGAGTTTGATGTAGCCATCTGCCAAACACTTTACATGTCGGGTATTTGTTGCACAGGGAGGAGACAGCAAATATTGATGGCAGCTGTTGTTTCTCTAACACAGGCCGACTGAGTAAACACAGGTGTTAGCTGAAGCAGGGGGACAAGAGACGACCCATATTGGACAAACAAGTCCAGGACGTCTGTCTCTGTCCACAGTCCACAGTGTCCCCGTCCTCTTTCCTTCTCGCTGACATTGAGTGAAGTTAAGTCACATGACTCTCTTCTCTTCTCCTCCAAATATTCATTTGTTTTGTTGGTGAATTGCTCAGTGGTTTGGAGGCAGAGACGTTAATGATGTCATGGGTTCAAATCTGCCTGGAAACTGATCATGGTTATGAAGATTAGTTTTTTAATCTGACTTTTATCTGATGTTTTTATCAGCCTTAATCCTCACATGGGATTCAAAGATTGTATCATTGTTTCTGCTGCAGCCAATCAGACGACACATGTAAAACAGAACCACATTTGTTACGACGACTGTAATAAAGTTCACTGGGCCACATGGTTGGACTGGACGTCAATATTAACAGGCCAATCAGAGGACTCCTCTGTGGAAGATGAATTTCCTCTCTGTCTTTAAATCAATTCTGAGCAGAGTGAACGAGAAAGAGAGAGAGAGAGAGAGAGACTGCCAACTGGTGGCTGTTAATGATACTACGCTAAAGATCTGCCGTTCAGATATTACTGTAGTAGTACTCACCACCACCATCGGGGTCCGTCTGCTGGGTTTTCACCTAAAGGCTCATTTGTGTGTTAGCACGTTAGCTTTCTGCAGTATATGTAGCAATGTGGTCCTGGTCCTGGTTCTGGTTCTGGTCCTGGTCCTGGTCTGGTCACTGGTCTGGTCTAATTGTGAACTAAACCTACCTTGCTCTTGTGGAGATGATGATGATGATGATGATGGTGATGATGATGATGATGATGATGGGGATGATGATTCAACAGAACTTTTCCTCACTATTTTCTGATGATGATGATGATGATGATGATGATGATGATGATGATGATGATTCAACAGAACTTTTCTTCACTATTTAAGGGGGAAATACTTCATAAATATTTAGTAACAGTCAAACAGACATCAGAGCTGACGTTTGGTAAAACAGTGGTGTGTGTGTGTGTGTGTGTGTGTGGCACAGGAGATGAGCCACATCATAATTCTCCTGTTTGGGTAATAGGAGTTTCAGAGTAGTTCTGCATCGATTTGCTCTTTCCTGTTACCACAAATGGGGGGGTTGACGGTGAGGGCAGAGAGTGGGGTATCGGAGGGAGGGGGGGGGGGGGGGGGGGCAGGTGTCAGGAAGAGTGTGGTACTTCATGATGCTAAATGGAGATTGGAGCCTGTCAGTCTGCAGACTGGCTGTTTGATGGAAATGACACTTGGTTTTTATTCAGGTCCTAAAATGGACGTTTGTGTCTTAAACCATTCGTCACTGAAGTGGTTTAAAAACTTCAGACACAGAAACTAAAGTTTGTCCAGTTTGACATGTTGGTGTTGTCGTCTGTGGACTCACAGCTGGGACTGCAGTACCTGTTTCAGCCACTAGTGTTTGTTGTTGTGTAACTTTGAATGTTCAGAGACTGAACTCATCATTGGTTGATTTTCTACAATTGTTACCAATAATTGCTGCAGCTTTTATCCTGTTTTGGAATTCTATGATTTACTCACAAAAAAGAATTAGTACAGGACACTACTGGACACCATAGCGCCCCCTCAAGTCTGTTTTCACACATGGATTTATAGATGTGTGGGCAGGCGTTCACTGACCCCGTCCTGACCACAGAGAAGAAGACATTTTTCTCTCTGCTCACAATCTGACGTTATCTCTCTTTCTCTCCTCGAGGCAGGATGCACTGATGCGTTAGTTACCTCTGCTCACCAGCAGGTGGACGGCAGAACCATCCTATCAGGTCCTGGGTTTATTTGGGATTTGGACACGTGTGTAATTGGACCCTGGCAGCTGTGCGTTTCCACCCTGCGTCCTCCTAAACCGTGCTGAGACAAATATAAATTCAGACCCAGCGTTTGGAGAGAAGGCTGATCGTGGACCTGGTTTCTGCTCTCCCTGCTTAACAAGCCAATTGACGGGCGCTCTGAGCTGCGTTTCCGTTCTGGCACTTCCTAATGTTAAACACCAGAGTAATCAACAAGCTGCCCGCCTCTCCGCCTGTATCCAGCCCCTACACCAACACACACACACTCACACACACACTCACACTCTCTAATACACACCGCGCTCTCTCTCCGTCTCCGCCTGCGTTCATTTAACACGTCCATATTGGATTTCCTAATGCCTGCAGCCGAGCGAGTGGCTCGTGCCGCTCACATCTGGAGCAGTTTTGGTCCAGACAAGTCTAATTTGTGTCTGTGTGTGGGTGTGTGTGTGTGTGTGTGTGTGTGTGTGTGCAGGCCAAAGTGTGTCCTTGCAGTTTGTAATACAAGTTCAATTTGCGTCAGAGGACAGAAATTGAATTTGCAGCCCGTCTCCTTCAGAGAGCACGCTCCAACCTGGACTTCTGTGATGTCATCACAGCTTCCTGTTTGGGAGCCACAGAAATAAAATGGCTGCCGGTGGAAATGTATTATTTGCATTTTGGAAATTGCAATTTTGTAGCAAATGAGCAGAGGGCGCCGATGTCTGGTGTTGGGTCTGATAAATGAAGATGTGTTCCATCCATATGGTGTGTACCGTATGTGTTGTAGATTTATGTGTGTGTGTGTGTGTGTCATATATGAGGCTGTGACCAGGATCAGTCCTGACTCCTCAGGTCGTACTGTGGGCCTGACGTCAGTGAAGAGCTTTTCAAGAAAAAGTTCTCAACAGTTGACGATATCATTAAGAAAATGTGTGTTTCACGGCGGTGTATTTGAGGACAGACGTCCCTTCAGGCTGTGACAGGAATGTTGTGGATGAGACAGGTACGTGGACGGGGGTGAGACAGGTACGTGGACGGGGGTGAGACAGGTACGTGGACGGGGGTGAGAGCTGGGGGCATCTGGTGAATACATTAGAGAGACGGCTTTGGACGATGACAGCTACCAAAAGACTTTGATGTGAGACAGATAAACAACGGATCATTGAACGCAACACAAGGACGCACACACACACACATATATATACACTTATATATGTGTGTGTGTGTGTGTGTGTGCAGTGATGTAGTTTTTCTTCATTTGTTTGTCATTTGACTTTGTCTTCACTGCTTTGATAACTACTGCAAAAAACTCTGTTGACAACATGGACGGACAGATTTGTTCATTTGAAGGAGGAAAAAAAAGTCTGGATTAAAGTCTGGATTAAAGTCAGGATTTAAAGTCATTCATTTATTTAAATTCTTTAATCTTTAACGTTTGTAAAACCATGTGTGACTGTGGAGTGGCCACACACACTCTCTCTCTCTCTCTCTCACACACACACACACGGTCAGACGGTCCATAACTCCAACAGCTCCGTCAGCAGAGTCCAGTGAAACCACTATAGAAGTGTTCATCTTTGCGGGGCTCCTCCGTGGTGCCGTACACTTCTGTCAACCAGACTGCAATCACTTAGTAATCAAACCGTTTCACTGCCTGGAATCAAAGAAGGTCAAAGAGCAACCACGGCAGAGAGGGAACAAGTGACGCAGTGG
>NC_024310.1:394779-395035 GCF_000523025.1 Cynoglossus semilaevis | reverse complement strand
GGGGGGGGGGGGGGGGGGGGGTTCAGAAACCACTACAGAAAGATTCAGTCAAACAGTCAGGTTTTATGGAGTGTTTAACGATGACGTTTTCAGGTTCCTAACCTCCATATTTGATCACTGTACGACCAGCTCACACCTCGGCCCGTGAACACAGTTGTCGGTTTGATTCCACTCACTAATTATCAGTCACTGGTTTTTACCAGGAGTCAACCTTCATCCTCCTCTGCTCCTGTTGGCTTCAGGCAGTAATTATGGT
>NC_024310.1:391717-393567 GCF_000523025.1 Cynoglossus semilaevis | reverse complement strand
GACTGGTCAACAGAACAATTTACTCACTGCCGTCTGCAGTTATGATTCACAGCTCTGTTCAAATGGACCCAAAGGATTAGTTGTCCTTCAGTCATCACTGGGGCTGGGTTTCCTCCTGCTGGTGGGTTTGGATCCCGTCTCCATGGGTCTCAGCTGTTTTCTTCTCCCGTCCTCTTTGTGTCACATCAAACCTTGAACATTTATCTGACGTCTTATTTGTTGATACCAATGTGTCCATCACGAAATATAAATCTGACACTTGATCAGCTGTGACATCATGAGGTCGAGTCCCAGTGTGACCTGAACACCAGTGATCAACGGTGCAGAACATTTAGCACAGAAGCTTTTCACACATCTGGAAGTGTTCTCTGTAGTGGAGAAGTGCTGAGTTCACACACTCACACACACTCACACACACCCACTCACACAGCCTTGTACTTCACTGATTGGTCCCAGTGCTGCAGTGTACTGTGAATGTGCAGTAAACATAAATATTCCTCTTTATTTATATATAAATAACTTGTTTTCTTTTCCACTATTTTGATGGAACTAAACGTTTAGCTTTTACAACCTCCTGCTTTTTTCTTAATGTTTCTGAGCTCCTGTTCTGGACTGAACTCCACCTTTTCATCCACTGCTCAGAGGCACTGCGGTGCCAGGTTCTGTGGCTGCCACTCGTTGGCACTGGAGTACAGTTACAGAACACACTTGGTTCCAGTTCACAGATGGTTCAGCCTCCAGCAGAACCAACGGGAGGTTCGATTCTCTGGACTGAAGAAACTGAAGAAACGGTTCAGAACAAGGACAGAAAAAAACTGAGGTCTGTCCACTGGTCTGTCCACTGGTCTGTCCACTGGTCTGTCCACTGGTCTGAACTGGACTTGTCTCTTTTCATCTTCTCTGTCCTGGAGTTTCTCTCTGGTTTGTTCTCCTCAGGCCTGATGTTCATCTCGTGTCAAACGTTTAAAAACTTAAATGCAGCATCAAGAATAAACGCGTCCTCTGAGACTTGACCTCAGACTCTTCTGTCCCTCCTCCTCCTGTTGTCTTTCTCTCCGCTCCTCCACGTTACTCCACCTTTTCATCCTTCCTATTTTCCACATTTGTCTGAAGTGTTTGAGTGTGAAGCTTTAAATGTGCCGTTCCACTGAAGACTCCTTTACTGCACGTCACAACATGATGAATGACTGGTCTCCAGGATCACTTTGGGCTTTGGTTCCATGCCCAGCTTTGTTCTCGCGGTTGAGATTTTATGGCAATAAACTGAAGGTAGTTAGGCATAAATAGCTGATAAGCACTTGGCATTTAAAACACCAGGAGACGCTGCTAAAATTATCCCATAATTGCGAGACCCCAAGCCAAGCTGTAAGTTTTAGCAGCAGAGTGAAAGGATACGTCACTTTGTTTGGACCGTTGACGTGGACACGGACGAAGGAGCAGAAAGTTCTGTCGGAATAAATAAATAATCACGTTAAAAATCTAAAAACCAAATAAGATAATGTTGTGACTTTGACTGTAAATGTTTGATTGGAGTTGGAAGAAGAGAAGTCAGACAGAAAATGACACGATGGGCCAGGTTTGGTCCACGGGCCTGCAGTTTGACACGTGTGTTCTAGTCATCTGTGTTTTCCCCTGCTTTGTAAGACTGAGATGTGTGGTGAGTGTGAATGTACCTGGTGCTGGATGTGGGGCAGTTGATGAATGGGCAGAGACAGGATGACGGGGGCAAATCCATCAGCCAGACCTTGGTCTGTGGCAGGAAAATAAAATAAAACGTCCCCGGAGCGTGGGCAGGAGAAATATGGAGAGGACCAGAGTGACAGTGACACAGCCCTCCAGGGTCTCACCCT
>NC_024310.1:383947-391665 GCF_000523025.1 Cynoglossus semilaevis | reverse complement strand
CCTACTCTCAGTGATGACCTGGGCAGGTTTGGGGAAATCCTCGTATTTAAAGATGAAGTGTTCTATAAATCTCTCCATTCCACCGTAGAGTCAGAGTGTCTGTGGTTCTGCGCCCATCAGTCCATCGTCACCACCTCACAACTTCTAATGTGAAACATAATCACTTTATTTTTCTACAAGCCAAGGATGTTGTCAGCACCTCTGGTGGCCAACTGTAGTAAAACATGCAGGACATTCAGTAGTGTGTAAACTTACACACACACACACACACAGAGAGAGAGAGAGAGAGAGAGAGAGACTGTGAGTTGTGTGGGAACACGACACCCAGTAAGTCCTCCCCGTCTGATTGGTCCGTGTGGATGGACACTGTGGTCAGCAGAATAACAACTGCTGAGTCTGTGCTTTGTTGATGTTTCTTTTTGAGTTTGTTGCAGATATGAGTGGCAGTTGGGTCAGCACCGAACCCCACGGGTCGCCCTGCCACACAGTGGGAAATTACATGACTTCTCCTCACTCCTCGTGTGTGTGTGTGAGTGTGAGTGTGTGTGTGTGAGAGAGAGGAGAAAACAAACAGTACCTCAGCCCAAAGGCACAATCAGTTCTGTCTTAGTTTCTTTAATTTAATTTGATAATGTTTGGTGGCCGCCCCCCCCCCCCACCCCACCACCCCCCCCAGTCTGAAACCAGTGCTGGATGAGGATGATCCAGTATGGACTGGATCTTAACCCCGCCCCCCGTCGTACGTCACCACAGTGTTTGTGTTTGTGTTGGTGCTGGTGACTCCACGTGCAGCAGATAATTGTTCTGCTGCTGACACTGAAACAAAGGAGCCGCAGTAATAACGCAGATATGAAATCTCCAGTAAGTGCTGGTGGAAATGATGCCAGCGTGGGATTGGTGGGTGAATATTGTTGAAGCTAATGAAGTCGATGAAGGAAAACGATGGCATTGTAACTTTTCTAATAACGCCAGCCCACTCTTTATTATCATCAGGACGCCGTTCATTTAACTTGGCCTACTTGAATGAATGCTGATGCCGTCGTCCTCGGAGCTGCCCACGCTGGTGTTTTCAGTGCGGGTAACCTCACCCAGGATATAGGGGTATTTCCCAAAAGCAGCGTGGGTTGCCTGGCAACAGAGATTCCGCCAAGGTTCACACCTGAGTCTGGATGCGAGCAGCAGCAGATTCTCTGCACCACTAGCAGCGAGTAATGAGTTTAATTCTAAGACAAGTTGAATAAAAACAGAAGGTTGTAAGAAGGAGCTGATACTTGAAGAACAGTAATTCACCTTTAAACTGACAGTAATGATGATGGACTGACAGCCACGCTGCCGAGGCCATGAATAACCATGACTACGGTTCAAGTGTGGGGAAGAGGATGATTATGAAGTTGACAGTCACGAGGAGGAAGGCTGTAATTATGACAAGTGGAGCAACCTGTGGCAGAGAAGAAGAAAAACATCATCATCAGGGACCTGATTATAACCATGGAAATGAGGGTTTAAGTGACGATAATGAAGGCCCCTGTGACGAGTGCAGCCGGCGCCGGCGCCGTATCAGTGCAGCCAGTTATCACTCACGCTACAACAATGGAGAAATCTGATTCAAGTGCAGAGAACGACCGCAAAACAAAGGCAGAAACCAAGTGTAGGAGTGAAGTATTGACTGAAATAAATTTGACTGGACTCACGTGAGGACAAGGATCCAGATATCATTTCATACTGACAGCCACTAGGGGGCACTGGTGCGACCTATAGTCCAGAAAATATGGTGTTTTATTCATAGAAATTCAAGGCGAGGCTAAAATGTCTGCCTCAGATCAGTGGCCGGTGCCTCGACCCGGAGCTGCAGGAATATTTCTTTTTGAATTATTTTGCTTGGTTGCGTTTCTTATGTACACAAATGAAGCCTCCTGGAGGGACATCAAAATGCTTTTAAGCAACGGAAATGTTTGTGGAAGAAGCTGAATAATTTACTGAAAAAACATTTGATGTTGGAAACGCAGCATTTAGGGATTTGAACCCGACCTTCCAAGGATCGTACAAGAATCCCAGTAAGTTGAGTTGAGAGCATCGTAGTTTTAATCATGCAGCTGCCGGTACATGTGACAGCCTCAGGAGGAGGAGCAGGAGCAGGATCACTGCTGGACCTGTGGTTCTGGGTCGGTCCAGGGTTGATGAACAGGATTTAACCCTCAGTCTGTCCGGTCACACACGGGGACACTCGTCTGTGTGTCTCGTCAGTCTGCTCGTCCGTCATGGCGACCATGTAAATAACCTGATGTAATGAAGTGAGCAGTTCTGCCTGACAGTGATATGAAAATGTGATTTTAATGCCACAGGTGGCTCAAGGTAACGGAGAAAAAACTGGCGTTGGAGGAATGTGGTTACTCTTTAAAATGATAATTTGATTTAAGTGATTGAATTAAAGCCACGCTGAGAAAAAGATTCTGAAGTCTGCAGGCAACGGAAACTGAATTAGTGAAAGTCAGCGCTGATTTAATACTGGGAATGAGGAAGAAATGACCTTGAGAAATGTGCTGTGAAACGAACAGATATCAGAGTAGAAATGAGGGAGTGGAAAAAACACAGGTCAAAATAAACTGAGTGGGAAAAAACACAGGTCAAAATAAACTGAGTGGGAAAAACACAGGTGATAGAGAAGAAAAAACCTGGACTGAAGTTCAGACCAGACTGACGACGACAACAAGACAAGTTATGATCAACTAATGTTAAAGGTAAACTATTTAAGAAAATTATATATTTATATATATATGTGTGTGTGTGTGTATATATATATATATAACTTTTTTGAAGAATAGGCAAACTTCAAACTTCAAACCAGGCCTGATTCCAACTGTCATGTGTGGTCTTTATGGAACGAACACGTGAAGAGGCACAGGACTGGACTGGACTGGACTGGACTGGACTGTACTGTACTGTACAGTACAGTACTGGACTGTACTGTACTGTACTGTACAGTACAGTACTGGACTGTACTGTACTGTACTGTACTGTACAGTACAGTACTGGACTGGACTGGACCGGACTGGACTGTACTGTACTGTACAGTACAGTACTGGACTGTACTGTACTGTACTGTACAGTACAGTACTGGACTGTACTGTACTGTACTGTACTGTACTGTACTGTACTGTACTGTACAGTACAGTACTGGACTGGACTGGACTGGACTAGACTGGACTGGACTGGACTGGACTGGACTGGACTGTACTGTACTGTACTGTACAGTACAGTACTGGACTGGACTGGACTGGACTGTACTGTACTGTACTGTACAGTACAGTACTGGACTGTACTGTACTGTACTGTACAGTACAGTACTGGACTGTACTGTACTGTACTGTACTGTACAGTACAGTACTGGACTGGACTGGTCACAGTATTTAAATGTCAGCCTGTCACTGCTGACATCACAGAGAGAGAGAGAGAGAGAGAGAGAGAGAGAGAGCAGATGAGCTGTGATGGACAGGTGTGACATTTAACTTCACTTTTAATACCACACAGTCATCAATCTCTGTCTCTCACACACACACACACACACACACACACGTGTAATAATGTAACACCTCGTCCTAATAATGATGATGAAGATTTATATTCTTTGGCTCAGCAGTCAGTAAATGTTCAGACTGGACCGGGTCAACAGACTGGACCGGGTCAACAGACTGGACCGGGACAGATCTGTTAGTGATAAAGTCATTGCATTATTGAGAGTTGACAGATTAGTAACAGATTAGTAACAGATTAGTAACAGATCAGTGCAGTCATCTGGTGGTCTGTGGACTACGAGTCAGTCAGAACCATCACAGTCTGGAGAGAGGAACACTGAAGCTGATTGGACGGTTGTCACCAACACAGCTAAGCCCCTCAGATGGTGCAGCAGCAGAACCTGGACCATGGTGGGATTATAGATGAAGCCACACAAATCTGAGGGGGGGTGGGGGTGGGGGGGGGGCTGTGTGGCGGGCACTGAGGGGCATGCCGCTCACCCAGGAGGGTTTTGGGTAAAGGGGCGGGGTAAGGGTACTGTGTAATTATATCAGAGACTGACAACTTTGTGTGAACGAAATATAAAAACACGCAGTTTATAATCAAATGGATGAGAGGAGCAGTGCTGACCTTTGACCTCTAGAACAGGTCTGGAGACGTTTAACCGCCCTAATGGATTTTAAACATCGTGAAAAAACCCCAACCCCCCCCCCCTCGTTGATATTGTCTGTAAATGTTACCACAGCTTCATATTTTGGAGCCGCGCTGGAAAAAACACGTTCTAAATAAATGAGTAAATAAAAACAGCTTCATTGAAATGAGATCAAAATTATAATCAAAGAATCAGCGTCAACATAAAAGCTTGACTGAACTCTTCAAACCTCTGAGGACTCAGAGTATTTCATGGTGTACTGTACTACAGTAGTACAGTAAGTACTTCCTACATCTGTTCCAATTCCAATGAGAACAGAGAGGAAAGACAGATGTCCAGGGGCCGTCCTGCAGTGGGAGGGGCCGTCCTGCAGTGGGAGGGGGCGTCCTGCAGTGGGAGGGGCCGTCCTGCAGTGGGAGGGGCTGTCCTGCCGTGGGAGGGGCCGTCCTGCGGTGGGAGGGGCCGTCCTGCGGTGGGAGGGGCCGTCCTGCAGTGGGAGGGGCCGTCCTGCAGTGGGAGGGGCTGTCCTGCCGTGGGAGGGGCCGTCCTGCGGTGGGAGGGGCCGTCCTGCGGTGGGAGGGGCCGTCCTGCCGTGGGAGGGGCCGTCCTGCAGTGGGAGGGGCTGTCCTGCCGTGGGAGGGGCCGTCCTGCGGTGGGAGGGGCCGTCCTGCCGTGGGAGGGGCCGTCCTGCAGTGGGAGGGGCCGTCCTGCCGTGGGAGGGGCCGTCCTGCGGTGGGAGGGGCCGTCCTGCGGTGGGAGGGGCCGTCCTGCCGTGGGAGGGGCCGTCCTGCGGTGGGAGGGGCCGTCCTGCGGTGGGAGGGGCCGTCCTGCGGTGGGAGGGGCCGTCCTGCAGTGGGAGGGGCCGGTCCATGAATCACACCTTGAATCACTTTAATTGGCCCTAACTGTAAAGGTCATTAAAATAAAACTCCTGCGGTGATGAATTGATGGCTGGTTGTTGTGAAGGTGACATTTCGCGCTGATGTTTTTTCATCTGCTGATCTGGTGACGTCACGCTGCAAGAATTATCCACCGGAAAATGATTACAGAGAGAATCTCTGGCCTGGACCGAGGTTTGAGCGTGAACGAGTTTAGCCTCGTCAGCAAAAACAAACGACGACACAAAAAAAAAAGAACATTTGATAGAAGACGTGTTCAAATCTAAGGTCGAATTGAAGATGTAAGAGCAGAAGCAGCAGACATTTGATAGAAGACGTGTTCAAATCTACAGAAAGGTCGAATTGAAGATGTAAGAGAGCAGAGCAGAAGAAAAGGTTGAGGTGAATCAGTGTCTTACTGTACAGTACTGCAGAGACGAACCACAGTTTTAGTACCGTTCTCTGTTTGGTCACGTGGTGTCATTACAGACTCTAGACACGTAACGTCGGGTTCTTTGGTGACGACAAGAAGGAGATCTTACTTCACGTTGAATTCAGTGTGAATATGAATGGAATGGTTTCCAGGAGGTGGCGATGGAGTTCAGTAGATACAAGGCATCATGGGAAATGTACGGGAAACAACGATGTGAAATGAGAACTAGTTAGTAATGAATCTGCAGTGGAGTTAATGTTTGAGTCAATAAATCAGCTCCACAGTCGGCCAACGCGCTGCACACAAACAAGAGAAACACTTAAGAGATGAAAGGACGTTAAATCAAACAGCGGTAAAACAATTCAACAAGAATCAAACTGAGGAAACAGCCAATGAGGGACGGTGTTTGAAAAACAGGACACGAGTCGGTCTGAAATAAGAAAAATCATTTACTAATCATGAACCTGAAGTGATGCTAACACTGAGCTAACGTAAAGAAGAGAATCAGCTGCAGTGGAGCAGGAAGTGTGAGTTAGAGTTCAAAGGTCGAGAAGAAAGAGAAGACAAACGGAGGAATTAGAAGAACTGATGTGAAGAAGAGACAAGAGCTTCAAACGGACGACGACGTCGGGCTAACGCTGAATCATTCAGTCGCTCGTTCTTTACCTACACCGGACAAAGATGAATGTGTGAGGGAGACAGAAGAACAACAGACGGATACAGAGGGGGAGACAGAGGGGGGAGGCAGAGGGGGAGACAGAGGGGGGAGACAGGGGGTGAGACAGAGGGGGGGGGAGAGGGGGGGGGGGGGGGGGGAGGGGGGGGGGGGTGAGACAGAGGGGGAGGTAGAGGGGGAGGCAGAGGGGGAGACAGAGGGGGGAGACAGAGGGGGGAGACAGGGGGGGGAGACAGAGGGGGGAGACAGGGGGTGAGACAGAGGGGGGGGGAGAGGGGGGGGGGGGGGGGAGGGGGGGGGGGGTGAGACAGAGGGGGGGGGAGAGGGGGGGGGGGGGGGGAGGGGGGGGGGGGTGAGACAGAGGGGGAGGTGGAGGGAGGGTGTGTGTGTGTTGAGGTGTGACTGCCCTGCACTTCTGGACTAATGAGCTGGTGTTAACTCAGAGGAAGTCAGAGCTGGGGCTACGCTTGACCTGAGTGCTAACGCTAACACAGTGTGACAGCTACATACACACTGACTGCCACCGTCCACCCCCCCCGTCTACCACCCGCCCCCCGTTCATTAACTCCCGTGGACTGTGTGTAAAACTGAGTTGTTCCAGAGAGATTCTCATCAAATGTCAGGTGGTTTTCAACACCTTCTCATCAAATGTCAGGTGGTTTTCAGCACTCCTGCGACGTTAGCATGCTAACTGGTTTTGACTAGCAACCTTCTCATTAGCAGCCACATCAGAGGCTTTTAATTAGTTGGTGTTGTTTTTGATTGACACACGTTAACGACTGAGAAATATAAAAATGACTTTCAGCCTGGATCAAGAACCGAAGCTGAAGTGGAGTGAACAGAACGTGACTGAAGAGGTGACCTCCGATCGGTAGAACGTTAGAACGTGCTTTCAGTGGTTGCTGCCACTAGCAGCTACAGCAGTGGCCGTTAACGGACCTCCACGGTCAGTCCGGTCCTGTAGAGGGCACTGGAGCAAAACCAGAACAGGATCGATGGTTGAGGGAGCCGCGCTCATGTACTCGTGTCGTTCGTCTTGATCTGAAGACGACAGCGTGTGAGTAAAGAGACGAGCAGACCGTGAACAAACGGCGGCGTTTACCTTCAGTCTATTCTTAGAACATGAACGCGTCTTCACTCTGACGAAGCCTGACAAATGACTGTGACTGCCCACTACCTTCACTTTGGAGTATTACAGATCTCTGACACAGGAAACCAAGGCTGGTCCAGACCAATCCTTCTGTCTGGCTGCACCTACGGCCCTCGTGAGGGAAGGCGTAACAGATTGACCTGGCACCGACGTGAGTTGTGATGGTGACATTGGCGTAAAGAATAAATGTGTCCACTGAGTAAATCACAAGGGAAAACGAGAGCGACAGAATAAGTGTTGAAGAAGGACGACGAGGACAAAAACGTGGAAAAACAGAGGTAGAAAAGGTTCCAAACTCAGAGGAGAACAAAAAGAGGATGAAAGTGAAGTCAGTCTGAACGACAAATTAAAAACATCATCATGATTGTGGCTCATGAACCAACAACTTTAATGGTTGTGTTTTTAAAACTCTCATC
>NC_024310.1:380820-383836 GCF_000523025.1 Cynoglossus semilaevis | reverse complement strand
CAGATGTCTCACCAGCTGCCTCCAGCCGTCAACACAAACTGCAGTTCCATTCATGTCCAGCAGGAGCAGGAACTAAACCTTATTTCTAACGATCACACGATCAATTTCCTGACGTACGTCTGAATCACAGGAGAGGAAACGAGTAAAAGTCCCGCTTCAGCCGGGCCTGAGCGCCGCTTCTGTCTCTGTCTTTGGTCCAATCCCGTCCTGATGAAGAAATCAAACATGGTTTAGTTCCCCGTCGTGTCTGTCACCACTGACTCGTCTGTCTGTGAACCGACGCTGGTTGTTATTGTGTTGGCAACAACACGTACGTGGGTCAGTGATCACTGCCGACGCTGGTTGTTATTGTGTTGGCAACAACACGTACATGGGTCTGTGGTCAGTTGTCATCAGGTCAGTGACTGACCTGATGTAAAGTATTGTAGTAATATTTACCGTTACTGTCCCAAAGGTGGTGCTGTGTTAGTTTTAGAACCAGCAACCAAGTTTCCCAAAACTTTAGAGAACAACAAGGTCGTTATCTTCCAACCATAACGAGTGTGTGTGTGTGTGTGTGTGTGTGTGTCCGTGTGTGTGTGTGTCCCAGCAGATATAAATCACTGTCTTCTAACTGCTGCAGTGACCTTTGTTGACGAGGAGGCGCAGCCTCTGGAATCTTTCTCCGTCTCCGTCACGTTTCCTGTCGTCACCACTGCACCACCGCACTGGTCTTTATTAGTACATGACCTTTGACCCCGCCCTGACTGGAGGGTTAGATCCATTTGATTTCGTTGATTTTTTCTGCACAGCTGAATCTTGAACACTGCAGCCGGTGGCTGCTGAGGCTGTCAATCAAACGTCAGAGTATGACTGGTCATAATGATACGGACGGATAGAACAGTCAGAACAGTCAGAACAGTCAGAACAGTCAGAACACCGACACTGAACTGCCATCACTGTCCTTTGTTCCTTTGATCCTCTCTCTTCCAGTCCCATGGTCTGGGCTTGTTCCTTTGATGTCTTCAGACTGAGATCAACAACAATCACTGCAGCCATCGTTACATTATTCACTGTATTCTCTGGCCTGAGGGCCAGCGCCACCTGCTGGTCCGCTCTGGTCAGATGTTCTTCTCTCTCTGTCCGTCCGAGACAGAAGAGTTCTGTAGATGAAAGTTTCCACCTGGACAGTCGGACGACGTCGGTCATCTTCACCTTTAACTTCGACACTTTGTTGTTTCCTACAGGATCAATTATTGGCGTCACTGATTGCGATGAAACTGAATCCGTGTCTTTTCTTCTTGCTCTCGGCCAAAGTGCCCAGACTCCATTTCCTGTAAGTGTAAAAGAATCTGCTCCGACTTCTATATTTGGATCCACTCAGAATCAATTAGAGCTTAAAGCTTTTCCACTTCCTCCTCAGACTGAAGTTCTCCAAGGTTCCACCAACTCAGAGGCTGAAGAACCGACTGACGGCAGTTCGTGTTAGATTCTGGGGGAAAAACATTTTTTACATTTTAAATTTCTAAATAGAATAATAGAAAAACGATTTACGACATTTTTGTTTGATGTTGCATGATGGGATTTCTTTAATACGTGGATTTTCATAGGTTGACGTTGACGACTGATCTTTTGTTTTTTATTTCTAATATTTTTTGGAAAAATACAAAAGTATTTTTGTTCATTTGAGTTAAATCCTAAATACTAATACTACAAATACTACTACTACTAATACTCACAGTGTCAGTTGGTGCTGCTGCGTCTGTTGCTGGGTCTGTTGCTGGGTCTGTTGCTGTGTCTGTTGTGGTCGTGGACCAGGTCACACTGGTTTGTTTGTTGATGGTTTGTCCAATCACAACAAACCTGCTGCTGTCTCATCTGCACTTCCCATTTTCAACCTGTTCAGGAGTGGCAGAGAAGCACTTGAGGGTGGAGCAAAACATGTCCACGTCTGCTGCCGGGTTAAAAACCAGGGGTCAAGTTGGACCTGTAGAGGGCAGTGTGTTAGTATGTTGTTAAGGTGACCAAGTATATCAGAAGACCAAGAGAAATGACTGGAACAAACTTTGACAGACATGAACTGTGAGCTGAGATGGAACTGTTTGGTCCAGTCCTCCCATCTGTTTGTTTAGGACCTGCTAACACTGCTAATACGGCTAACATTAGCCTTGAACCCAACTTTGTTTCTTTCAAAACCACTAGATTAATGTGGTTAATTTGATAAAGCTGAGTGTGAACGGAGGAGGAAACTGAAAAAAAAAAACAAGTGGTGGAGAGGGAATCGGAGTTGGATCAAAAACAAACAGAACGGCGCCACCTGCTACAGAATCAGTGAAATATTGTGAACATACGAGCAGTCGTTTCCCACGTCGCCCTGTGCTCACAAATCCTTCCAGCTCAGAAAGCACCACCTGTCCAGGTGTGTGGGGATCTGTTTAACCAAGAGCAGCAGCCGCAGCTCGTTTATCACCGCTGAAACAAGAGCCGTCGGCCGCGGTGGAGATCTGCTGGCACAGGGGGGGGGGGGGGGTACGTATCCATCCACCCGGAATAATAACAATCATTTTACCAACCAGTGTCTGGGTTGGAAATATATATATATATACATATATTTCAGTCATGACGATTTCCTCTCTTCAGAAACATGAAATCAACAGAGTGTTTGAAGCTGCAGCGTCAGAGTCACTGATCAATACTTTGGTTTTACAGTAAGAAACAACGCTGAAGAAAAGTCGACTTAAAACCTTTTTAAACCAGATCTCCACCGTGGATCTGACCTGTGATAAATGTTTGGATCACATTTAATAACATGACAACATAGAAATGAAAAGGTGGAGAACACGGTGATGGTGGTCAAAGGGTCATAAGGTCATAACTGACGGTCACTCCTGGACTACAGGCCAGTGATGAAGCTAAAATATATTTTTCCGTTCAGTTTCCGTTCAGTTTCTGTTCAGTTTCCGTTCAGTTTCCGTTCAGTTTCTGTTCAGTTTCCGTTCAGTTTCCGTTCAGTTTCCGTTCAGTTTCCGTTCGTTCA
>NC_024310.1:380541-380787 GCF_000523025.1 Cynoglossus semilaevis | reverse complement strand
GTTTCTGTTCAGTTTCCGTTCAGTTTCTGTTCAGTTTCTGTTCGGTTTCTGTTCGGTGATCAGCTGCTGCTGCAGAAGAACAGACTCTTCAGCTCCTCGTCCTTCAGGTTTAAAAAGTGCAGCTCAGTAAACAAACAGGTTTTCCAATTAAAAGTAATGAGCAGAAAGAAGAGCCTGAGGAGAGGAGTGGAGCACGGTTTCCTTCTCTTCTTTTTTTGGTGAAACAAATAAATAAATAAGTTACGG
>NC_024310.1:376852-380498 GCF_000523025.1 Cynoglossus semilaevis | reverse complement strand
TCCTTAATCACACGCCCCCTGTTGATCCTTCAGCTCCCTTTTCTTCGCAGTTGAGCAGAAGAAAATATTGACACTTCAAAGATTGAACTTGAATTTGGAGAATCAGTTGTTACATAGAAGTAGGACACGTAGAAAATATAATATAAAAAGTTTTCTACAGCAGACGTGTCCAAACTTCTGATCTTCTTTAATCGACATATATTTCTGTCTTCTGCCATTTAAACCTCCTCATCTGCCCCCCCTCCCTCCCCAGTCACCCTCCCCCCCTCCGTCCCCACCTGTGTGTCCTCCCACAATGGACCATCTGTGGTTCCTCACTGACCTTCATTGAAACCTGGTCCAAACGTCAGTGAAGCTGTTGTTCATCAGAGTTGACGTGTGGAAACATACATGTAACACATGGTCAAACATATAAACAAGAAATGAAGCCTCCTCACCCTGACCTGTCTGTCTCTCTGTCTCATTCTCAGTTTGTCAAAGGAACACAGTAATCATCCTGCCTGGTCAGCACCACGGTCAGCTCCAGTCTCAGTGACGCAGCCAATGTTCTGAAGAACCCTGAAAAACCTGGACCGTTCTCACCTAGAAGAGTTACAGGTAAGAGCTGGTCTACAGTGAGTGTGTGTGTGTGTGAGTGTGTGTGTGTGAGTGTGTGTGTGACAGAGGGACTGTTTTCACTTTATTAACTTTCTGTCTGACGTAACGAGCTGAGAGAAAATACTGATCCATCATTTCTTCTGTTGCTTCTGTTATTGAATCATTAATGTGCAGTGAAGTCTGTGTGTGTGGTGTTGTTGGTACAGTACGGTACAGTACGGTACGGATGTTTAGACGTTTTAGTTCTCAGCTCTGGTTTAAGAGATGATTAATGATGGCCAGGACTGTGTCTGTGTTTGGGCCTGGGTCTAAGATCTAGATCTAGACCACTGAGGTCTAGATCTAGACCACTGACCCAGACGGTCTCTGTGGAGAACCTCATTCTTTCTAAGAACAGCCTGACAACAACAGACCATAATAGTCTTCCACTCCATTTACTTTTCCATCCGAGTCCTGTTTATCTCCCCCCCCCCCCACTGTCTTTTATATGTCCTGCTGTTTACATATGAAGAAATTCTTCTGTCTCCCCTCTGTCCCTCCCCTTCTTGATGAGGCCAACGCCTCCACGGTGATGAGAGCGACAGAGGGTGATTAAAATGGAGCCTCATCTGGGGAGAAAACTGACCTCAATCACACAGATCTCTCCTCTCGCCCCTCTCCTCTCCTCCCCTCTCCTCTCGCCCCTCCCCTCTCCTCCCCTCTCCTCTCGCCCCTCCCCTCCCCCTCTCTCTCCTCCTCCTTTCATATAAAAAGTCCTCTCTAAGCTGTTGTAGCTGACTTGACTTATATAGAGTGTGACGTCATTCCGACTGTTTGTTCAGTGTCAGTCCGGCTGTTGTTCAGTGACAGT
The DNA here is from genome assembly GCF_000523025.1 of Cynoglossus semilaevis. Classification (NCBI taxonomy): domain Eukaryota; kingdom Metazoa; phylum Chordata; class Actinopteri; order Pleuronectiformes; family Cynoglossidae; genus Cynoglossus; species Cynoglossus semilaevis. The sequence goes on along the minus strand of NC_024310.1, from coordinate 379,051 downwards.
CCGGCTGTTGTCCAGGGGCAGTCCGGCTGTTGTTCAGTGACAGTCCGGCTGTTGTCCAGGGGCAGTCCGGCTGTTGTTCAGTGACAGTCCGGCTGTTGTCCCGGGTCAGTCCGACTGTTGTTCAGTGTCAGTACGACTGTTGTTCAGTGACAGTCCGGCTGTTGTCCAGGGTCAGTACGACTGTTGTTCAGTGTCACTGTAGTCAGAACAGCCTGACTACACTACAGCGCAGGATTGATTTGTGGCGGTCGTACCGTACATGCTGACTGACTTGTGGTGTGAAGCGCTGCTGTGTCGCCACCAGAGGCAGTAGACTGTTTAGCTGATCCAGAAGTGATGCAATCATCCAGTCTTTCATCTCCAGTGATATTTAAATCTTTTTCTGCATCAACGCTCCGGCCAATGGGCACACGTCTTTTCCTGGCCGCGTGCTTCCGTCTTGTGTTCTTGTGCGTGTGATGATGTGGCAGTTTGTCGTGGTCTGTTTACGTGCAGGCGTGTGTAGTCACGCCTGTGTAGTCACGCCTGTGTAGTCACGCCTGTGTGGTCACGCCTGTGTAGTCACGCCTGTGTAGTCGGCTCATGGCGCTGATTTGGGTCATTACCCAGAAACACATGATATTTCTTCAAGGAGGAAAAACGTTTTCTTCCAGATGTATAAGTATTTATTTGCGGTTTGTGCTCATGTGTGAAAACATGTGTGTGTTAATGTGACTGGAGCTGAGTGTGTGTTGTTACCAGCTCTGATCTCGACTCCTTGGTTTGTTTCAGCTCAGACAAACTCAGACTGAAGCTCTGTTTGAATAAGGGTTCACTCAGGGTCAAAGGTCAAACACACCTGCATCAGCCTCAGCCTTTATACCTGGATCATTAGTTCATAATGGGACGGGTTCTGGTTCTGCCTTTGATGTCAGTTGAGCGTTGTTCTTCTTTCATGTTGTTTTATCTCTTTGTTGTTTCACTCTCGTATCTGTCAATCACTCGTTGTTTCTCTCTGAAAAACCTGCTGTTTGATTTGGTCAGGTGACGTTTTAAAGAAAAATGTCCAAAGGAGCTCATTGGCTACTCTCTTCTAGATTCATTAGGTCTGTTGGATGACATCATTAGTTTCCATGGTAACCCAGAGTAAAGGGCTGGTGTTAGAAACTGTCCAGGTGTCAACTGTGTGTTTGTACCACACCAGTGTAGTACACCAGTGTAGTACACCAGTGTAGTACACCAGTGTAGTACACCAGTGTGGTACACCAGTGTGGTACACCAGTGTGGTACACCAGTGTAGTACACCAGTGTGGTACACCAGTGTGGTACACCAGTGTGGTACACCAGTGTGGTACACCAGTGTAGTACACCAGTGTAGTTAGAAGTTACAGTTGACCACATGAAACATTACATTGACTGTGGACTAACTGATGGTCTACGTCTACATCCTGCTGTAGGTGAAGGACGTCTGTTGTTATCAATATTAATATGACTGTTGTTGTTGTTGTTGTTGTTGTTGTTGTTGATGTTGTTAGGATCCAGACTCAGCAGGTTTGTGTTTTGAACGTGGATTGTTTTTATTTGAACAGAATGTTAGACTCCAACACGTGAGACAATCAAACATTTAAAGGTGGGTCTTTATCTTCTCTCTTCTCAGTGCCAGTCTGTAGACCTCTGTGACCAGGTCACGCCCCAAACATCCGGTGTAGTGGAACAGCGCAGATCTAAGCCCCGCCCCCTCCTCAGATTAGTTGACGTGACAGTTCAGACACAGAACATAAATAGATTGAAATAATAAAAATTCAAATCAACTCAGTGAAAAGTAGTCAAATAAAATCATGTTCTAATTTACACACAGGACCACGACACTGACAAGGTAAAAGGGGAGGGTAGAGGAGGGTCTGGGGTTCAATTCCAGGTTATGGTAAAGTCCTGACTGACACGGACTGACGGTGACGTAGCGTCTATCAACAGCTCCTGTGAACAGGGAGATAAAAGAGACGACTGTCAACGTTTGGAAACAACTTCCTGTCAGAGAGTGTTTGATCTCAGTGTTTTCCACTAAATGGGATTTTTCTAAAGTTGTTGTTTTCCCCAGGGTGACTTCACTGGACCCACCTGGACTGGTTACTGTGGGTCAGTGGGTCTCAATTTCTGTCACCACCCCAACCCCCCCCCCCCTGCAAATTGATACTATTGAGAACCTGATAATATGTATCT
>NC_024310.1:361252-376617 GCF_000523025.1 Cynoglossus semilaevis | reverse complement strand
CCCCCCCCGTCAGTCAGTCAGTCTGTCTCCTCCGACAGCAGCATCAATCCCAGTCTTCCGGACTCTCTCACCTACAGTTATTTATGGCACCTATCGTTTCCATGCTGTTGATAAGTGCACTGAGTACAGAACACAACCTTGACAGGAATATTTTATCAAAGGCCAATGAGAAGTGGAAACACACACACACACACACACACACACACGTTGGTTCAAATCTCAGTGTCTGTGAAGTGAAGTCATTTTTTTGTTGTCCAACATTTTGTGCTTCTTCTGACGTCGACTATTGCTTTAACATCACAGCCACGTTACGATTACCCTGACACCGCAGAGACGTAACGAGCAGATAAAAGGCATCAAAGGAAGTCAAAAAGATCTAAGGCAGAAGAGTTCCTTCTTTGTCTTTTTCAGCAGGTCACGACCCGACTCTGAGTCCAGAGTTGAACTGCAGTGGAGCTGGGCTTGAATGAAGGACGATCTCTGAGAGTCTGGTCTCGATTTTAAAATCTTTTTAAATGTTTTGGTGGCAGTTTTTAAATGTCTACACCTGTACGTGTGTGTGTGTGTGTGTGACGTGGATTCTTACTCACCTCAGTCTCTGAGTCGTGACTTATTTTCAGGTCACGTGTTGATCCACCAACCATGATCTTGGCTGTTGTTATTGGCACCTTTCCAGCTCCCCAAACCTTGACCACACCCAGGGTCAGTTGGTCGTCGGGGGACAGACCATCGTGGACCACTTTATTAGTCAACGTTTTCTGAAATAAATAGAAAGGTTGTCGTCAGTGCAGCATTAAAGAAGCCGTGAAGCTCCGCCTCCTCATGCTAGTTAGTTTTACAGCCAGTGGACGTCGTGGTTCCTCCTCAGGTCGTCGCTCTGTCCACCGTCATTTTCAATCGATTTAGATGGAAGTCACAATGTGCCGTCTCTGACACTTGAACGCCTCGAACTGAGAAGGAACTGGCCACCACTTAATGTTAGCCTCAACCACTGACCCAGAATCACCGTCTCCCACCGGGGGAGGCAGAGGGTTACACACAGACCAACTAATGACTCATTTTCAGCTCGTTACGTCTCCCTAAAGACACACACACACACACACACTCACTCTTAGCTGTAATGTATTCCTACTGTAGTCCCTGTAACCAGAACACTATACATCCTGACCCACAGACACAGACATGGACACGGACAAACGTTCAGATGTCCGTCCCAAACAGTGTCAGGCAGCTCTGCTCTTATTGGCCAATTTATCATCATCTGCCACTGACCCACTGACGTACACAGACACAGACACAGACAGAGTTTTGGCGGTCAGACGGCATGTCTGTTTTATGGAGGTATGAAATTGCTCTGGAACGAGCTGGATGTCAGGCAGAGAAAAGACACAGATGTTTGGCTGTAGCAGCTGAACAGGCCAGGGTGTGTACTACAGCTGTGTGCTCATGACGCATGTGTGTGTGTGTCTGTGTGTGTGTTTATCAAAGCCTGTGTCATTAGTGTGTGTGTGTGTCTGTGAGTGTGTGATCACTCAAACATTTGTTTTGGACAAAGTGACTTTTGTCTGTGTCTCATTTTGAAGCACAGCTGTTTCTTTGTTGAGCTGAGAATTTGTTCAAACTCTTAGTTCTTCCATTACTGTGTAGCTGGACTTCATTAATAATAAACACAAGTCTGAACCCAAAAAACCACTCATCCACTGCATGAGCGACATACGACGTGACAGACCGACAAAGGAGTGAACTCACCGACTGAACTGTGAAGGAGGTCAGCAGGACCCTGTTGTTCTCCACCGTGTCTGAGGACAACAGAGAGAACAAGTCAGCAGATTAGATGAAGGTTTGGACACAGTGGATTTAGAACACAGTTAAATGTTTTACCTATTCCTTCTCCGTCATCCCAGAAGAACGTTCCCTTGGCCGTTCCATCATCACTCAGCGCAGCGATCAGCCCTAAAGGATTCTTTCGACTGGATTAAAAAAAACAGAGGAAAAAAAAAAGGTGACATCAGAATCTGAATAGTCTAATAATCCTGAGGTGACCTCAGTGCTGACACCTACAGGTGGCTCACAGAGGTACATGAACACCTACCTGTAGTGTGTGTTGTTCTCTGGTTTCTGCCAAGGTAGGACGTATCCTCCTCTGATGTGAAGGTTAATGTGGTCCAAGGGTGTGGGCAGCGCCACCATCTGGCCACGCACTCCAACATATTTGGACTTGTATAAGAAAAACAATTAAATTAATAAAAGACTAACCAAATAAAACATAACAGGCAACAGTTTCCACAGCTGTGATCAGTTTTAATCCTAAAGATTAAATACTCGTATCTCGAGGTAGTACTGTAGTTCTACCACTGGAGGCAGCGTCTGAAACTTTACCTTGAAGCATTTAATGTGAATTCAAGTCCAGATTTCACTGTTTCTGTTCAGTTTTGTAAATAATTATTATATTTAATAATTTAATTTAATTGGACAGAACCTCGTGTTAGAATCAGACATCCTACGTTAAAAAGGAACAACGGGAACACGGCGGAGATAATGTTGTAACTCACCGTGTGGTAATCGTACCAGCGTGCATCAGGAAGATAAGCAGTCACACTGGTGACGCCCTGGGAATCAAACACACGTTGAACAAAGAAGTGAAGACGTTCACCTGAATGGTCAAACTCTGTTAGCACTGGAGGCTCAGTGTTTGGTTGTGTGGTGCAGTGGTGCAGTGGTGCGGTGGTGTGCTGTGTCACAACGACCACTAGTTGACACTATGAACAACGTTCAGATGGTTGACGTGTGTTGGTACCTTGTCCAGAGCCGGGGTGATGAGTAAAGCTGGACCCCAGAGGAACTGTTTGTGGACGTCCCACGTAGTTCTGTCTGTTACGAACCTGAGAGAAAACAATTCAACTGTTCAACTGCTGCGGACCCTTCCCCCCCCCGGACCCTCCCGCTCCATGTCACTGAGCATTAATATGTTTGTTCCTGACTGACGGTGTCTTTAACAGCACAGACACTGAGGCGGTGAGAGTTACTGTCATTTTATTTGAAGTAAATTAAAAACCTCAAAACATTTACTACCCAACTTCTTAGCATACAACCTTTAAGAAAAAGGGAGTCCCCCCCCCCGACCACGTGTATTAAACCTCCAACTGGTGTTGAATTCATAACATTCTAGACGGACTTTGACGCTAACATGCTGTCGTAATAAATAAATAATAAATAAATAACTTACTCGTGCAGCAGAGGTCTGACGACGGTACTTCCTGTGACGTGGGCCTCGTACATCAGTGTGTACAGGTAGGGCAGGAGTGTGTAGCGAATGTTGAGGACGTCTCGTGATGCCTGAGCAAAGGTAGCGTTCCAGGCTACGGGGTCTTGTCTCTGACGGAGAGAAAAACTCAAGTCTTTGAATGTGAGAACGTTCTTGAAGTCTCTCTCTGAAGGCTTGGAGGAGTGGTTCAAAATACGTATTCCTAATTATTACTTATAATAATTATTACTTATTATACGTAATAAAGTAAATTAAATTGTTGACCCAAATAATGAAATCCTACAGGAAAACACACTAAATCTCTGCAGTGTCTCGACCCCTCCCAGAAGTTGCCGGGCTCAAAGCCAATCACCGGTGATGTATGTGGCTCTCACAGGTCTGGTTAAAACACAGACGGACACTCCATCCCTCAGCTGTCAGTCAACCGAGGCAGTGATGTCACAACAGGACAGACAGTCATTTTAAAGTTGAATACATCGCCTCATATTTCATATTTTCTGGGACTCTCCACCAGCTGAATAATCCAGAGGAGGAAGCTGTTCTTTAAAGCAGAGGAAAATAACCCTCCAAAAAAACTTGAATTCCAACACATTTATTCAATCTCCCAAATCGTTCACAGCTTGGCAGGAACACCGCTGACTATTCTCCCTCAAAGTCTTTTTAATCTGGGAGATAAATGATAAACTGATGTGAGCAGAGTGCGTTGGAGAGAGAGAGAGAGAGAGAGACTCTATGAATTGACCTGATTTATGGCTACATTTATGGCAGTGAGAGGCAGAGTAATGGCAGACAGAGACAAATGTGAATATCCACATGGATTCACAAATGACTTTTCTTACTCTCTCATCCTTTTCTCTGACTTCTTCTGTCTCTTGTTGTGAATTAGGGATGATCTGATGATCAATATCAGGATCGGTATCGTTCTGATATCGAACGACTTGACTGTCGTTATCACACGTCTGTGACATCAGCTGTTACCACGTGTTTTAAAGTGGCTCTAACGCCTCACGACTTTCATCCGTCTTAAACAGAGTAAAGACCCCCCCACATCGTCCTGTCCATGACCCCCCCCCCTCTTTTTTCATCTTCTCCGTTGTCTCCTGACTTGATCTCCTGCTGCCAAAGGTCATTTTTTTCTGTGACCACTAATGTGTGATTTTTCACTCAGTTTTCTGCATGTTTAAAGCCCATTTCCAAGTCATCTTTAAACCATTTGAATCACAGCGTGGAGATGTGTTAGCCGCTGTGCCACTGCGCCCAGATCACCTTGAGAATTCAATTATATCCCCATTTCATGCTGAATCCCACCGCTCACACACACACACACACACACACACACACACACACACTGTACTGTCTCCTATTGCAGACTCCAGTGTGGAGAAATTCTGCCCGGTGAGATCGATGCCCGGACAGGCATTATTGGATTTCTTAGATGTGTTCCAACGCTCTTAAAGGTCACTGCTAGAATGAATGCCACAACACTACACCATCAAACAGGTCTATCTGTGTGTGTGTGTGTGTGTGTGTGTGAGAGATCCTTTCATCTGCAGAAAACCTACAGTGGTCGTGGAAACTTCCAGATTGTTACAGTGGAACCTTTTTACCTAAAATCTCCTCTTGGTCGTCTCTGTGGCACCAGGTTAGGGGGATTCTAACCCTGACCCTGACCCTAACACCTGCTGATCCACCCAGACACTGAATAATCCAGATCACAACACAGAGCTCTTCACGCCTCACCACCGTACGACGACTCAGAGGCCAAAAAAAGATTTGATTATTTGAACTTTTCCGTTGTTTTATGATACGACGTCTCACGTGACCACAGTCTAAGTTTGAATCGTTAATGATTGTGAACGACACAGTAGGTTGATCTCTACACCCGCTGCACCTCATGCTGTTTCACACACACACACACACACATCACATCACCTCCTCCCCTTCACTGCATTTGTACTGAATCTTACCCGGCTTCCTAAGCCGTTGTGGTTTCGTGAGAATGGATAGAAAGCACCGAGTTGCATCCAGCGAAGACACATCTCATACTCTGCGTCTTTGAAGAAGCCACAGATGTCGGCCCCGGTCTGTAGGAGACACAGTCAGAGGAGCTGAGTGAGTCTGAGACAGAGAGACGTCAGCCGTTCACACAGTGTCCACGTGAAGTAGGAAGATGTTAGCATCTACATTAGACTGTCGTTAAAGACAAAGACAAAAACCTATTTCCTCAAACTGTTGCTGCGGTAACCAAAGGAGAAACGACAGAAAAATCCCAGACAGCATTTAATTATTAAAACATCTCCAGTTTGTGACAGAAATGTTAAAGTCCTCTGGTTTGGCCGGGGCGTTTCAGAGCAGCTACACTGTGCATTTCAAGATGTTCTTGGATCAGAGTAACATCATTGTAGCAGCTGTAATCTACTTAGGAAGGACAAGGTCACGTCAATAAGATTATGCCTTGTCAGATCCCAGAACAGACGATGGTACTCACATAAGGGATGCCGAACAGACTGAACTCCATCATCCCTGTGGAACAAAGGGAAACTCAGAGTTGTCACTTCAACAACGGTGTCTGCTCCAGATGGAACCATGTTGTCTTTCCTACAGTGTTTGTTCCATCAAAGTGAACATGAATGTGTAGCAAACACTTTTGTAACCTGGTTTTACCAACTAACTAGGATTGATTTATTTTTTGCTTCATTCTTTATTCATTGCTTCGTGGATGTGAGAGTCTGAACCGTTCCCCACCAGCCTGCACTGGTTTAGCCCAGCATGATACCCTGCTGCAGACCACCTACTAAGTTGGTCATACATGGAGTATGAAGGTTCAAATGTTTTACCTATGATGGATTTGTAAAGCTGGTCCCAGTTGGCAGAGTTGTCTCCGAGCCAGTGCCCGGACCATCGTCCACTGGAGGGGTAAGTGGACCTGGTTACCACGATACCTCTTTTACCTGTGACGTTCAGCACAGCGCTGCACAGAAAAGACATGGGTAACTTAGTTACCAGTTACTAGAGAACGGTCAAACGTTATCAAGCCTCTGTGTTGACAACTCTCTAAACCAGTCTCCAACAACGAGAACAACGAGGTTTCACTGCTGGTGGTTAGTCTGGGATTCTGTGTTGACGCCTGAAGAAGTCACTGACATTTCTGTTGTGGCTGCTCTGGTCTGTGTCTCTGCATCACATCTTCTTTACTTGTTACACTTTAATAAACCAGTGTGTGTGTGTCTGTATACACACACACACACACACACACACACACTGGTTTATAAATGTTTCATGTTGAATGTTTTAGTGGATTATTACAGAGACTACAGTTCATTCATTAACTAATGACATAACACACACACAGACACACAAACACACACACACACAGACACACAGACACACAGTGATAAAGGAGGCTCCACATACTCGTACGTAGGCTTGGTCTGAGACCAGCCGTACAGACTGTGCACGTCGTAGTGTCTGACTGTCTTTCCACTGCTCAGTCTCTGCTCACTGTTCATACACAAGGTCTTGTGGTTGAGGCCCATGTCCCTTGAGTCCAGGGCTTTTAGAGAAGACAGAGAAACAAACAGAAATGTATAAAAACTCCAAATATCACAGTGTGTTTTCTTCATCTGACTTACATGGCATGTAGGGAGGATTCTCAAGGACTGGGTCTCCAAGACACTTCCCTCCAACTGTGCCGTGGACAAAACTGGCCGGTTCATTCATGTCCTGTGGAGTTTGATAGAAACACAGTGTGAATGTTGAATCTATTTTTTAAATTTCTACAGAGTTTTTTCTTCTCGTCACTTACGATCCAGAGGCCGTCGAACACCATGATATTGTCGTAGAAATCCTTGATTTCCTGAAGCCACCACTGTGCTGTTTCATCACGGAAGAAATCAGGGAAGGCCGTGTAAGATCTGTAGAGCTGGAAGAAACAGAGTGGACGCAGAAATGCAACAACGGGTCATGTCTTTGTGTAGTTCAGATGCTGGTTAGATGTTTGACGTGACGTTGAAGCTAATACACCAGAACAGAGGTGGTACCTTCACTTGTGTGTCCCAGTCCAAGGAGGTGTTGACAGTGACGTTAGGAAAGTCTGGCCACACCTGAAAGAGTTAACAACCAGTGAAACGGCTGACTGTGTGGTCCAGACCGTGGTCCAGACCGTGGTCTGGGGGTATCTGTCTGTTCTGGTCCTCTTACCTTCCCCCAAACTATTTCACTGCTGATGTTTTTGGGCCACTTGATGAAGATGTCTGCCTCTTCACCTCGTTCAAACGCAGGGTAAGGTTTTGTCTCATTGCCTGAAATGGCTGGATCCTGGAGGAGAGTTGAACAAAAAACCCATGCCATTAGCAGAGGACAGGTGGCGCCATTGCCACGGAGTAAGTGTTTCATTGTATTCTGTGCGGGTCAGTGCGTGGACTGCAGGTGTGTGAAGATGAAAAGGTTCGTTACCAGAATGAAGATGAACCTCATGCCTTCTTTTCTCATGTCATCCACCAAGGACGGAAGGTTCTTAAACTCTGGGTCCAAGACAAAGTTCAGCTGACGTTCCATGTAGTCGATATCTGCATACTGCACATCCTGTAGAGGGCAAACTTCAGGTCAATACTACAGAGCAGAACCTGAATGACAGTCAGAAAGGAAAGGAAACAGTTGTTCCTGGTGGAGTTCCATCAGGAAGTGTCAAAAATGATGCTTTTCTGGTTGGTTTAAATCCCACTTCTGAACCTCATTCTCATACACTACGGTGACACTGTGAATTTACTGTCTACATACAGTAAACCATGTTGTGAAACACTGCAAAACACGCTTGAATGGATCAGTACCTGTTCCTGACACAAGAGGGCTTTATTTTATAGACTTGTTTTTAAATTGAGACTGTATTATTTTTTATTTAAAAGTTAAAGTTTGGTTGAAAGTTGGATTTTTGGGATTGGCTGAGAGATTTGTCGTCACAGGTTTCAGTTCAAGTCAAATCCGACATCATTCTAAATTAATTCAATATCATTATCTGTTTTTGAGCTTTTTGCTGAGATGGAAGGAACTTTATTATTTCCTCGGGAGTTCCCTTAGGGAAATGAAAGCTCTTATCTCGATATCTGATATTTGTTCCTATTATGGGATGTCACACAGACATCATTAAAGAAAACAGATAAAAATCCAACTTACGTAAGGTATGCCAGCATCTGTCATGTTGTTGTAAAGATCTTCTATCTCTTTGTCATTGGAATAACCATAGCGACAGAGCTGGAACCCAAGGGACCAATAGGCAGGTAGAACAGGTCGTCCAATCAGCTGTCAAGAAGAAAAACAAATCAGTAAGTTCACTATAGAGAAAGAAAAAGAACTCTTGTTTCCAAAAAAAAGGGCCAGTGTCTATTAAGTGTGTGTGTGTGTGTGTGTGTGTGTTTGGATCAGCTAAATGAGAGCGTGCAGTGGAGCGAGGAACTCCCAGCTGCCGTCGTCCATCAACAGCAGCCCAGGGCCAAACACAAACACAAGAACAAAAACAGGAGCGGACGACTTACCGCGGTGTACTCCTGCACGACCATCTCAGGTGTGGGTCCCATGACAACGAAGAAATCTAGAATGCCTCCCACTGTTCGGTAGGTGACTGCTGGGATCGGCTGGAGAGTCACATCTGGAGGCAGAATTAGGAACGTTCTCAGTAACAGTTCTGCAGTTGGTGTTAGTTCTTCTGGGTTTGTGCCGAGACAGAATCTTTTAGAGTCTTTATCTGGTTGTTTCCAGGCTCCTCTGCTGACAACAGAGGACGTTCTTCTTCTATGACCTCATCAGAGGGTCATGTGTTCATCACGTCCTGAACTGGGCTTCAGTGTTTCCTTGTTACGGCCACACATGTTCTGTCATTGTGGAATGGACTTAAGGTGGAGCTAACGCTAACGCTAACGCCACAGAGATATTGGTGAAGGGTTTGGGGTCAAGGAGTATTTACTGCATAAAAACTAGTGTACCTGCATGTGTGTGTGTGTGTGTGTGTGTGTGTGTGTGATCGCTCACCCATAGCATTGCTATTCAGCAGCAGCACACCGTGAGCATCAGCTGTGTTCTCCAGGCCCATATAAAAGGGATGGACCCCGTAGCAGTTCATCTTGTACTGCAGCAGAGAGGCAGAGTGATCGTTTGAGGAGGTACTTTTAGTTTCTTAGGTTTTAAAACAAACAAAACAACTTTACTGAAAGTATTTGTGATGGTTGTCAGGAGAGAGAACGTAGTTGGTGACGGTGCTGTTAAAAATAGGATCAATTTAATTATTTATACCAATAAATGGTTTTATTGTTGTGTGTCCTCACAAACTGGACAATAACAGGAAGAATGTGTGTGGAGCTGATTTCTCTAATTACACATATGTAATGGGTGGGCGGTTCATTCAGCAGAGCTCCTTCTGGAGAGATGATTGGACGGGATGAAGAGAAGGAAAGCAGAAGGGGAGGCGGTCTGTAATGGAGGGAAACCCTTGAGCTGGTCAGACTCCGTTAGTCTCATATTTTGGTTTGTAAAAAATCAGTCTGATGTGGTATAGGTACGTTGTGTCAGGTGTTTCAGATGTTAAGACTTTTATAGATGTTTTGAGAATGAGGTGTCGATTGATTTTAACTGTATGTATGTGTGTCTGTTTATCCATACTCACACCAGGCGGCTGATCCTTGGAGAACATGCCCCAGGTGTGGTAGGTGAGGTCGTGCTTGTAGGTCGGATGTTCTGTCTCTCCAAAGCCGTAGACAAACTCTGAGGACAGTCGAGTTGAGATCTGAATAAAAAGGTCTGAGAAAGTAAACCCTGGCAGAGAAGAGTCCCAGCTGAGGAGAAAGAATAATTTACAATTAAAACACCGAATGAACATAATTTAGGAAATTAAAATAAACCAAAATATGAATTTAAACAAGAAGAGAATTCAGATAAGAACCCACATCGTTGTCCCTGTGCTTTTCCTAATGATCTTGATTCCAAACGGGTTTGACGTAGTCAGAACTTTATAAAGCCTCTTGTTCTCATCAGTTTCAGGTGTAGCAGGAACAGATAATGGTACAGGAACTTCATAACGATCAGTGGTTGGATCCCAGATCTGACAGAGTTAAAAAAAAGAAAAAAAAAACTTCATACAAAAAAAAAGCATGGTTAAATGTGTTGAGGTAAAACAGACGACAGAAACATCTGAACCTTAAACTGGAGCATGTCACTGGAGTGGTATGTTATCTGGACACGGAGATTGTCTATGTCAGGTGACCCGGGCCGACCGCTGCTCCCATATTTCTTGTTGCGAGTGATGTTAACCGAGATGCCTGAGTCTGTTTCTTCCACTCTTTCAGCGGTGTAACCATAGTCTTTCGGGTAGATGCACCACGGTTCGCCTGTGATGCTGCTCGGCTTCACAAAGGAGAAAGAGAGCATGTGACTTTACAGACCGTTCCAGTGGGTGATTCTGTTGGTCTGTGGGACATAGTCATGACACTCTTTACCCCCCAGATGCAGCCTCTGGCTGTGCAATTGGCTTCGTTGGCGTCCTCCTCTGGATGGCAGTTCAAACTATCCCGCAGTTCCCAGTGCACTGTATAGGACTCTCCCAGAGTCATCGAGAGGCCAGTGAGGAGGAGGACCTATCAGAGAGCAGGACAGACAAGGGGTTGTATCAGAGACGGAGAGCACAACGTCTGTAGACCTGTCTGAGTGTAGACCGGATTGTAGACCTGAGTGTAGACCTGTCTGAGTGTAGACTATTTTATCATCTCCTGTTGGAGATAATGAGTCATTCTTTAACCCTCCTGTAGGGGAGCTGTTACACACACACAGGAGGGAGTTATTTAACTCCAGCATCGTGTGAATGATCCTGTTAAACTTAAGGAGAACAGAGAAAAAGTTTTCATTTCTGTTGAAAAACAATCCTTAAATAAAGATGTCAGAAGTAAAGAAGAAAAACGAGATTCTTGGCCACAGAAATATTGTGCCTCGTGATTTGCTCCAGTTTTAAAGATGGATGACGTTCCTGACGCAGCCTGCACTGAAATAAAGGACTAGGTCAAATAAAATGGTTGTGACAGGAATTTCCACGAAACAAGGGAAAATGTAAGACATCCAACATGCATCAACCCCCCCCCAAGGTGATTTGTCTGAACACTCACCCACATCTTCCTCATGTCTGCTGTGGACGTGGCTGTGGCTGTGGACGTGGACGGGTTTGAACCAGGTTCACAGACTAAGTTCTTTCTTAGTGTTTACTTCTGATCTGTTTTTGTCTTTTTCCTTGTGGGTCTGCTCTAAAGTAGCCCCTCCCCTTAGGGGATGCCCCTCCTTGAAAACTGTCATTTGATACATTCGTATGAAAATGTGTGACTAGCTCTCTCTCTCTCTCTCTCTCTCTCTCATCGTTACGTTGTATTCCATAAAACTCGCCTGAACAGAAAACAAACTTTGAATTCAGATCATTCTCAGCTTTAAACACATCAGGACATTTTCTTTTGTTTGGGGGGTAAATGAAAATGTAACAGATTGTCAACAGTTTTGTGTGATTGATGAGCATGTCAGAGAAAGCTGCCCCCTGCTGGAGACTGGGCTGTTCACAGCTAAAAGAGCTGAATTCACTGTGTCTGTTCCAGTGATTTCACGTCATAAATGTCAAAAAGGTCATTTCCTATATTTTTCCAAACACTTGTTTCTTTACCTTCTTGGTTTCGTTGTAGTGGATATCGGTCTCTGGCACCACTGTGGTCCACTCTTCTTTTCTCCCATTGATGACACGCGTCACTGTGACATTCACAGGACGAGAGCGAAGCCCGAGGACGGTGACGCTCTCAAACCGGAGGTTGTTTGAATCATTGTAGCCCACGTGGTCAGCATCCAACGTCAATGTGTTCTGGAAGATTTTTTATTTTTTTAATTGTTGTTTGGTTTAGTTTCCTACTAAATAACATTGGCTTTAAACTAGTGGCACAGGGTTCTGAGGGTGTGTGTTCTTGATTGTACAAAGCAGAACATGGATCAACCAGTGAAGTCTCCTGTGATTCTTCAGAACAGAACAACAGAACGGAGAAACCTGTGTTGATGCAGCAGGGAAACTTACGTTGGCCACAGAGAAGCTGTAGTGGACGTAGTTCCCTTTTCTTACAGTGTCTGTCAAGAAATGAGCAGATGTTATGTCTTCACCAGACCAAATCACAAGTGATGTACGTGAAAACACACACACACACGCGCTGGTGTGAGTTAAAATCAAAGAAAGTAACGATACCTCGAGATTCTCCATCGTCCCAGAATAGTTCTCCAGCTGCTTGGTTGTTGTCGTCAAGAGTTACGATCAAACCCATAGGATTAAGTCGACTAAAAAACAATTCATCACATAGTTGCTAATTGTGTCAATAAAACATTTGTATGGACTAGAGGACGTGTGGTTTGTGTGTGTACCTGTGTGTTGTCGTGACGTTTGGCGTCTGAGTAGGAAGGACAGCTCCACCTCTGATGTGCAGACCAAGTTTGTCTTCTGGTAGATACAGGTCAATTCTCTTTTTACGGTGGGACAATTTCTCCATCTGAATCAGAGAGAAAAAGCCTCTGAAACTAAACCTCTCATTGTTGGTGTTTTGAAAGGAAAAAAAAGTCTCACGACTTGTTTTATGCAAAGTAAAAAAAAAAAAAGGGAAATTAGTTTAGTGAGGCAGACAATTAACACCGTTCTCATCTTCAACAACATCAGGGAAGTCGTCAACGATAGTTTCAGACTGAAGACCAAAACTGACCACAAACACGTTTTATGCAAAGTAGACAGACAGACAGACATACAGACGTACAGACAGACGTACAGACAGACATACAGACGTACAGACAGACGTACAGACGGACAGACAGACGGACAGACAGACCCTAAAATAAAGTATTACACTGTTGATGGACGGAAGACAGACAGACAGACAGACGTACAGACAGACATACAGACGTACAGACGTACAGACAGACAGACCCTAAAATAAAGTAGAATAAAGTCTTGCTGTATAATTATTGTAAATCTTTTAGTCTAATCCTTTAGTTATTTTGCCTCATATCCATTCATTTCTCTGTTTTTTTATGTCACATTTTACTAGATTTACTAGATTAAGGGTCAGAAACGACTAAATCAATTGCTGACTCACCAGTCGACTCATTTTCTAAAAGGTCGTCTAAAGAAATCTGGAGTTCAGTTGTAAAATCAAACCTTTAATGATGCAAATTACACACAGTCCCTGTGACAGGGTGTAATGTTCTCATTTGTTTTTGTTGTGGAACACAAACTGCTTCCCAACTGTCGTCGCTCAGTCACGGCCATTTATAGTCATGGACACAGAGCAGCCTTTCCGTCCTCCCACCAGGACAGTCACTGGGGGCCACTGGGACCAGGGGCCAGTGGCAAGACAGCCCATCTAATCGCTCATCTGATCAGTGGGCGCTTTACGTCGCCACTGTGAAGCCCAAATAAGGTCCCAGAGGAAATCAACACCTCTTTTATCTCTGTTGTCTTATCACCCTCATCTCTCACTCTCAAACAGGGAACTCCAGGCGAACGCTTTCATGTGATACATGTTCTTTGTGTACGTGTTTTGTGGGGCGACACTGATAACCCCCACGTGTAATCATTTCTGTTGCTCATTGTGCGTTTGTGTAATCAGTTCCTTGACTGGAGGCACGGCTGAACGTTTCAAGAAAACAATCTGCGTTTCTCCTTCTCCTCACCAGTGTGGAGGAGACGCGGCTTTGAACGTTACACTTTAAACCAGATAAAGACGCGTTCACTCTGAGTTTCTGCTCAGAGTTGGAGAAAAGAACACGACAGAACTCACATCACGTTTCGTGTGATCATTTGTGTGTCTATTCCACATCCATGTTCATATTCACCTTGTATTTAAGATGAATATTTTCCTGTTTCTGGCTCTTTTCATCTGGTAGTTTTATGTATTTTCTGAATGCGTTTTTACATAAAGTTTTATTTACACTGGACAAAAAGTTTGTAACAAATAGAAAATGTTCCTACCGTCTCGTAGTCGTACCAGGTTGCATCTGGTATGTAGGCAGACACCATGGTCACACCCTGAGGAAGAAGAAATCAATGTTGTTAATGTTTGTACAACCCTGTCTGATCACAGCTTTGGTCGTGTTCACGTTTCATCCAACACTTGTTGGAGAAGTGACGTAGGTGAGGGCTGACGTAGGAGACAGACTTCCAGCTCCATCACCTGAGGCCACGGGACAAATCAATGGCCTCGTGTAACAGTAGGCAGAAATACATATGAAAACATACGTTTGTAAAAGTCTGTCTCACAAACAAACAATCAACTTATTTATTGTTCCCAACAATACAAATATATTCATTGGCAAGAAATAAACACAAAAATAAAACTATTTCAAAACATTTTTAATGATGATCTGATGTGACGACCTGCCGACAGATCTCCCACTTGAAGGGAGATCACCTGTCACGACTGCTGCACAGCCTTAGGGGTGACAGGCTGGGTAAACGGATGCAGCCCCCGAGCCTGGTCTTCTGGTGTCTGATTTGCTCGTGGGGCCCATCACTCACTTTGCTGACTAATGGGGAGGCACCGCAGGAGTTAGCTTGGCCGTTAGCCGTGATTGAGAGGGACAAGGCGTCGACCTGTGCGTACGCTCATTTAGAGCTGCTGAAGATCTGTTAGCCACCAGGTTTGATCTGCCCAGCTCAGACACAAATCCATACAGGCTGGAGGAGAGGAGCCGGGCGAGTCACAGAGACGTAGAGGTGGTGAGAGAGTGATGTGATGAAATGAAACGGGATAACAAGAGTGATTTGATGGCACTTGATTAAGAGGATAGTGATCAGATGAAGGAGCCCATGTCTGATGAAAAGAAGAGGAATAATGGGCAAAAAGAACAGAGAACAGAGAGTGGGGGGGTGAGGAGAGCTTCTCAGTTCATCATGGAGATCAAGGTGACAGCTTTAAGCCAATGGAATGAATGAGAGCATCAATAAGGAGAGGGGGAGGCTGAGCAGACAGACAGGTAAATACAGACCGACAGATGGGGGGGGTGTATAGATATATATACATATATATATATATATATATATATATATATATAT
>NC_024310.1:346898-360287 GCF_000523025.1 Cynoglossus semilaevis | reverse complement strand
TATATATATATATATATACACACACACATACAGTATATCATCATCATCAATCACTTGCTCAAAGTGGATTTTTCTTCTTCTTTATTTAAGTGCAGATCTAGACCGTTACACAGAAGGTCATAATTGTCCTCCCTGAAGACTGACTTCTAATGTATCACATGGACTGTGTTCAATCACTGGGTCACTTTGATTCTGCTCTTAAAGCTAGAAAATGAAGGAGTGGTCATTAATGGATTTATTACGCAACGCACTTCTGTCCTTGAAGGCGTTTGACTACTGTAAGCATCTTTCTTTTTCCTCCTCCGTCTTTGATTCAGAGAAAATACAAACCTTTTAGTCCTTCTTTCTGCGTACCCTCCGGACGTCTCACACCCTCAGGCTCTGCAAATACAATTCTAAAACTTCTTGAACCCAAAACTTTCCAAATTCACACTGAGGAAGTTCCTTTGTTCCCAGCTCACTATCAACCCAATCCACATTCTAATGTTCTGTCGTTCACCAGAGGCCGGGCCAAATGGCTTATTAATCAGGCCACTTTGACACAACCACAACCGCTGCACAGACTCACCAACTCACACCAGTGCATGTAGCTCATTTCCCAAACACACACACACACACACACACACGTACACACTTCTATCTACACTTCTAATCTGCTAGTAATGAGGTCAGTGCTCTCATTAGAGGAGGAAAAAAGAGCGAGGAAATGAAAGGGAGGAAAAAGGGGGACAAGAGACGGGGGGGGGGGCAACATGGAAAATCTCATGTCATGGCTTCCCAGCGGAGGACACTTTGTGTGTGTGTGTGTGTGTGTGTGTGTGTTGACTGACCGGGTCCAGTACAGGTGTGATGAGCAGGTATTTTCCCCAGAGGAACTGTCTGTCCACGCTCCAGGTCTGACTGTCAGCATAAAACCTAGGACAAAATAAAACATAATGTCATGATGTCCTCGTCCCTGGTTGGTCAAACTGGTTGGTCAAACTGGTTGGTCAAACTGGTTTAGTTCCACCTGACTCACCAACATCTTTGATTCTATTCACGTTGTGTGTGAGTGTAACCTCAACCAATGACAAAGCTGTTTTATAAATATGGTCTGGTCTGAAGTAACGGCTGTTGGATCGTCACCAATCATTTCAACTGGTTGGTGTGTTTGTGTGTTGTTTGTGTGTTGTTTTTTGATACTCAGCATCGATCCAACGTTGATCAAAGTTTCAGGATCGAACGTCATAAAAACTTGAGTCCATCTGATCTGATCCCTCAGCCCGAACGCTCAAATCGACTTTGTACGACTTGTCGTAGCAGATACTCCGTTGTTGCAGTATCGGTAGTTAAGTTAGTTAGTCACAAATAATTTGGCTGATGTCGTGTTTGATGTGTCGTTCAGTTCACGTTTAACATTTTGATCGACTTAAAATGACGTACTCATGCATGACGGGCCGTACGACCGTGTCCCCCGTGGTGTGTGCTCTGTAGAAGAGTGTGTAGAGGTAAGGCAGGAGTGTGTAACGGATCCTCAGGTAATGAATGGACGTCTTCACCAGCAGCGAATCAGCACCAAACCAGGCTGGATCCTGAGGCTGGAGGCAGAAAGATGGCTTTAGGAGATGGCATTGATAAATGGGAGACGGAAATGTAGATGTGTCTGTTTTCACATGGGAAACAAGCCCAAAGGGAGGGAGGGGGGGGCTGAGGAAAATAACATATTCATGAAAAAAAAAAATATATATATATATAGTACAGACCAAACACAGTGACATAGTGTGGAAAATAGAACCTGTGAATGACAGGGTTTTTTCTCAGTTAGAAATTCAAATATTACTATTGAACTGTTTTTTTTTTCTTTAATTAAATGTGAGTAGAATAGAAAGGTTAAATGTGGGAAGCTACAGAAATCTGATGACAAATTTGAGTGTGTGTGTGTGTGTCAGTGTGTGTGTGTAATAAAGCCATAATTAGGGAACACAAAGGTCACACATTAGCTGTCTCATTAAGCAGAAACTTCACTTTAAATTTATCAGCTTCTTGTCATTGTCCTCCCACAGCTACACATCTCACACCTACTCCGCCTCCTTCAGCGTACACTAAACATCCCCCGCCCCCCATCTGGGCCCCCCCACCAGCTCCACCCATTCCTCAAGGCTGTGCTATTTTTATAGTGATGAGCTGAGAAATGTCAGAAGGTAAATATGAGCCAAACATACGTTCACGTTCATGTGGTAAAAGTCACTCAGCTTTGTCTTCACTTACCAGTTCAGTTATTTGTTGCTGACTTTAAGACACGCACACACACTAGTTGTTCTAAAGACTAATTAGAGTTTTTATATTTATCCCTCAACATGACATGGATTAACTGATTCATTTCTAACTTGGATTATTTGAACATAAAAGTGATAACTGTGTCATTGCTTTGTTAAGAATGTAATGCTACATCAACTGGTCTAATACAACAAAATGAATCATTAACATAATGATTTACTCAGGCGTAAAACTCCTGGCTCCACTGACTCTGAGTCAGCCTGGCACTGAGTGTCTGCACCTCTGGCTGCCGTGGCCCAAAAACCTGCTGCTGTGACGGTGTCACTGCAGGGACGTCAGCGGCTCACGCTCCCAGTGCATCCAAATTCATTTAAACACGATGTGTCAGGTAGAAAATAAGTGACGCAGTGTGAACTGGGGGCTGCTGCAGTCGAGTGATTTCATCTAAAACTCAGTTAAAATGTAAACAAGTCAATCAAATCATGTTCACTGTAAAACTTCATCTTTGATATACTTAAAAAGAGATACAAACAAGACCACTGTAATACCAACCCCTGCCACCGGGGATGCTGTAGTACACTGTCCAGTGCTGTAAACTTCCACTTATTGACTGAATTAGTTGAACTGCCAAATCAGAGTGTAGGACTGTAGTTGTGCTGCTTCTAAATCCACTGCTGCTGAGATGTTGTCTCCTTCATGAGTTTCTATTTTTAGCCACTAGAAGAATATTTGGCCTGAGTGAAAGGAAATTTAGCTAAAAAAACCCCAGAGTACAGTTGTTACTGTACCTCGTAACCCTCAGCGTTGTGGTTCCGGCTGAAGGGGTAAAAAGCTCCAACCTGCATCCAGCGACGACACAACTCCTCACTGGGGTGTCCGAAAAATCCACAGATATCTGCTCCGATCTGAAAGCCATCGGGGGAAACAGGTTGAGATGGAGCCGACACCTGCGGGATATTTGTTCAAACCTGAAGAACTCCCAGCATGCATCTGTGTGGGCTTGAGCTTCAGCCCAGAGAGCCAGAGTGATGACCAGTGTCTCCACACACAACGTTCATATGAATAATCCCGTCGTTTGGATTATTCCCTGCTGTGTAACCACGTACAGCCACCTGCTGCTGCTCTTCTTTGTCTTTTGGTCAGAGTTACAAATGTTGACTCATCCTGATTATTTGTCATAAATCCAAAAAGAATCGTAATAATAGTTTGACAGCACCAGATCTTGCGTAACACATTATATACTATAATATACTACAACATATTGTGTTTACTTTTCTTTTATAAAACTGGGCTTATAAAGAAGATCAAATATTAAATGTGAGACCCTGGTCTGTAACATCAAATCAACAAAAACATCCTGTCTGGTGTCAGTTCAGTTTAGATCAGTCGGGGGGGTGGTCTGGTGTCAGTTCAGTTTAGATCAGTTGGGGGGAGGGGTGACATCAGCAGCAGCATCAGCAGCAGCAGCAGCATCAGCAGCAGCATCAGCATCAGCAGCATCAGCAGCATCAGCATGACGTGCAGCAGCATCATCATCAGCAGCAGCATCAGCAGCAGCATGACGTTGATGGTGGTCTTTACGTACATTAATGCACAGCAGGGACCTAAAGAGAGACTTGAGTCAAAGGCCAGTCCGTGGCCACAGCCTGTGTTCTATTGTTTACTGCCTGCTACAGTTAACAACACACTCAGCAGGAGGGAATCAATTCAAATCCAATTCCTCCTGGTTTCTCTCTTTCTTGCTTTCTTTTGTTGTTTGTCTGCCGGAGAACTTGAACTCAGCTTCACACAGTCCCACCAGGAAGAACATGACATCGATAGGACAACCTGACATGCACAGCAGGAGAGACGCTGATGTTTTCATCTCTGTCTCTGTCTCTCTGCTCTGAAGATGTCCAGAAATACGTCACACCACAGTGACTGTGGTCGGAGGAACAACAGAGTCAATATTAACCCTTATCACCTTATCACTAGCATGTCAAATATATATCCTTAGTAAAACTGAGATGTTTTCACGTTAACTTAAGCGTTAAGTTAAGCGTTAAGTTAAGCGTTAACTTAGGCGTTAACTTAAGTGTTAACTTAAGCGTTAAGTTAAGTGTTAAGTTAACCGTTAAGTTAACCGTTAAGACCGTTAAGTTAAGCGTTAAGTTAAGCGTTAACTTAAGTGTTAAGTTAAGCGTTAAGTTAAGCGTTAAATTAAGCGTTAAGTTAAGCGTTAACTTAAGCGTTAACTTAGGCGTTAAGTTAAGCGTTAAGTTAAGCGTGTCGGGCACTGAGGTGGTGTGAAGCAGCACTCAGTACAACACGTGTACTGACTGTGTACTGACTGTGTACTGACTGTGTACTTTAATAGTACTCACATAGGGAACGCCAAAGAGGCTGAACTCCAGCATGCCAGGAATAGCCCATCTGATGTCATTCCAGTTTGCACCATTGTCCCCCAGCCAGTGACCAGAGTATTTTCCCACACCTGGGAAAGAGGACCGGGTCAACATCAGGGTTCGATTCCCACCGAACACACGCTGCAGAGCCCTGTGAGGTAGACAGGACGCAGCGGGTGAATATACACATATATAAATGATGGTAATTCATTTGAACATAGTAGTGAATGTAAACAGGGTGTCGTTATATACTGTGTGACAGCAGTTGGACATTTGACTTCTTCTATTTCTTACACCTAACAAACAGAATTGTTCTGCAAACACTGTTGAGTTCTTCGTGCCTTCAAAGTTCACTCCAGCTTCCTTCTTTATGTGCCTAATTATTAAATGTCAATAATGAGAGCCTCCATTTACACCGACACCCCCTGCAGGACTGTGTAAGTCCTGCACCTATTAGATGGTGTTGGTAAATCCAATCAATTCCACTCATGACTTCAGAATGAGAGGCAGAATTCACTCAGTGTATGTTTGACATCACACACAACATTTTAGGACAAGGAACAAATGACTTTGATCCAGACTGCTCTCACTTTTCAGTTGCCAGGACCATTGAGTAGCCGTAAAGACTGTGGACGTCGTAGTGGTCCCCCCAGGCCTGCTTGGCATCCATGCACAGAGTTTTGCTGTACATGAGGTCATCCAGAATTCCTGGGGGTGGGAGGGTAAACAAAGGTGGTGTAAGAGGAGGTGAGGCAGGGGTGAGACAAAAAGGACGGTCCAATATGGTGACGGGACAAGGAGAGAAAGACCAATAGAATTATATGCTGTACATATATATATACAGTACATGGGACAACAGAGCAGTGAAAGGTGAGGAGGTCTTAGGGGGAGTGTCATAACAGGTAGTGTCTGGGGAGTTTGCCTTGGACTGTGACGGTGATGGTCCTGTCAGAGTCACAGATGGAACATAAGACATGGAGGACGAGGCAGTTTTTAAATTCTCCAACAGGGAGTCACAATTACAGAGGAGTTTTCTCACTTTATGAGCTGTTGAGGACCATTGATCAACTTGTTCACGGGCTTTGGGCTATGGACAAGAGACACCCTCTATTTCTACACTTTTAGAGCTCGGTTCTGTAACCACTTTGTCAACAGATGTATAATTAAAGACAAAGTCCTAAGACAGTGTTTCCACTTCAGAATGCGTCTCAACTAAAACATGTTTTAACGTGTCTGTCTTTGTATCGGTCTTACAGCTAGTCTTTTTTAACCCAACTTGAACAGAAACCTGTGGCTCAAGCTGTGGTGACCTACTTGGAGTGAAGGGAGGGTAGTTGAGGTTGTTAGCAGCACAGCCTTTGTTGGATCCTTGCTTGAAATTGGCGACTTCATTCATGTCCTGCAAATGTTTCACACACCAGAATATGTGGAAAGACAACACCCGTCCACTGAACATCATCATCATCATCTGATTATAAGAATTCTTTTAAATAAGTGGCTGCTGTTGCACTGTTTCTCCACATCATAGTTGAATTGACTTACGATCCAAAGGGCATCGTGTTTGACCTCCTTGGAGAATCTCTCGTACTCATCAACCCACCAGTCAATGCAGCCCTGGCTGGTGTAGTCTGGAAACACCGTCTCTCCTGGCCACACCTGAAGTTGGAGGCACATGAAGGGCAGTGTGAATACAGTGGTGTGAATACAGCAGTGTGAATGCAGCAGTGTGAATGCAGCAGTTTCTGAGACTGCTGGTTTGGCAGCTCTTCAAAATAATGTCCACACTGACAGTTTTCACCTGAGGGTTTTCTATAGGGAAGATAAAAAAACAGGACAGAATACCGGCTAGCTGCTAGCCTACAGCTGCTAGGCTACAGCTGCTAGGCTACAGCTGCTAACCTACAGCTGCTAGGCTCCAGCTGCTAGCGTACAGCTGCTAGCCTACAGCTGCTAGCCTACAGCTGCTAACCTACAGCTGCTAGGCTCCAGCTGCTAGCGTACAGCTGCTAGCCTACAGCTGCTAACCTACAGCTGCTAGGCTCCAGCTGCTAGCGTACAGCTGCTAGGCTACAGCTGCTAGCCTACAGCTGCTAGCCTACAGCTGCTAGCCTACAGCTGCTAACCTACAGCTGCTAGGCTTCAGCTGCTAGGCTACAGCTGCTAGGCTACAGCTGCTAGGCTACAGCTGCTAGGCTACATAATTAGGTGCATTTTGAGGTAAACCCCTTGATGGTGCAGCTTGAGATCCTCAGCAGTGAAGAGAACAGTGACACAGCAGGGTGAAACTCCAAAGACACGGATGGACAGTTTTGAAGACGTGTGTGATTTGTTAACTGTGTGAAAATACTGGTATGAGCTTTAAGAAACCAGTAGATTCTAAATGTACTAGAAGGTGGAAGTACTCTTGATTTGGAACTTTAAACTGCTGAGTGCAGTACAGACAGAAGGGACTATTCAGTTATAAATTCAACCAGGCCAGATTTCCAAACCAACAAAGTCGTTAGGGCCTGATTATAGACAAAAAACCAGTGAATGTTTGCAACAATAAAAACAGTAGTTTGGAGCCTGGCGTTTGTGGGACTCAGATTGGACTGACTTTGAGGGAAACGTGATGCTGTTGATAAAACGGTTCTGGACTTGGTTCATCCTCTGGTGTAGAAACTGAGGCTGGACCTCTGTGAGGTTCTGCCTGGGGTCATGTGACATCAACGTCTTTGTGTAACAGAATATTTTCTTGGTTTCTTCTAACTTTGGAGGAGGTTTGTTTCATCATTCTCAAACAGACATGACATCATCTATAAAAGGAGGATTTTTACAGCTTTAATGGATCTTAAAGCCTCCTGCAATGAGCTGTGTTATACGAGTGTCTCAGAGTTAGTGTCAGTGTTCTCTTCCCTCCCCCACTTGGACTCACCTCTCCCAACAAAGGAGTTTTACCGTCAGAATCAAAAACCCAGGCGTTTTTCTCATTGCCGCGGTCGTAGGACCCGTACGGAGCGTCGCCAACCCGTTTACTGGTGGCTATGGCAGGGTCCTGGAACAGACAGACAGACAGACAGACAGTTTTTATAACAGCCCCCTGTTGTAATCACATTCACACTCATCTGACGGTCCTACCAGGATGAGGATGTATCTCTGCCCCTTCTCATGGAGGTAGTCAGCAAACTTAGGCAAGTCCTTAAATTTGATTTTATCGTAGGTGAAATCTTTTTTATCCTCCATGTAGTCGATGTCAGTGTACTGGATGTCCTGTGTAAAGGAAAATAAATGTAAACAGAAAAGTCTCGTCCAGTTTAAAGGAACTGTTCCCTCATGTTGTCCTCTTGTTCTAATGGGACAGTTACCACGTCTCTGCAGGGTCATTAGCTCCTCCACTGTATCCACGGATCCATACGTTCTTCCCTAATTATATGCACTGGTACTTTTCAAACTGTCACTCAACTCAACTCCAACAAAGGCTAGTAAACCTGCTTTTACTGAACCTTGGGAGGACGAGTGGACTGACAACACGTTTGACTGTTTTCTCCCAGAATGCAACATCATACTTGTTCTGATCTGTTTGTCTGCCAAGAATCCTCTCCATGTTGATAGAGCAGATGGTTGTGAGGGCTGCGCCAGATTCCTCCCCTAATGGTAATCCGCTCCAGACATATTAGGGGAAATGTGATAATGCCCTCTGTGGTCTATCTAATGGTTATCAAATATGTCCCTGAGTACAGTTGGAGGGGAAACGGGCCTAATGTCTTTGGATGTGAACGAGAGATTGCAGATGATCAGAGAGACGTATTACGATGCCACAGTGCGTCCGTGCCTCCTGCCTTACAGATCGTTTGCTGATATTGTGTCTTCAGATAAGACAGAGTTTACTCAAAGTCTTTTCTGGTTCAGTGATAGTTTAATTTTTATGTAACAAAGAGGGGAACGCTATTAGAGTTTCTCTACCTATGGTCCATTTAACAGTTCCTGCAGGGACTCTCTGACTCCCACAGGGTCCCAGACGACCTGTGTTTGTCTCCTCCACAGACTGGAGTCCTTTCAGTTCCATTGACACGTTCTTTCAGTTTTTGGACAAACATGATGTATAATTCTTATTTCATATATAAAAACAACAAATACTTGTAATAGAAGCTGTTTAAACTTCCCGGCCCCCCCTCGTCTACACACTTCAACCATCGGTCCGTGTATATTTTCTAAATTTTTATTCAGTTACTGCCATTATGCCTGGAAAAAGATGAGCTGCTGAGTCCATTACCATTTAAATGTCAACCAGAACCAGCGTTTCCCATGAGTTCCTGGTAATATTGAAATCCAGAAAAGAATGATTGAAATAATGAAAGACACTCAGCCTATCAATGTTTGATCAGTGTTAACACTCATTGACACTTGAAGAATAGTGGTTCTGGGATTGAACCCACAGAGACCTGTGCACTCTCCGTTATTTGACAGAAAGCTAGATTAGCCCGTCTAAGCTAAAGGCCATCCCCATCACTCTGACTGTCTCCTGGAGCCGTGCCTCAACCTTCATGTCACGTCCTGGGTGCAGTGGTTAAAGCTCCTGCCTCCGGACTCACACACCCGCCCTCGTGTTTTACTACAGGTCCATGGATTTCTGTCCTCTCTGTCTCTCTCTTTCCTCCTGATGTTTGAAGATCAATTAGTGGAAATGTAATGAAGTGTCTATGAAAATATAGTTTTCACTCCCTTTAGTTTATGAGTCACTTGTCAAGCACAAATGTATAAATGAGCAGCTTGGAATCTGGCTCCAAGCAAGTGATTTACGATGACAAAATTCACATTTGGGATTTAGAAGATGGAGTCAGGTTAGAGGATAGGTTTAGGGTGATGTTGTACTTAAGTAGTAGTTCATATTTATATATATATATATATATAATCTAGGACTTTCACACAGGCATCAAAAGCAAAGGTAAAAAGAGCAGTGATCCTCATCTTACATATGGGAGTCCAACAGCACGGTTCCTCTCCACCGTTTCTTTGACCACATCCAGGTTACCGTAGTTCCAACGAGAAAGCTGGAAACCCAGTGACCAGTAGGGGGGGATCACGGGTCTGCCAATGAGCTGCCAATGAAGGCATGATTGGGAATGTCAACATTGGGCTTTATTGAAAACACAGAGTTACCTGCACAGTCAGTCTGAACACCAACCTGGAGGAACTCCTGCACCACGTGTTCTGGGGAGTCGCCAAAGAAAACATAGAAGTCCAGGATTCCTCCGATGGTCCTGTAGTTTATAGCTGGAGCAGGCTGCAGTGTGACCTCTGCAAAAGGGACACGGCTCCTTACTAGTCATACACTGTAGTAAAACCCCATGAGCCCTGAAATCCTGCTGGAGAAGAATGTGCACGTGATAGTTTTCATGTTTACCCATCGCATT
Organism: Cynoglossus semilaevis; assembly: GCF_000523025.1. Classification (NCBI taxonomy): domain Eukaryota; kingdom Metazoa; phylum Chordata; class Actinopteri; order Pleuronectiformes; family Cynoglossidae; genus Cynoglossus; species Cynoglossus semilaevis. The sequence goes on along the minus strand of NC_024310.1, from coordinate 350,254 downwards.
GCTGTTCATGAGAAACACCCCGAAGGACTTCCCCGACTCATCCTCCAGACACAGGAAGAAGGGGTAGTGGCCATAGAGGTTGTGTGTCCCCTGGAGGGAAGGCAGAGAGACAGAGTCATGGATGGATGGATGGATGGATGGATGGATGGATGGATGTGTGTGTATATATACAGTATATATCTTACACCATTAGGAAAGGCGTCTCTGGTGAAGATGGGCCAGGTTTTCCAGTTGGTGTCGTGTCTGAACTGCTGGTGAACATGCTCACCTAGACCGTATATATTATGGGATGGAAGCTTAGCCGTCAGTTGGAGGTACTGGTCAGCAAAGACCAGGGGTGCTATCGTTGTGTCAAACCTGGATACACACACACACACACACAGTGTGGAAACAATGACAGATGTGAGAAGCAGCACAAAAAGAGCAGGAACAGTTGGGGATGATGACAGATTATGACAGACACAATCATGGAGTTCTAGATTCTTGAATCTGTCGGGAATCTGTGCTCAAATATTACCACTGCTGAGATACTGAAGTACTGCAGTAAAAGTCTTCAAATACAAGAGGCAACTAACAAAACTAACAAATAATACAAATGATTGGCAAACAATTTAAAGGAGTTCTAGATTCTTGAATCTGTCGGGAATCTGTGCTCAAATATTACCACTGCTGAGATACTGAAGTAAAAGTCTTTAAATACAAGAGGCAACTAACAAAACTAACAAATAATACAAATGATTGGCAAACAATTTAAAGGAGTCGTCAGTCAGCCAGTCAGTCAGTCAACCAGTCAGTCAGTCAGACAGTCAGTCAGTCAACCAGTCAGTCAGTCAGACAGTCAGTCAGTCAACCAGTCAGTCAGTCAGACAGTCAGTCAGTCAGTCAGTCAGATAGTCAGTCAGTCAGTCAGTCAGACAGTCAGGCAGTCAGACAGTCAGTCAGTCAGTCAGACAGTCAGTCAGTCAACCAGTCAGTCAGTCAGACAGTCAGTCAGTCGATCAGTCAGTCAGCCAATCAGCTGACACACCTACTAACCAGCTGGTTGCTGATTAACCCGACAGGTTGAAGGACACAGTCATTATGACAGTAGTTTAGACTCGGCTCCTGTGATTTTGTACCATTTGTAAATATGTCCTTATTGTCCTTGTTATCCTTTACTGAGTCAACGCTGATAGGACGTTTTAATGGAGAAATAACTAGTTTAATGAAAACAATTGAGTTGTATTTGTCAGCTACACATCAAAGTACACATTCACCCAGTCACGTGACCACAGTCCTCCAATGAGACAGTGACAGGAGAGCAGGAGGATCAAAGACAACCTAATTACTCAGCAGCCACTAATCACCTCATCTAATCTAACGGTATCTCACTGCTGCAGGGTGAAGGTTCAAATCCCTGTAAATGATGTGGGGTCAGTGAGGCATCAAGGTCAAAGGTTGTCAGGCTCTACTATGACCTTATAATATTATATATCATATATAGATGATGAAACAACTGTAGTATCTATATGCTACATATCTATTGTTGGTTACGGGGGGGTGAGGGGGGGCACAGTGAATACTCACAGTACTTTTTTGTTTTCTCTCCTGCGCACGGTGAGACCGAAGGGTTTGTGTGAGATAGTTAACGTGTCGCTGATGGGGACGGAGGGTTGGCTGGTCACGGTGCTGACGTGTTCGTGAGGAACTTCAAACCTTTTATTGTTAGGATCGAAAATCTGTGAAGACATGAAAAATCCTTCAGTAGGTTAATCCTACTGTGTGTGTGCGGCCAGTTGGTCCTCACTGCTCTGATCTATGTATATGTGTTTGAGGTAGGAGGGAGAGAGAGACACCGTCTGTCAGTGCATACCTTAAATCTGAGTCGACTGCTGGACTGCATTTCTGCATGGAGTGACAGCTCCTGTACATCAGCTCCAAACAGAGTAGGAGCAGGGATTCTCCTCAGAGTGGCTCTCAGCACTGAAGAAGAGACGACGTTTGAACTGATCACATCTGCTCAGGAGGAACCCTGGTGCTAATTTACCATGCCTTACACGTCAATAAGAATAATGACCACAGGTCAACATGTCACCTCCGCCCAAAATCTATTACTAATTTACCTGAGTCCACCCGCTCCACCCGCTCCACCCGCTCCACCCTGAGAGCTCTCATCAAACGTCTGATCATTCCTAAATATAAAAGGCAGTGCAGGAGTGTGCAGGAGTGTGGCGCTGTGTCAGGAACCTGCCACCTACTGTCCACCACCTGAGCCAACACACACCAGTGTGTTTGCAAACGCAACAGTTTGTTTTAACTGTTTGAATCAAATTAAATCTGGTCATTTAATTCCCACACGTGTAACATCAGGTGGAACTGGTCAGGTTTTATTAACCAATCCTGTGAATTCACCTTAACGCTGACAAAGTTGGGTGGTTGTGATGTGGACTAACTGTGACATCACTCCACACCAACAGTGTTTTTTACACAGGTTTTCCTTCTAGTCTAATGTCCGTTCTCAGCCCCGCGGTCGGATGCTGAAAAATAATATCACGAGCCTCAGAGTGTCAGACGAAGTGGCTGAATATCTGAGAAGACGGTCGTTCCAGGAAAACCAAGGAGGCGACCGCGCCCTGATCTCATGGTCTGAGCTCAGACTCCAAGACGGTCCAGTTGTCCTCTCATCATAACTAATAGTTTAGATTGAATCAAATGGACTTTATTTCTTTAGTTCAGTGACGAGACACTTCATCAGGAGCTCAGCTGGAACTGAATGGTACTTCAAACAAAAGGCCGTGTTCTCAGGTTATCCACTGGCCAGAAGGATCAAAGGCTGTGATGTCACACCTCTGTTGTGTGTGTGTGTGTGTGTGTAACATGGTAGCCTTGAGGCACGCACGTGAGAACACAGAAAAGTATTTGAAGACAGTTGCGCTGGTGTTGAGAAGAATGTGTTTTAACTGGTCATTGGTTAAAGTGGGTTCATTAACTCACATCAAAGTTTCATCAAGTCTTTCATCAAACATTGAATTTCTGAGGTTTTTATACAGTAATATTAAAATTGATGCAAATTTACATTCCATCTAAAAAAGTCTGAGCTCTTTTTTCTGCCACTGCACACTAACTCAGGTTCACAGACGGCTGTGAAATCAAGCAGAAAATGGAAAAGCCTGCATGGGGCAAAGTCAATCACGTTTCCTGATAGTCCATCCATGTCATGTTCCATACAAAAGTGTGCCCGAGGCAGAGCGAGAGAGAGAGAGAGAGAGAGAGAGTGAAGAGGGAGGGAAAGTGTTGTGAAAGCCACAGACGGGGGAGGGGGGGGGCAGGGGGGGGGCACTAAAGAAAACTAGAGGGGGCAGAATTAGAACGTTGGC
>NC_024310.1:340558-346890 GCF_000523025.1 Cynoglossus semilaevis | reverse complement strand
TGACATCTAAGACAGCGGGGGGGTGTGGTGGGGGGAGTACCAGGGTGGTTTTACCGTAGGGACTGCGCTGCTCCACTGACTCTGCTGTGTAGCCGTAGTTAGTGGGGAAGAAACACCAGGGAACGCTGCCTACGTCCAGTGGCCCCCAGCAGCATCCACGCTGTTCACACCGCGTCTGTTCACAGACGTACAGGACACGTCACCTTTTACTGTCAGTAATGCTTCAAAACTGTTACAGTTTAATAATAAAAAACCAGATCGTTCTCACCTTTGAAGCTCCGGCTTCTGGGAAACAGTCGACTCTTTCAGCATGAGGAATAACAGGACACTCTGGTTTGAAGTTTGAGTTTTCTGCCAGAATCAAGAGAAAAACGTCATATCAGCTTCTGTACATTTATGCATACATTCATGATCTTGACTGACACTGACACATTCAGGACACATTTGTTTCATTTAATCGATCTAGTAGAACAATAACAATAAGAATAAAAGCTGACATTGAACCAAACCTACATTGTTTTTTAACTACACATTTTAAGCAGACATTTTCACTTCACTTACCATTTTCATCAACAAAGCCACTTTCTCCAGTGACAAACAGGACCAGAAAAGTTATGGCTACAACAGACATCAGTAGGAACATGACAATCAGGGTCACCTCCAGCCCTGAGAACCGTCTTTTCCCCATCTAACACACAGACAGACACAACATCAGGACTCACTGACGGTCAGTGAACATCACTGGAATTATGGAGAGAAAAGTCACTTCATTCATACACTTTGGATTCAGTTTAATGATAATTGTCAGAAAAAAACTGAATACATTCTGGGTTTTTGATCCCAGTTAAAACTTCAATGGTCTTGGAGGAAAAAATATAGACGGCAGGTCAATAAAATATAAATAAGAAATTAAAAATAACTTGTTCTCCACCAAAACTTCCACTACTTACAATGAATGACTTGAGTTTTGATTTTTAAAACAAGTCAAGTTCAGTAAAACAAAAACATTAATGCGTGTCTCCATCAACAGGTAGGAATAAGGTTTAAGTTTCCCAAAAGGTCAAAGGTGGGAACGGGTGCTGTTTGAGTTTGACCTTTGAACCCTGAGGTGACACAGCAGCCTGTTGTAACCGTGACACCCATCGCTCCATGTGTTTTATCACCACTGTAGGACATCACTGACGCTGCTGCATCAAAACATGCTTTTTATGAGTGCGCCATAAAAACCAGAGCCGTACCATGAATTTGCAGCCAAAACACTGTCACTTCTGTGGGACAAAAATCAATGGGACAGTCCACAAGTCCACATTTGCTGTGTTTTTGGAAAACAAAGTCATCTTGTGTTCTCCAACAGCAGAATAATCCCAGCAGAGCCATTCTAGAACTTTGTTTTACCCAAACCACAAACACACGGTGTTAGTCTTCAGTTCCAAACACAGACCAGACAAATGTTTGGCTAAATATTTTCACTTCCACTGGTGTCGTGTGTCGCTTTTCTACTTTAGACAACATTGAATTACTTCATTAAAATGCTAACACCTTGGTCTGTAAAATGCAACAGATCGTTCTTATTTTCCAGAATGTGATAAATAACTTCCCACTCAGCCCAGGCCTCGGTGATATATTATTATTAAACACCGTGTTCTTAGTTAAACACTTGCCCCCCCGGTGCGATATAATCGACATCACGACGTAGAAGAACGCTACTGGCGCTAATTTGACGTCGTATTTTCACGACGACGTGAAAGTAAGGTTATTAAGGCTCCATATTTTACCGTAGCCCGTCATTGACATACAAACCCAGTACAAACATGACCCTGATGCAGCCCCGACCCTCAGCTTCAACACTCACACACAGAGACCATTTAAAAGGACTTCATCTTTAACTCAGGGATCTGGTCACTTGGACAGTTGTCTCTGAAGTCCAACCACAGGAGTCTCTTTGTCTTTTTCAGTCTTTAAGACCGACTGGTTTAAAGGACCTCCAGTGTCTGTGACGTTAATAAACTTTAGACAAAGACAAAGTCCTCCCTGAGGCTTTGTAGTGTTCAAATATTTACCAATCATTCTCTGAACATTCTTCAGAATAATCTATAAACATGTCTAGATTTGACGAGACGTTAAGAAGTAAATACATGTATAATAAATATATGTAAGTCTGTGTTGATTGGTCAAGATGTTTGTACTTCTTACCTCGACTCTGTCCAAAAACAAGATAAAGAACGGCTCCCTGAAGGTGTGGACCTTCACACACTGGATGTGTTGTTGTGTTAACACCTCCTCACCACTCCTCACTTAAGTGCATCCCATGGTGTGTGTGTGTGTGTGTGTGTGTGTGTGTGTGTGTTTTTACAGTCCCAGTGAGTAAAGCACAAAGTCCTGAACATCAGACAATCATAAACAACGTCAGGACAATTTAGACCCTGGATCCTCAACTAAATGATCAGAGTGTGTGTGTGTGTGTGTGTGTGTGTGTGTGTGTGTATGATTCACTTCCATAACATTATATCATCATTTTGTTATTGTAAGATTCAGAATCAGAATTAGAAATGACTTTATGGATCCCCTGAGGGAAAGAATTAACTTTACTTTAATGAGGTAAAGTGGATCAAAATAGAAATAAAATAAAATACAATATATATGTAAAAAAAAAGAAAATAAATTCCACAATAAAAAGAAAGCAAATCATAAACCAATGTCAGTAATATATATGTCTTTTTGATGAAATTATTTAAAAAATGTTTGATATTCAGTCGATTTGATTTTAAACCAAAAACACTTTTTACTTCTTCTTCTTCTTCTTCTTTTTCTTCTTCTTCTTCTTCTTCTTTTCTTCTTCTTTTCTTCTTCTTCTTCTTCTTCTTCGTCTTCTTCTTCGTCTTCTTCTTCTTCTTCTTCTTCGTCTTCTTCTTCTTCTTCTTCTTCCTCTTCTTCTTCTTCTTCTTCTTTTCTTCTTCTTTTCTTCTTCTTCTTCTTCTTCCTCTTCTTCTTTTCTTCTTCTTTTTTTCTTCTTCTTTTTCTTCTTCTTCTTCTTCTTCTTTTCTTCTTCTTTTCTTCTTCTTCTTCTTCTTCCTCTTCTTCTTCTTCTTCTTCTTTTCTTCTTCTTCTTCTTCTTCTTCGTCTTCTTCTTCGTCTTCTTCTTCTTCTTCTTCTTCGTCTTCTTCTTCTTCTTCTTCTTCGTCTTCTTCTTCGTCTTCTTCTTCTTCTTCTTCTTCCTCTTCTTCTTCTTCTTTTCTTCTATCAGGGTCAGATATTCACTGGGACCAAAATGTCTTTTACTCACGTGTGACTATTTAAGGCCTAAAGTCTTGGTATAATAAATGTGTAAATCATTAATTAAGATGACATGGCATTTTATCCTGTTATAAATCCAATCTGGTTAATAATTAACTACAGGAAGAAGTACGTTTTTCCCAGACCCAATATTTCCCCGTCCACAGTTTCAGCCTAATTAACCCAATAAACACAACCTTTGATCTTTCACCACGTAGCCTTTTGGCTTCATTAGGAAGATGACAGGAAATGAGTAGGAACTGTTTTGGGCCTAAGAACTTGTTCTGACGTTTCACTGGTTCCTGAAGTTCTGATTCACCTCGATGAGCGTCAGTGATACTTCAGCGTCCTATCAATGAGCTCGCAGTATTGTCTTGACATGGAGATATTTGACTCAGTCTGTGAACCGTTGTTCTAATTCTGAGTTCTGTCCTTTTATAGAACTGTTCTCTCGTAGCTGTCGGCTGCGAACATTTATTTTTATCAATTTGATGATTTCCCTGGACTTGCAGTGAGTTCATTAACGGAGCTCTGAGAAACCAGATCAGTAGAAAAAGACGCACGTGTTGCTTTAATGCAGAGTTCACTCACGTCTCCTCTAATGAAGCCACACGTTGTGCAGTTGTTTACTTTTTTAATTATAATCCACCCTCTTGATGAGCTTCTTCTTTCAGTGGCTGCCTGGTTTGTGGAAGGATCTAATGACACTTCATGCAAACACGCTGTTCAGCCCTCACCACACCGACAGCACTAATCAGCCTGGAATGTCTGACTGAGGCCGCTCCAGGCCGCTCCAGGCTGCTCCAGGCCACTCCAGGCTGCTCCAGGCTGCTCCAGGCCGCTCCAGGCTGCTCCAGGCCACTCCAGGCCAGCCGCCTCCAGGCCGCTCCAGGCTGCTCCAGGCTGCTCCAGGCTGCTCCAGGCTGCTCCAGGCCGCTCCAGGCCGCTCCAGGCCGCTGAATTCATCTGAACATTAGAGGTTAAAGGGATTTGATTTGTTTGGTTTGAAGATATTAATTATGGAATAGTTCAACTCTGACACTGACGCCTCAGTTTGACTTTGACGTCAGTTCTGATCTGGTCAAACAGGTCTGTAGATTTTGACGTTCCGTCTCTTTGGGCCAAAAGATGTTTTTTTTCTGCAGGAACAGTTGAAGCTCCTGCTGCAGGAGAAACTAACGCCTTAAACCACAAAGTAAAACCACAGCTGAAGACGTTATGACACAACAACCAGGAAACCCTACAGTCCACCAGGTTTTAATAGGTCAATAATATCAAACATTTAAATAATAAATAAGATCAAACATTTCATTGTTTGACTCACTCATCTCATCTCCTGATTCTTATCACTTCAACTCTTTGTCCCATTCTCTCTATTTCTTCTTCCTTCACGAGGTTAGAAGTCAGTCTGTATGAAGAGCAACCGTGGTTCCCTACGTTACCTGGCAACTCAGAATGGGTGAACTCTCGTCAAGTGCCAGTGTCTCCTCACAGGCGTGAGTCTATATATCCATCCATCCATCCATCCATCTATCATCCATCCATCTATCATCCATCCATCCATCATCTATCATCCATCCATCATCCATCCATCCATCCATCCATCTATCATCCATTCATCCATCTATCATCCATCCATCCATCATCTATCATCCATCCATCATCCATCCATCCATCCATCTATCATCCATTCATCCATCTATCATCCATCCATCCATCATCTATCATCCATCATCTATCATCCATCCATCTATCCATCCATCCATCCATCCATCTATCTATCCATCCATCTATCTATCATCCATCCATCCATCCATCCATCCATCCGTTCTTGTGTTCCAAAGTGCAGTACACACCATATTGACCTCCCCCCCTCACTCACCCACGTCCATTATCTCCCATCCATCTCTGACGACCGACTGCTGATTCGCGGCCGTAGAGAACTGTACAGTACTGTAGTACTGTAGTACTGTAGTACTGTAGTACTGTAGTATTTTGTACTCGTGTGACTAATTAGTTTCTGCTGGAGGTCAGAGCTGCAGAAACAACACAGGAGACGGATGGTTTTGGTATCTGAACCTAGAGTTATCTGAGCCACCCCCCGCCCCCCCACTCCCTCCGACTCCCCCCGGTGGTGGTTGGGTGTGTGTCCTATATTAGGTGAATGACTGGTTGTTGCTGTGGCTCTGCTGCCAACACAGAGGCCTCTCTTTGACTCTGCTTGATCAGCATGCAGCTCATCCCTGCATCACTGTCCTTGTGTTATAAATACACACACACACACACACACACTGACACACACACACTCACACTCACCGTCTTAATGCTCCTCTTGACTCCGTGCCTCTCCTTGTGGTGTAAATGTCATGCACTAAAGTCTAGACTCTTCTGTTCTTATTGGTGAAGCAGTGCATTATGGGAGAGCAGCCTTTTCTACCAACCCAGTTACAGGGATTAGACGTCTATTTAAAACGGTACTTTATTTACACACAAACTCTGGTCTGAAATATGATCTGTGTGTTTAAGACTGTGGAGACAGTCAGGCTTTTTTCTGTGGCAGGGAATTGAACCGACGACTGTGAACAAATACGTTCCTCCAGAGTTGTTGGGAGTGGTGGGGGGGTGGGTTGGTGGTGGTGGTGGTGGTGGTTGTGATTCTTATTCAAAATCCAAAATAACCACATGACCCATAAAACCCTCGGTCGTCACGCTCCCCTCTCTCCCTTTTCACATTTTGATCAGTTTTCTCCTTAATCCTCTTTTTAAAATCAGCTTCTTTTCATCCAGAATTCTTTCTTTTTTTTCAGAAACATCTTAGTCTTTCTCTTCAGGCGAGATGGAGAGAAGGAGAAAGACAGAGCTCAGAGAGCAGGGTGGAGGAGACAGAGGGTGGAGGAGACAGAGGGTGGAGGAGGAGACAGAGGGTGGAGGAGACAGAGGGTGGAGGAGGAGACAGAGGGTGGAGGAGACAGAGGGTGGTGGAGGAGACAGAGGGTGGAGGAGACAGAGGGTGGAGGAGACAGCGGGTGGAGGAGGAGAGAGCGGGCGGGGGAGAGTGA
>NC_024310.1:330952-340393 GCF_000523025.1 Cynoglossus semilaevis | reverse complement strand
AGGGCGGGGGTGTGGGGGGGGGGGGGGGGGAGGAGGAGACAGAGGGTGGAGGAGACAGAGGGTGGAGGAGGAGACAGCTCAGGAGCTTCTTACACGTTGTTGTCTTTTTTCTGAGTTGGGAGCCCTATATTTGGCCTCATGTTCTGGAACACTGCTCCACAGCAGCTCCACAGCAGCTCCACAGCAGCTCCAGGAGAATCAAAGTCGTTCTCACACTCCTTCTCTGCTGGATCTTTTCACTTGAGCAGGTTTTTAATCATCGTAAATGAAGGAGATGTTTTCTGTTCAAATTGATTCATAGTTTGGGGATAAAATATGTTTTGACTTTATTTAACCTGGTGAATAACGACGACCCCCCGACCCCCCCGACCACGGAACCAATGGATTTTCCATCCTTGGCCGCCATAACGATCCTTCCACCACAGAGCAGCTACTTTTTATACTTTCACGTTTCTCTTCTCCTTCTTCTTCTTCTTCTTCTGCCAACACAGTGGTTTCCGTTACAGCGCTCTGGTTTCAGTGTCATAAATTCAACACAGCGTCTGATGCGTTCATTATTTAATCAGCAGCTCAGTTTCATGTTCCCTTAAGTGCTTCTCTGAATACCAAACATTTAGCATGGATCCCCTGAAAGTGCTCGGCTATACCAGCTACCAGCAGGGGGCCTCTCTCCACAAAGTGTTTACCATCAGAGCGGAGCAGCTAAATGTCAATGCTAACACAGAGGAAGTTGAGAGGAAATGACCCTGAGTCTAAACTTTAGTTTTCTGTATTTTTAGACCAGAATCTCAGAGCAGAGTTTACTCAGAGTGAACTGATCTCCACCAACAACCACCGCCAACACTTCTGTTGAACGACAGCACGTGGAGCACTTTGGTCCAACACAAAGGCAGAGAGAAGAAGCCGTCGGCACGAAAGGAATTCTCCGGTTGCTCTCGTTTCACACACGCTTCTTTCTCACACACACACATACACACACACACACACCGTCACTGACAGAGGACAGAACCTACCTCTGCAGCTCTGCCATTTGCATGAGCCAAAAGTAGAACACATCTTCTTGGATGCAGCGCCAACAGCATCATGCAACTTCAGCACCACGGTCAGAGGCAGATCAGCCTTTTCAGCATTCTGGAGATAATTCTCTGTTCCCCAAACGGACCAATCACAGTGTTAGGCACGCGGGCATCTACGTAGTACACACAGGAAGTACAACACAAATACTGGGCGTACAACATGCTGCACGTCTTTGTTTTAGTTTGAAGAAGAACGAACCGACCTCCAGAGAGAGAGACAGAGGTCGGTGACGAGGACACAGCCGTGACGTGTCGGCCGCTCACGGCGGAGAGAAACACTTCACTGGGATAACAGGAGGATTTAGAGGGATGAGCCCACTCAGTGGGAGATGATGGAGAGTGAACGACGAGAGGTAGAAGATCAATCATCAGAAATCCCAAAACTTTTCTTTATTTATTCATTTGAGGGTTGAGAGTGATGACGGGGTTCGCACTGAACAGAGTGATGTGTTGGGCTTTAATCAAAGTGAGTGCATACTCAAAATGCTGACCATATATGCTGTAGTCTGACCTCAGGGAAGTACAGCTTTATGTGTGTTTGTAAAGGTGAAGGTAGGGAGGCTCAAACTGAGGAGCTCGCTGCTGTCACAGCACAGGAACCAACCCACCGTGGCGTAACGCTGCACGTCTTACAGTGTGTTGAGATAAAAGCCTCCGTCGAGCATCAAAGACAAGATTGAAGTGGTAAATACGACACAAATCAACCTTTTGTTCTTGCTAACCTGTGTCTCAGATCTTCTGCTTCTGACTGGACTGCTACATATGCTCGGAGTTACACATTTAAGGGAAATATATATATATATATATCATTCAATTTAGGAGGGTAAATACTCTTCATCAAAATGAAAGCAGTTCACACGTCATGCAACTAAAAAAAATCAGAAATTCACGTCTCACATTTAGAAACATCGAGAGAAGAAAATAACCCTCCACATTTGGAAAGAAAGAAAAATAATGAGGTCCTAAAACAGCCGGTCCCCCCCCCCAGCACTAAAGTCTTCTTGTTTTATTTGTGTACTTTATTTTTGGTCCCAAACCAGATTCAAACCATAACAGTTTCTATAGTGGGGAAAACGAAGGGTTATTTAAAAATATAAGCAGTGAAATTCACAAACCAAATCACCTGATTCTTCAAAGTCCGTGCAGTGAAAAAATTCAATTTGTTTAATTTCTTTTGACAATAATTAAATCTGCGATTACACTGAGTGTCCTCTAAAGTGGAAATCACGGGACCACGTTGCCCCCCCTGCCCCCCCTCTGCTGTACGCCTTCTGAATCTAAATGCCGTTTCACCTCCCCCCAGTGGTTAGAAACCACACTGCTACTTTAGGAGGAGGACGTGGATGTGCCTCTTCCTCCACTCTCCAACACCAGCAGCGTTCACTTTGTTTTGTTTGTATATTGTGCGCCTTTTTAACTTGGATCTAGAAGCAGCTAACAGGAAGTCGTCTTTGTTCAACGAATCAGCCGGTGTAAAGTTACCCCCCCCCCCCCCACCCCCCCCCCCCCCCGCACACACACACCTCCGTGGCACCGACCCTTTTACCATAGAGTTGAAGAGTTTGTTTTTATTAAGAAGGCTATACCAGACGCATCATCACTGTACATTGATTTAACATTACAGTTAAACTCTTCACTCAAATGACAGAATAAATATATGCACATTTTCTTCAAATCTTTGTGTGAGAGAGAAAAACATTAGTGCATGGGAATATCCAGCAAAAAACCTTGAGCATTGTCCTATAATAATATTCACAAATGTTTGACCATCCGTGCGTTTGGAGCGTCCGTACGAGGAGCACCCTGATATAGACACAAGTCCTCATTAATAGTGTAACATATGAATAAGATATAAAAATTAAATAGCTGAACACTGAACAGTTTCTGTGTCTGTGTCTGTGTTTATGATCTGCTGTCGTAGGATAGAGAATCAATCTCCTCACTTCCTGCTCTGAAGCGAGTACATGCAGCAAACTGCAGTTTGTGGGTTTGTTTTTTAATATATATATATATATATATATATACGTTTTTTTCTCTCTCTCTCTCTCTCTCTGTCTGACTCTGTCTTTCTCTCTCTCTCGCCCGCCCTCTCTCTCTTTCTTTAAATAACATCCTGAAAAAACTTTACGTGCAGCGCCACCAGCTGTTTGCACATCCTAGTCAGGGGTAAAAGAGCCTCGAGTCAGGGAGACGTCCAGCTCCCGTGTGTCTTCGACATCAGCACAACTCCATAAAAAGAGATTTTAGTAACAAATGTATATCAGGAGATTCACCAACGCCCGCTTCTTGCTTTTTTGTCTCTCGTGGGCATATACACATATTTATATACTATAAAAATAACGGCTGTTGACATTGCTGGCTACTCAGAAAAGAAGGCACTTTATTGAAACATCTGAGAATGGCCTCTCCTCCAGAGGGATTTTGGGAGAAAGGTTGTTTGGAAATGTGATATAATATTTCATTTTATACCATGCTGCTTTTTCAAGTTCATTTTTTTTCTTCCCGATACTGTAGTCGGTTGGATTTGTTTTAAGGGTGAAAAAGTGGGTGTGTTGATTTTTATGCTCTGTTGTATTTTGTTTTCCTTTCCTCCGTCTTTGTCTCCGGACGTTAAAAACGGTAGGATTTTTCCAAGACTTCGAGGTAATCCGGCTTGGTTTGAAGTTTGGCCCTTAATTCAAGGTATTCGTTTTGCGACGGGTCGGAGTAGCAAACTTTCCCCGTCGTGAAAAGCAATGTTTCTTTCAGTCGTGCGTCCTGCTGCAGGTCGGGGTACTGCATGCCCGGAGGGTGTGCGTGAGCCACGTGTGTGTCCTTAAGTTTAGGAACGGTTCCGTATAAACAGTCCACAAATCCCACCGTGGGCGTCGGCCTCTGACTGTCGATGACCGTAGGGCACAGGCCTCCATTTTCGTGAAAGCCTGCCACGTCAGCGGTGGCGTGGTTGACCGTGACGATGGTGTTGAGCTGAGAGTTGGACACGGCCAGGCTCCACTCGCGCTCCTTCTCCAGCAGCGTTCTGTAACTGCTGTTGCCGCCGCAGCCGTTGTCTTTCTTTTCAGAGAACTGCGCTCTGTCCTCCTCTGCGATCTCCCCCTCTCTGGGTTTATAGATGGGGTTGTTGCACATCTGAGTCACAGGGTGGGGGATGTAGTCATAAACGTGACCGTGGGCGTGTGCGTGACTCGTGTGATTGTGCGTGTGCATACCGGGAGTTGGTTTCTCTGGGGTGCCGATGTTCCCGACACCGCTGTGTCTCGGTGGGTCCTCAAAGATCCTGCACTGCATGGGGATCCCGGTCAGATCCACCTCGGAGCGTTTCCTAAAGGGCAGCTTCTTGCTGCGGCGGAGAACGAAGGCAAAGAGCCCTGCGGCCACAAACACGGCACAGATGAAGAGGATGAGGAGGCTGAGGATCAGAACGGAGAGCGGCACAGCTCCTCTCCCGTCCGCCTCCCCCAGTTCGGAGCTCCCCGTGGAACGGTCATCCCCGCCGGGCAGAGCGCGCGGAGGACCGGAGGAATACTTGAGCTCCGGACAAATGACCTCAACCTCCAGCGAACGCAGGTCTTTTCCAAACGCAAACTCCGGGGTCTTGCAAGTGACCTCTCCGACCACGATGACGGACGATAGTTTTTCCACCCACTGTTTGAGGGGGACGATGTCGCAGGAGCAGTCCCACGGGTTCTGGTGAAGGTCAATCTGGACAAGAGAGGTTAAATGCTCTAGGACGCCACGCACGGGCAAGGAAAGGAAATAGTTGTTGCGAAGGTTAAGGCGTGCAAGATCGGTGCCAGCGAAGGCATCGGTGGGGAGGGAGCGCAGAAGATTGTCATTGAGGAACACCAGCTGGAGGTTGGGTATCAAGGTGAAGGAATGAGGCAGGATCTCACGGATGACGTTGTACTCCAGGTAGAGGTAGCTCAACATCTGGAGCCCGCGGAACATCCCAGGCGTCAGCTTCTCGATGTCATTCCCATTCAGATATAAACTCTTTAAGTTGGGCAGGTTGATAAATGCCCCCTCTTGAACGTAAGATATGCGGTTATTCCCTAAATGCAGTAAGTCCAAGCTTGAGAAATTCCAGAAGTCGGAACGATAGATTTTCTGGATCAAGTTCCCACTGAGATACAACTTCTTGGCGTTGAGGGGTCGCGGCAGGAGCTCGGAGATGTTGTGGAAGCCTTTTTCCTTACAGTTGACGGTGAGGCCCAGGTCATTGATGTGGAGGTTACAAATGCAGCCGGAGGGACAGATTATGGGAATGGGAGGTCTTGTTTGATAACCGGCCACAGGGGCTTGATTGATGCCCGGGTAGGTGCTGTGGGGGGTGGGGGGGTTTTTTGTGGGCCGTGGCCTTTTAGTGGGCTTGACGTTAAGTTTCTCCTTGTATTCCACAGAAGAGGCTGTGTTTGTTGGGCAGCCGGCGGGGGGGGTTTGATGGAGGCCGGGGTAGGTGCTGGGGGGGGTGGGGGGGTTTTTTGTGGGCCGTGGCCTTTTAGTGGGCTTGACGTTAAGTTTCTCCTTGTATTCCACAGAAGAGGCTGTGTTGTGAAAGGAGGACAGCATGGAAGATGGCTTAGTAGGCCACGTGTTCTCAGTGCTGAACGGGATCCTGGGAATTCCGAGTTTGGCCTCGATCTCACCGTCGGAGAGCAGAGGACAAAGCTCGCTGCGCTTGATTTCCCGTAAGTCTTTCCCATGTAGGTGAAACGGATACTCACACGTAATTTCACCCACCAACGCCGTGTACGGGATCCTTTCCAGCCATGTCTTCAATTGGACGATCTCGCACACACAGTTCCAGGGGTTCTCTTCCAGCTGGATTTCCATCAAGTTCCTGCCCACGTACTCCAGCGTGCCTTTGTACGGCAGTATCTTCAGCCTGTTTCCTCTCAGGTCCAGGTGTGTGAGAGACACAGACCGGAAAAGATAATTCGGGAGCACGGGGATTAGATTGTCATTTAGGATGAGCACTCTTAATTTGTGCAGGTGCCTGAACGCACCGCTTTCAATCCTTTTGATGACGTTGTAGTCCGCCTGGAGGTACTCCAAACTCTCCAACCCGAGAAAGGTGTCGTTTCGGAAAACTTCCAGTTTGTTTTCATGTAGGAAGAGCCGTTTGAGAATTCCCAACCCGTTGAACGCTCCCGCGTGGATGTCCTGCAGAGCGTTGTTCCCCAGGTTGATGGCGATGGCGTTGTTGAGGTGCTGAAAGCTGTTGAAGTACAGTTTCCTCATGGAGTTTCTCTGCAGGTTGAGCTTGAAGGGCCGGCTCCATATCTGGGAGATTTGGCTGACATTTGTAAATCCCTTACTGTCACAGTGGACGTGGAACAGGCCTTCTTTGACCTCGCAGTAGCAGGGCTCCAGGCAGGGCTCGTCGATCTCCTCGGAGTCCTCCAGCAGTGGGATCGGGGTGCTCCATCCTAAGGCTACGGTGCTCAGCAAGGTAACCCACAGCATCCTTGCTGACACCGAGGAGAGGAAGTCTTGGCTCCGAGGACAGANGGGGGACGGGGGGGAGAGGGGGAGGGTTAGTGATTGTGCAGTGGTGGACACATTAACACCAACTGTTGTTTCAGTTCAGAGAGAGGAAAGAAGAAAAAGGTTTGAGTGAATTTAAATCAACACAGAAAATATGACAGTGTGTGTGTGATTCCAGCCCCAAACCACAACAACCACAACAACAACAACAACAACAACAACAGCAACCACAACAACCACAACAACAACAACAACAACAACAACAGCAACCACAACAACCACAACAACAACAACAACAACAACAACAACAACAGCAACCACAACAACCACAACAACAACAACAACAACAACAACCGCAACAACATCAACAGTGAATGTGAGTGGATGTCACGACAGCAGGAAACTGAGTTCAGTTTCTGTCCCAGTCGTAACAAACAAACAGCTCTGAGTCGTAGGAGAAAAAAGTCCAAGAAAGTCGTCAGCACAGAAACCAGAAAACCATCTGAAGCTGAAGATCAGTCCGTTCTCCAACGCAAACTTCAGTCCTCGCTGCTGCAACTGAGGGGAATCACAGCACTGGCACAAGGATGGTCTGGTCCAGCAAACGGTTCCTGGGACTGCTCCTTTGACTGTTCCTGTGACTGTTCCTTTGACTGTTCCTTTGACTGTTCCTTTGACTGTTCCTTTGACTGTTCCTTTGACTGTTCCTTTGACTGTTCCTGTGACTGTTCCTTTGACTGTTCCTGTGACTGTTCCTTTGACTGTTCCTTTGACTGTTCCTTTGACTGTTCCTTTGACTGTTTCTGTGACTGTTCCTGTGACTGTTCTTGTAATGGTTCCTGTGACTGTTCCTGTGACTGTTCCTGTGACTGTTCCTTTGACTGTTCCTTTGACTGTTCCTGTGACTGTTCCTGTGACTGTTCCTGTGACTGTTTCTGTGACTGTTCTTGTAATGGTTCCTTTGACTGTTCCTGTGACTATTTCTGTGACTGTTCCTGTGGCTGTTCCTGTGACTGTTCCTGTGACTGTTCCTTTGACTGTTCCTGTGACTGTTCCTGTGACTGTTTCTGTGACTGTTCCTGTGACTGTTTCTGTGACTGTTCTTGTAATGGTTCCTTTGACTGTTCCTGTGACTATTTCTGTGACTGTTCCTGTGGCTGTTCCTGTGACTGTTCCTGTGACTGTTCCTGTAATTGGTTCCTGGGACTGTTCTTGTCACTGTTCCTGTGACTATTCCTCTAATGGTTCCTGGGACTGTTCCTGTGTCTGTTCTTGTGACTGTTCCTAGGACTGTTCCTGGGACTGTTCCTGGGACTATTCCTCTAATGGTTCCTGTGACTGTTCCTCTAATGGTTCCTGGGACTGTTCTTGTGACTGTTCCTGGGACTGTTCCTGTGACTGTTCCTGTGACTGATTTATCTGATTTGACTGAATCTCAGCCTCTGTGGTCTGAGCTGCGTGACATCTGTTAAAGAATAACCAATTAGGTGATAAATCAAGAAACCCAGCGTCCAATGATAATGACCGTTCTCTGATACAGATGATCCAGCAGAGGTCAGCGTATCTGCCCGTGGAACACGTCTGTTTAAAGACGACTTCAGTTTTAGCCTCGCTCTGTCACGAGCTTCAAAATGGAGGCAAGAACTTTAATTCTTACTGTTGACCAAAGGTGAAATATACAAGTGTTGGATGAAGAAGCGGTGATGGTCGAGTCTCAGCTGACATGATGCACAGAGTCATCCATGAGCTAAGAGTGAGAAGAGTGAGAAGAGAGAGAAGAGAGAGAAGAGTGACCAGGGTTTTCATTCTGAATTCTACAGAATTAAAGGTCTGGTTTTTACTGTCACTGGTACTGGGCCGTGTTTCTACAGATGGATGATGGATGGATGGATGATAGGGTGAGGGATGGATGGACGGACGGACGGTTGGATGGATGGATGACAGGGGGATGGATGGATAAATGGACGGGTGGATGGATGGATGGATGGATGACAGGTGGGTGGATGGATGGATGGACGGACGGACGGTTGGATGGATGGATGACAGGGGGATGGATGGATGGAGGGACGGATGGAGGGATGGATGACAGGTGGATGGATGGATGGATGGACGGACGATTGGATGAATGACAGACGGATGGATGGATGGATAAATGGACGAATGGATGGATGGATGGATAAATGGGCAGACGGATGGATGGATGGACAGGTGGATGGATGGATAAATGGACGGATGGATGGATGGATGGATGGACGGATGGATGGACGGACGGATGGATGGACAACAGATGGATGGATGGAAGGACAGATGGATGAAAGGATGGATGGATGGATAAATGGGCAGACGGATGGATGGATGGACAGGTGGATGGATGGATAAATGGACGGATGGATGGATGGATGGATGGATTCATTGACCCGGTAAAAACACTGCAGAATTCCAAGATTCGCTGGGACCAGCAGAGCGCTGTCCGCGGTGCTGAAAACAAACGACGCGTTGAAGAAATAAAACAAAGTAAAAGGATTTGACAAAAATAACGTAATCCTACAAATGATGGGAGGATGCGGTGAAAACACACACCGAGCGGGAGGAGAGACATCCATGCAGGAAAAAACAAGTAAAAAACCAGTCGTCCGTTTGAACGTTAGTCCGGGGTTTGTTGAGTCCGAGCCTCCGTTAGAAAAACACCAGGAAACGGAGCAAAAGTCTGAATGTTTAACAGACGTCATCGATTCTTCCCTGGTGGATTCCCACAAACGGCCCGTAACGTACGGCATACGTACTTAGTTTAGTGGAATTCCAACTTCACATCTCCTTCGGTGTGTCCTGCTGCTGCTGCTGCTGCCGCTGCTGCTGCTGCTGCTGCTGCTGCCGCCGC
>NC_024310.1:327919-330919 GCF_000523025.1 Cynoglossus semilaevis | reverse complement strand
CCTCCCTTGGGGTGCGCCCTGCGCCTGCGGCTGCTGCCGCTGCTGCTGCTGCTGCTGCTGCTGCTGCCGCTGCCGCCGTCCGAAGCCAGTCTGTGGGGAGAGAAGAGGGGAGACAGGAGGGTGAGAGAGTCGTCACTGAAAATCCATGGGAAACATGAGACAAGAGGACAGGGTAGAGACGGGCACGAATGTGCTGCACGTACCGAACCTAAACCAAGGTAATTTTCTAGCTGAAAAGCTCCTAAAAAGAAAGAGTACAGTGCAAAACAGAAGCTATGAAGTGCAGCACATAAGTGAAGCAGAGGTAGCAGTTTACACTAAGTTGTCAGTATGGCAGTAAATTTACACCAGGGGCTGCCATGTGTCAGGTAATAACCACTGCAGCTGCAGACAGTTTTCACTCCCCCTGCTATAGAAACCATATATCTGAAAAAACATAAGAGAAAGAGAAAGACAAACTGCATAGTAGATGCACAATAGAATGACCCACAAGATGCATGCAGTCTGAAAATCAATGCACAAGGTCCTCCATGTGGTATCAAGTTATTTATATTTCCTTGCACCACCGTCTCTTCCAGCCATTACTCCTCCAGCTTGTATCTAAATGACTAGGCATTCAAACAGCATAAAGTCCATTTTATTTTTTTGCTTCCAAGAAAAAAGATTGCAGCCCCAGACTTAGGGCTTAAGCTACCCCGCTCACAAAATAAAAATGAAGCTAATGTAAAGGTATTTGGGCCAATGGCAGACAAATAACATGTCAAGTTCACAATGCCTTTAGTCGAGAGGTAGTGCAAAATCCAAAGCCAGGAGAAAGGTTAAATATAAACACAGACGTTTTTATGAGAAGTGATGGATGATTTCTCCTGCATTGCCCTCCTAAAGGCAAACAAAGCTGAGCTGAGTCAGAAAAAGCAGTGCCAGGTGTCTGCCAGGTGTCTAGTAGCAAGCATTATATATTAAAAAAAATACTGCAGTAAGTTTAAAGTGATTGAGGTTCATCCTCACACTTGCTGTTTTAAGTGAAAGTGTTTACTTTGACTGCAGTCACTGCCACATACTCCAATGGAAAGTATTGGTATACTTTATTTATTCCTTATGAATCCATAAAATAGGACACATGAGGTATCTAAGACACTAAGCACTACAACGAAACATCTATACCAAGAGTTTAATCTTTGCAAATAATAGCATACGTTTGATCCAACAATTCAACAAAGCTGCTTTAGCGTAACTGAAAATAACTGGACCAGCTTGAGAACAGGCCAAGTGGGTGTTTTTCCACAAAACAGTCACTGTGGACCATTTCCACAGTCGGTCAGTGCTCCCGTCCTACGATAGGAAAAAGACAATAGGGGCTCCGGAGAGTCACTCTCTGCCTCACAAGGCAGATGTATTCAATTGTGGCGGGGGGGGGGGGGGGGGGGGGGGGGGGGGGGGGGGGGGGGGGGGGGGGTATCCTCCAACGTGAATTAAAAGTGCTGCTCCGTCGCCAGTCGCATCTCAGCCCCAGCAGACGTTAAACTAAGTTGCGGACGCATGAACAGCCCCAGTTTCAGCCCAAACCTCTTCGTGTTCTGCTCACATTTACCCTTAAAATAACCTCGATGTCGAGGCAGCGCAGGACCGAGAGGCTCCGGCGGAACAAACGCCAAGCATAATGCAGCAGCCGCTGGTCCTGACACCGAGGGAGGACGGCGAATATTCAAACAATCGACCATTGATCTGGAGGATCGATCCCAACGATCTGTTGTCCTCGATACACGGACCGAGCTGGACGTCCTCCTTAGAGTCAATGGCTATGCAGATACCAGTAAACGCACCAAACGCATACCTATGCGCCCTTCTGCAGGAGGGTCCCCCCCAAAGACACACCCGTCCGTCCCCCCCAAACACACACCCGTCCCCCCCCCCCCCCAAAAAAAAAGAAAAAAGGAGAGAAAGAGAGATTCCAACTTACCTTAATTTGGTCCTGCAGATGAGAGGCATCGGTGGGAGAGGAGTGTTAGTTTGATCTGGTTAGACCTCTCTCTCTCTCTCTCTCTCTCTCTCTCTGCCCTCTCTACCTCCCTCTCTCACACTCACTCTCAGTGGCTGAAGCAGAAGAGATGAGAGGAGAGAAATGAAGACGTGATAAGAATGTTATCTCCCTCTTCCGGTCCGAATCCTTCTGACTCGACCCCCCCTCTGCCCCCCCCACGCCTTTTAAGCAGTTTGTTTTGAATGCATGTGCACGACCTGTGCCCGCCTGCTCCTCCTGCTCCTCCTGCTCCTCCTGCTCCTCCCCTGTCCTCCCCTGTCCTCCTCCTGGGTGAGCGCTCAGTTGTGTCGGCTGTACCCGGGTGAGAGTGCGCTCCTGTCGGCTTCCCCTCCCTGACTCTGCCCGGTGCAGCAGCTCCGGAGTCTGCGGAACATTTCGGCGACGGATGATTTTTTTTTCTTTTCTCTTTTTTTTTTTTTTGCTTCCTTTCTTTTTTGGGAGCGTTCCCGTCGTGCGTCAGAGAAGTGAGGGAGTGAGCTGCTACAGAGATGGGAGGAGGCGGGGGGGCGGGTGGGAGGAGTTGGCGGCCGGAGCTGCGGAGGGTGAAGGGGTGAGAGACGCAGGGAAGGGAGATTTGACAGAGAGAAAGAGGAGAAGGGTGGCGCTGAGGACAGCTGCGCTATAGTTCTGGGTGATGTGGAGAGGAGGAGACGAGCCGGGGTGAGGAGAGAGGGAGGGAGGGAGGGAGGGAGAGAGAGAGAGAGAGAGAGAGAGAGAGCCTTTCGCAGAGGGGGACGCGCATCAGGGGAGAATTAGAAAAAGAAAAACGAACGGCGTCAGGGAGCGCGCCTCGCGGTGTGGGTGAGACTTCAGACCTGTGGACGTAATAGTCTCTCTCTCTCTCTCAAATCTGCACACACACACACACACACACACACACACACACTCCATTCGTCGTAGTTCACCTCCATTAAAACAACACTTGTTAATCTCATGTTAAAACTGGAATTCCTCCATTT
>NC_024310.1:326585-327803 GCF_000523025.1 Cynoglossus semilaevis | reverse complement strand
TCTTTTTGTGTTCCTCCCTCGCCACCACTCAACAGGAAAAGGGCTGGACCGGAGCAACAATAAACACGGACCCTCCTCCTCCTCCTCCTCCTCCCCCCTGCTCTCCTAAACGTGTGGTCACGTGTGTAGAAAAGGGGTAACAGTCCACCCTCTGTGTTCTTGCCATCTTTTTGCATGTCCTTCCCTGTTTCGCCAGCAGGGGCACCACCGGCCCGTGTTGTTGATCTAAATATCAACACGTTTCCCGCCTCTCACCGCTCCACTCCCGGGGCAGGAAGGAGGCTGATCACCGGGGACAGTTACCCACTCCACACGGTGTGTGTGTGTGTGTGTGTGTGTGTGTGTGTGTGTGTGTGTGTGTGTGTGTGTGTGTGTGTGTGTGTCATGGCTCCAGTCTGATTAATTGTTGCTCCAGAACTGTTTGTACCAGTGAGAACTGGACTGACAGCTGGTTAAAAATAGTTGAAGTGATTTGGACCACACTTTTAGAACACTTCTCTGTAAACTGTTATGACGCTGAATCAAAATGACATCACATCCTGTTTCCTGCTGTGACCTTCCTCTGTCAGCCAAGGGGGGGGGGGGCCCTACTTCATACTTCTGCTCTGTACAGTACGCACTCTAACCAGGTGGCGCTGTTCCAGACGGACGTGACCTATTCAGAATGTGCAGCATCAGATGTGAAGAGAAACAGCTCTTAAAGCGCCATCTACTGTTGACTCTTGTCACTGCAGCCACATATCTGTCAGCCATTATACTTCTTCCTCATCTTCAGTATTTCCAAAGTACTTCTTGATGCGTGTACTTTCCCAGGCACCGGGAACAGGGGGACCGTGACCCTGAATCATGTGACATCACGCCACGACCGTCAGAAAGGCAGGTCAAACCAGGATAGAGTTTTATTTGGACTTTTATTTTTTTGATAAATCCAGCCGTCTGGATTTGAAGATGGATTTTGATCCAACAGAATCTCACTTTAACACCAGACAAAGAAAAATCCCCGTCCCTCCGTGGAGATCTGCTGCAGGACGCTGAGATTATTGGACTGATAGCGATCGATATCAGCGGCTGAAGAAAACAAAGACAAAGATAAGTCGCTTGTCGTCGTCACGGAAACTGAATGTGTTTGGTCAGAGATTTGAGTGGAGGTGTTCAGGTTTACTGGCTGCTGGTTCAATTCCTGCCTCAGCGTTCACTGTGTGTGTGTGTCAGCTCCAG
>NC_024310.1:325076-326433 GCF_000523025.1 Cynoglossus semilaevis | reverse complement strand
AATGGTGATGGTCGGTTTTTGTCTAAAACTTTAGTCTGTTGGTCACCAACTAGAGGGCCCGATTGGATTGTTTGGTGGGCTGGATGTGGCCCGCAGGCCGGCAGTTGATGCTCACTGCTCTAGACTAAAATGCTAACATGTTATTTCACATCGTTAATGACCAGTTTAATGAACCTTTGTTGTTGATACAGTGTCGACACCAAGGGTTTCCTCTGGTGTTTGGTCTTTGTTTTTTTCTTTTTTTTTTCTTCTTGTTGCCAAAGTAGGATCTGTTCCACCAACCCGATCAAACCCCGATCAAACCCCGATCAAACACCGATCAAACCCCGATCAAACACCGATCAAACACCGATCAAACCCCGATCAAACACCGATCAAACCCCGATCAAACACTGATCAAACACCGATCAAACACCTGCTTTTGACTTGGGGAAAATCATTGTTATCACAACTGTCTCTTTGAAGTCACTTCCTTTCTTCTCTTCTTTGGTCTTCGTCGTCTTTGCTGTGCAGAGAAATTCTCTAAAATCTGAGATTTTTTTCTCCAACATTTCTCCCCCATCCTCCCCCTTTCTCCCCCGTGGCCTCTCAGGAGTGAGGACATGGCTGAGGGTGCAGTGACCCATATTACCCTGGCAACCACTTGTGGTAAATGCTTCATCACTATTGGTTTTGATGTTGGGATCATTGGAGGCAGCCGGCCGTGACTCCATTAGAACTGCAGTAATTAAACTTTGAAGTAGTACCTCGTAGTATTCTCAAACACCAGGAGCCGACGTATCGTCAACATGAGCGGCGGCCATCTTGGACTGATGCCCACAGATCACAGTCAGTGGGAAATAATAACGTGAGAAATACATTTGGTTGAAGTTTTTTTCATGCAGAATGTGTACTCCGTATATTCAGTAATACCACCGTCCGTCCACCTGGTGTCGCTGTAATACACAGCTGTTTTGTAACACATTCCGTGGAAAACGTTTTCATTTCACTGAAGAACCTCATGGTTTAAATACCACCTCAGCATGTGTTCGTGTTTTCTCCAGCATCTCTGTCTGATGTGGGTTCGAATCCCGACCTTCAGACTTTCTGTTCGTTCTGGCTGCTCTGTCTGTTTGTTGGTCCTGTGTTTGTGACATGGCGGTCTGTGATTGGACGACCAGCTCCAGAGCGACTGACTGTCTGACTGTGATGGACGCGCTCTTCTCTTCACAGAGCGACTGACTGTCTGACTGTGATGGAGGCGCTCTTCTCTTCACATCCTAATGTTCCCAACATTAGTGGTGATTCCTAACTGTGGTGAGAAGACAGTAAACGTGAAGAAGGTGAAGTTTTCAAAATGTGATTGTTCTTCCCATAC
>NC_024310.1:321412-324924 GCF_000523025.1 Cynoglossus semilaevis | reverse complement strand
TGGAGAAAGTAGGACAAAATGATATATGGCTGCAATATAGAAACCACTCACAGCAGTGTGAGAGGGGGGGGAGGGGGGAGGACGGGTGTGTGTGTGTGTGTGTTGTATGAAAGAAAAGAAACATGACACGTGTGGACGTCCACTCACCACGACCTCCGTCATGTCTGTGACATGACTCACGGTGACCATGTGACCAGTACTCACCTGGTCATGTGACCCCCTCGCTAACCATGGAAATGTTGCTGCCAATAATCATTAAAAATGGGGATGTGATATAAGTGAAGTAAACTGTGATGTCATCGATGAAGAACGGACCATGAATGAAGAGACGTAAACAGCTGAGTCAACGTCTGTTATTATTATTATTATTGTTATTATTGTTATTGTTACTGTTATTACTATTATTATTATTGAACCTTGACTGTTGCGTTCACAGAACAGTCAGACAACAACAGACAAACAACAGACAAACAACAGATATAACAACAGATATAACAACAGACAAACAACAGACATAACAACATATGTGGTTCCACTCCTGACCTCATGAACTTGAGAGAAAAAGAATGAGAGCACCACCTACAGGTGGCGAAGAAACCCCTAAATGCCACGTCGAGCTGACGCAGTAATTAGCAGCGTAATCATAATTATTCATAATTACTGGTAAAAATGATCAATTATCTTCCAGTTGAAGAGGAAATCTCAGTCCAATTTCAATCATTAAAGTAATTAGCCGACACATGCTAATGTCGCGGTGAACGTCAACCTGTGCCAACATGCTCCTACAGCTAGCTATCATTACCATGATGAGCAAACGATGCTAACGTAGCAGAGCAGTGGGAGACGCATTCGTGTCAACAAATTGGTCCAGTAATAAAACAGGTCAGAAAGTCGTTCCTGTTCTTAATAACATGAAGTGAAGTCCAAGAACCGCTGTTTATTTTGTATTTGACATAACGGCCTTCAGCACTTTGAGCCTGTACGGACTTGTATTTATTTCACTGAAATATTATACACACACACACACACACATGTTGTTTTGTTGTTGTAAATTGCTTCAACAAATGCTTCATTTAGCAGATTATTTTAAAAGCCCTGGAGTGGAGCGTTTCATTCCACGTCACTTCTCTGTGCTCCAGAAAAGACTGCACTTGTTCTGCACTTATGTCATTTAAACTAATTGACCCCTCCCCCCCCGCCCCCCCCCCATAGTTACTGTTGCTAACGTCTGACACGTCCAGTTTCAGGAAACGCAAAAAAAACCAGAAGTGATTTAAGGCGGAAGGACAGACAGTGGAGTACTGCAGTACAAGTTCTACTGACAAAGTACGTGAGTAACATGAAGTATTTTCATTTGTTGAAACCTGATTCATGACAACAACAACAACAACAACAACAACAATTCAAAAGTGAAAAAAACCAAACCAAAATTCCCTCCTGGAGTCGAAGCTCAGACGTCATGTTTTATTGAGAGTCAGTGAAGAGTCATTCATCCAATCAGAGTCCAGATCCAGCAGGATCACCCCTCCCCCTTTCTCTCTCACTTCCACATTTTCATTTCTCCTCCACTCTCACCCTCACCCCCCCCTCTCACCCCCACCCCCTGCTGACGGATTATAATGATCTTTAATTAGATCTAAATTTAACAGCGGCCACTAACGGCCATCACCCAGTCTGAGAGGAGACAAGTCATCAGGGAGGGGCATAAGGCTGGAACGGGGGGGGGGGGGGGGGGGGGTGGGGGGTCAGTCACTGGAGTCTGACTGGAGCTTCATGACCAACAGGTATTTTTACAGTATTTGTACGACTGATCAGAGCAAAAAATGGAGGAACTGAACCTTTAACACGGTGTTGTTTATAGACAGGACAGACGTCCAGAATAAAACAGACGTGGATTCTGACTCAGAGTTTGGCTGGAGCGTGTACCCACACATGTGACTGAGTGCAGACGGTGGTGAGGACACTTTCGTCCTCACCCCGTGGGAGACTTCACTCATTTTCTCTCTCTTTTGTTTTTCTCCCCTTCGTCTCAAAGTCTCGTCAGGATTTTGTAGCGTTGTCTTTTCCCAAAGCTGAGAAAACATCTGGAGGGAATCGAACTTCAGTCCACTTCAGTCGGGACGTGCATGTGGTTTGATACCACAAACTGAGCACATTGTCACTGAGCCACCGCGCTGCAACATCAGACAGGCTCTTCACCAAAGAAGGTCGAGTGAACAACGAACCTGAAACTGAACAGGAAGTGGTTTGGATTGGTTGACACCAACCTGAGCCGCTCGGCCGCAGGACAACCACGCAAAGGCTGCGGTTTCCCCAAAACTATGGACCACATTATCTCTGTTTCCATGGCAACGGATTCCAGATCTAGGATGGTCTCCTCCTCTCCTCCGTCAGTGAATCTTCCTCCTAAACTCTAGCACCAACTGTGTTTCACAGGTGTTCAGTGTGTGTGTGTTGGTGTGTGTGTGTGTGTGTGTGTGTGTGTGTGTGTGAGGCAGCCAGACAGAGTCTGTTCTGCAGACGCTCCTCTTTTTTCTCTTTTGGTTTTGACACTTCAGTTCTGGTGAATCTGAATTCCAGCGTCAGCCGCTGAGACACATGTTCAGAGTCATGCACTCTGGGAAAGTTCCACCGCAGGAGATTTAGTGTCTGCTAGTTTCTATGGTAACATCGAGGGAGCAGATCCAGGAGCCGGGCCAACGTAACAAAAGGGAACACTGCCCCCCCACGACTACTGAGAGAGAGAGAGAGAGAGAGAGAGGAGGAGTTAACCTAACTGGTTAGTCTAACCAGTTAGGTTAGACCTCTACACTGACATGACTGAGATGTCAAAACACTGCCCCCATTGGTTGGTTGTGAGGAACTAAAATTCCCTCCGTGGACCCATGATCTGAACCAGAACAGGTTCAGATGATTGAAGGTGTCAGTGACACAGGAGGAGCTGCTGATGCTGATGCTGAAACTGATGCTGATGCTGAAACTGATGCTGATGCTGAAACTGATGCTGAAACTGATGCTGATGCTGAAACTGATGCTGAAACTGATGCTGATGCTGAAACTGATGCTGAAACTAATGCTGATGCTGATGCTGAAACTGATGCTGAAACTGATGCTGATGCTGATGCTGAAACTGATGCTGATGCTGATGCTGATGCTGACACCGACGGTCCAGTCAGATCAACCAGGACGTTCCACGTTCCTGTTTATAACCCGGTCCCAGGACACAGGGTTCCACACGTGCACTTGATAAATCTGACACGGATGCTTGTGCCACCGGAAAATGAAGGTGGACACGAGAAAAGCAAAAGCTGTCGGCGCTAATTGAGACAAATGAAGCTGCTGCTGATCCAGGGATAAATGGACCGTTACGATGTCACTTCCTGCATATTCCTCTGTCTCTGTGACACATTTGTCATCACTTTTCTATCCATGAATTGGTACGAGCTGTTACTGCTGCTGTTACTGCTGTTACTGCTGTTACTGCTGCTGCTGCTGTTACTGCTGCTGCTGTT
>NC_024310.1:320122-321397 GCF_000523025.1 Cynoglossus semilaevis | reverse complement strand
GCTGTTACTGCTGCTGCTGTTACTGTTACTGCTGCTGCTGCGACGTTGGTCTCATGTTATATTTGCATTATTCTGTCAGACGTGAAAACCAATCGACCGTCACATGAATTTGTGAAGATTGATCAGAGTGAGGTTTTTCTGTTGCATCAACACAGGGACCAATCACAGTCAACATTTGACCTGCTTCACTGCTGCTCCATGTTAATCCTGCTGGTACTCAGCAAATACACAGTTTACTTTATCATTACACTATATATTATTACTGCAGTACTGTTACTCTGAGGTACACTTCATTTCTAATACCCCCCCCCCCCGCCCCCCCCAGTGGTGGTCAATAGTCATACATTAGACTGATGTCAGTGGGAGGCTGATTAGGCTCCAGTGCTCCCCCTATAGACAGGGCTCCACAGTCTCCTCCATCAGTCAGAGCCAGAGAGAACTCAGTGTAACCAACATGAGGTTCTCTGATCCACTGCTGCTCACTGGTCCATCTGAAGATGGCGCTGGAGTAAAAGAAGAAAAGCGTGTATTTGTGTTCAAAGCCGTGGGTGGCGGCTCCGTTCCTCCAACGTATCTGGATGTGGAAGGACTTTGGTGAAAATATGTGGTTTATAAATCTAGAATCTAAAGGTGAGTGTGGTTGAACAGAGACTTTGTGTTTGCCTCGCTGCGTCTGCGCTCGCTGCTTTATTAGCTCACACTCTCACCCACACTGTTTTAAAAATAGCAGCCGTGGCTGAGGCTGACAGCAGCCAGAAGAAAATAAAGAGTTCCACCCTGGAGGTAGGAGGCGTCACAGGGGGGGGGGGGGGGGGGGGGTGGGGGGGCACACACACACATTGAAACATGTTAAATTAACATGGTACATTTCCATCAAAGTACTTTCAGTGTACTGTAGTAGTACTGTACAGTACTTCACACCTGCTGCTGCTTCCACTGGTATCGTTTAAGAATATTAAAGTAGTATATTTTCAAACCTTTTTTTCCCAAGATGCACCTCTCTGGCCTCATCTGTGGAGCAGTTAGGGATTTGTTAGCCATAAAAAGTTAGCTATCACCGACCCCCTCCCTCACTGACCCCTCCCTCAGTCATACACACCAGTGTGTCAGTGAGGGCGGAGCCACAGACACTGTTGTCTGTTGATGTTACAGTGAGGGTCATCATTGTTCGACTCTTGGCTATTAGCTAATTAGCTCTGCAATTAATTAGCTCAAGTGCTCCTCCAGTAAAAATCCATCATGCTTCTAGCAACGGGGGGTGGGGGGGGGGGGCAA
>NC_024310.1:310236-319169 GCF_000523025.1 Cynoglossus semilaevis | reverse complement strand
AAACTTCCTTCATTTCAAACCAGGGTGGAACCAGATGTAGAAGAATGAACCTCAGGGACAGAGGGTGTCAAGAGCCGCCCCCCCGTACCCCCCGCCCCCCGGTTTTATTATAGGGTTTAATTTTAGGACAGTAATTTTGGACTGGAAGAACGTAATCGATCGATCGATCAGAAAAATACATCAATAAGGAGCAAAAAAATATCTCTGCCTCCCAGACTGGCTGAGCTGTGAGGGACCATGTGGGGGGGGAGATAAAGCTGCAGAGGGGGAGGCAGAGGGGGAGGAACGCTGCAGTTTTAATGAGATTCATTTCATCTTAAGTCTAAGAAAAAGAAAAGGAGGAAAAGATACAACGTGACTGGAAATAAGATACAGAGGAGGCGGATTTAGAGGTCGGAGGTCAAGGTCAAGAAGGATCAGCTTCAGTTCACAAAAACCAGACCAGAATAGAGAACTGTTTGGTACCGATATTTATTTAAGGAGTTCGTCTAAGTGTTTCTTTAATATATATTCATATATATATATATATGTTACTGTGGTGAATATATGTATATATATGTATATATATGTGTGTGGTCACAGATGAATCAGAATAATCTCAGGGTTTGTGCAGAGTAATCATGATTTATATGATTCATTATTCACAAACGACAGGTGTAAACACACACACACACACACACACACCCTTCTTCTGTGTGTGCTGTGCTGCAGCTGAATGTGAAGTGGATGTGATAGGGATCGCTAGGTCTGGGTCAAAGGTCAGTGCCGAGCTGAGCCGCAACGCAATTCGGTTCCATCTCACACTCGCGGTCAGAGGATTTGTGCCGTGACCAAAAGGAGGAAATTGCTTAAACAAGAGGTCGGAAAACATTTGAGCTGCAGAGGTACGGTCGGGGAGTGGGGGGGGCTCCTTTAAAGACTGGTGCTAAACATTAGCTGGTCGTAGCATTAGCATCAGGCTCCAGAACACTTAGTCTACGGTACCGACCCCAGTCAGGTGAGGCTTGGTCAACAGGAGATAAAAGGAGAACAGTTTCCATTTGAGATCTTTGTTGTTGGTCTCCAGCTCCAGGTCACGACCTGTCGCTTTGACTCTTCTTAAAAAAAGATGAATGTTGACTTTGTGGACTCTCTTTTAGCTTAGCCTTTAGCTTTCATAAATAAATGAAGGACTGTTTTATACCGAACCTTTTCTCATCCTGTCTTAGTATAAAACTTCAGGGTCAATATTTAAGTCCAAATATTTGGTTGATGACGGCGAGCGTCGGTCACATGGTCGGTTCATCTGGAGACTGTAACGCAGACGCGGCCGTCCTCTGCTGTAACGAGGTCAGACGGAATTAGTCTCCATTAAACATTAACTGTTCCCAAAGTTACTACGTGAAGCTGAAGTATTACAGTAATACTCTCGTTGGCTGCTTTCCAGCACAAACGTTCGCCGGGTCGTTTGTCGTTTGTCGTTTGTCACAGTTTGTAGTTTTTAATGTTACAATGTTGAACATGATTGATCAAAGGCAGGAGTGTGTTGATGAAAAAATAGATTTGGGTATTAAACACCAAGTACTATAACGCTAATCCAGCAGGGGGCAGAATACATGTCTCAGATCTAACAACAGGTTTTTATGACTCAAATAGTTTGACAGAAAATTGCTGCAATTGAGGAGATTTTTTTTTTCTCGGTGTTTCTGTTCCTGACGTAGTTTTTCTTTTTTTAATTATTGTGTTCAATAACACAACGAACATGGAATGTTAAATTCCGTCACCTGCTGCCACCTTTGGGCTTCAATATTATTTCATTTTTAATCGACGTCGATTAAAAATGAAATAATCCTTTGATTTGTAGGAACTGGGACTGAATATTTGAATATTTGAAAATACTACTGCAGTATTTAGCTACAGTGTTGATCAGCAGATGCTAACTTTAGCCGGTGCTGCCGCTCCACCAGTCGATTCACTTTCCCAGTGTTGGTTCAGTGATGATGTCACTTCCTGTGGTTCCTGCTGCCCAAAAGAAACACGAGCGAAATAATTGACGAGGCTCGTTAATAATTCAGTGTTTTACCTGATTAGCCAGTGGAACTGAGCACAGAATCCTCACATTAATCCAGCGCTCGGCCCCCGGGCTGTTGTCGTCTCTCACCCGTCTCCCTGCCTCACCCGTCTCCCTGCCTCACCCGTCTCCCTGCCTCACCCGTCTCCCTGCCTCACCCGTCTCCCTGCCTCACCCGTCTCCCTGCCTCACCCGTCTCCCTGCCTCACCCGTCTCCCTGCCTCACCCGTGACCGGCGCTCCCCCGCCCCCCGGATTTTTGCCCGGGACGGGTGGGGGGGGGGTTGGGGGGGGGGTGCTGACGTAAATATTAGTTTATCGTAGTATTCCTTTCAAATATGACTTTGAGTCAGTGGCTCAGTCTTGTTTCAGTGTGTACAAGTACGTGTCCTTCAGACTTTTCTTCTCAGTTCCACCTGGTACATATACAGTAAATATACAGTAAATACATGAATCTATGGAGAGAAATATATCCATGTTCTGAGCTCAGGTCCGTACTGCCCCCACCCCTCCACCCCCCCCAGGGCCCAGGATTCCTGGCCGCGGCCCTGACTGTGTCGGCTCCGTCTCAGAGTAAATGTGAAGCTGTGTCTGAGTCAAATGTTTCAGGATGAGCCAGTGTTTAAATGTCACAGACGTGACGTTTGTCCTGTTTGTCCTGTTTGTCCTGTTTGTCCTGTTAGCAGCTGAAAAACCACACAGTGTAAAAGCAGAGGGCAGAGGGCAGACTGAGGGGCAGTTGCTGTGCTGTGAGGGTGAAGACTCTCTGACGAGACGTATTAAGATTCAAAACTTTGTCTCGTCTCAAACGCAGTCAGAACCAGTTTGAACTGAAATGAGTTTCAAACAGAAAGAAAAAAAAACTATGAATATTTAGGAAATATAAACACAGTGTGTAAATGTGTGTGTGTGAGGATGGTCAAACACACAGGTGTGTGTGAGGATGGTCAAACACACAGGTGTGTGTGAGGATGGTCAAACACACAGGTGTGTGTGAGGATGGTCAAACACACAGGTGTGTGTGAGGATGGTCAAACACACAGGTGTGTGTGAGGATGGTCAAACACACAGGTGTGTGTGAGGATGGTCAAACACACAGGTGTGTGTGAGGATGGTCAAACACACAGGTGTGTGTGAGGATGGTCAAACACACAGGTGTGTGTGGGAGAGAAGAGTTGGAAAGGAAAGTTAGCAGGAAGTAGTTAAGTGTTAATGAGTTATTGATCCACGTCAGCTGATCAGGACGGAGACAGTGGTCACAGACAGTGACTCACTGTCAGTGATCCACTGACAGTGAGTCACTGACAGTGGTCACTGACAGTGACTCCCTGACAGGGACTCACTGACAGTGGTCACAGACAGTGGTCACTCTGGTCCGTACTGATTACGTACCTGTGTGTCCACTTATTTCCCAGCCCACAGAGCAGGTGCAGCAGAGCAGGACTCCCTTCCATCTGTTCTCTTTATGGCCATAACACTGTGTTGGTTCACGCTGTTCATTTTATGATTCCAGTAAAATAAAAATGACCAGCGTTAAAATGTTCAAACGTCTTTTAAAACTCACACATCCAGTTTTCTAGAACCACT
Source organism: Cynoglossus semilaevis (assembly GCF_000523025.1). Taxonomy (NCBI): domain Eukaryota; kingdom Metazoa; phylum Chordata; class Actinopteri; order Pleuronectiformes; family Cynoglossidae; genus Cynoglossus; species Cynoglossus semilaevis. Next base: position 315,533 of record NC_024310.1, on the reverse strand, counting down.
TCTGAGCACGAACACCGACGGTGCACGCTCACCGCGGATCGGTGGTGGTCAGTGGTCTGGGGAGGGGGGGTAGAGTCTGTGATGGTCAGTCTTTGGTGTCCACTTCATGGTCTCCACAGAGGACGTGGACCGTGTTTCAACCTCTCTGGTTCTAATTGATCCGTTTGTTTCTTTTGTTACGTTTCAGTTGCTTTAGTTTGCCATGTTCTTGAAGGTGTAGCTGTAACACCAACAAACACCCCCTCCCAGCTCAACCCCCCCCCCAGCTCAACCCCCACCTCTTGATAAAGCCCTACAGGAGCTGTGGCCGCTGGAGGAGGAGGTGCTGAGCTCCTGTCTCCTAATCTCAGTCATAACTGGTCCATTTCCTTCATTACTTATTCACATATTCACCCCCCCGCTGACCCCCCCCAAACCTCCTGCCCCCCCCTCGACTCAGTGTAAAGCTACAAACCTCCTGCCCCCCCTCGACTCAGTGTAAAGCTAATCCTACCTTCAGCCCCCCACCCACCCCTCCCCCATCTACACCTCCCCTTTAATCCCATCCATTCTTCACCTCCTCTTCAAAAACTGTTACCGTAATAGAAACTGACCGACTGCTGAAAACAGCACCCCCTACAGCACATTAGGGCTATTTCAATCTGAAGCAGTTTTCAAGTGTGAATAAATGATCTTTTCTTCTCAGCGCTGAAGTTGGAATTCAAAAACCAGATCTTTTCAGTCTGGACTGAATGATAAAAACGGCTTTGTTCTGTTGATGAGAATGTGCAGCTCCTGGACGAGGGTGAGGGTCAGGACATGACCTCAGAGCCCAGTACAGGGCCCCCACCCCTTATATTTGTCATGATGTGATATAAATGTGTTCACTATAGACACAGCACAGCGTTAAAAATGACTCACTGAGAGAAATGACACAGGGTGTGTGTGTGTGTGTGTGTGTGTGTGTGTGTGTGTTTCCAGCTGTCCTCACGCCTCCTCTGTCCTCAACATAAAAACACCACATGTGTCAAACATCAAAATCAATAAGGATGAAAGATTTGGCAGTGTTTGCCCTCTGCTGGCCGGGGTGTGTCATTAAATCCTCACTTATTCCTTCTCCTGTTCAACTGAATTATTTTTCACGTTGTTCTCTGACAAGTGTTTCCTTGGTAATCAGAATTCCAGCGACCTCTCTCTGCATTGGTCTGTTATCAGTCTTCATTTTCCTGCAGTGAAGGTCGCGGCCCCCAAGGCCGCTGAGCTCCCGTTGGACTGCACTCCGTACCTGTCATGTCCTACTAACTGTCTTAGTCCAGAGTTCAACTGAATTAAAAACAGAAGAAGAAGAAGAAGAAGAAGACGTTTTGTTAATGTACGTCGGGGCTGTGGTGATGGACACCATGTTTGGTTGGTGTTTCAGAGCGTCTGTTTCAGACCTTCTCTGGACCGAACTGTTGCCACACGACAAAGTTGACATTTTTATTTCCTTCTCTTATCTCTTTTTTAAATGTATTTTTATTCCTTTTTATTTGCTCCCACATTTCCCGCACAGACCTCCATCTTCTGTGTTTTCATGTTTGTCTCTTCAGGACGGCAACAACCGGGCGCCACCCCCCACCCCCATCAGCCTAACGTCATATTATTATTGACTATGGGAGAGATCATTGCTGCTGGATCATTCTCTGCATGTGTCAGCGCTGTGGCTCCTGCGGAGCCGGGGGACAGAAGGTAAAGGCTCCAGATAATGAAAACCTGGAAGATGTGACAGGAAGAACGTTTAATGACAGCACAAATGTACAGCCACCAGAGAGAGCAGGATGGATGGAAACCAGCGTCTGAACCAGCAACTCTGACCAGAGAACTGAGCTCCGGGTCCTTTCAGAGGGTTAGGGTTCGACTCCTGACCGACGGTGAGTAACGAGAGGAAAGGAAAAAGTGAGGACAGACCTGAGGGTCGTGGGAGGGACGCGGCACAGAACGGTGGACCAACCACATGCCTCATGGGTAGTGAAAGAGCATCGGCGTCATGACCGTAACTCCCCCACAAACTCCCCCCACAAAGAGAGAGCAGAGAGAAGACGATCTCTGCTCCAATCCCTCTGGAAATCTGCCCCGGTTCATCATAAAAACCACAGGCTTAAATCAGCCGGGGGTCTCGGTGGGACAGGGTCACAACAGGGTTTCCACTCTTTAGTTTCGTCACTGCAGTAAATGCTACAGATGTAAAACATCAGCTGATGAAGGTGAAGACATTTGAAAATATTGACTAGATAGAATTTACATATATTTACATATATTTATACATATTTATACATATATGATGAGAGAGAGAGAGAGAGAGAGAGGCTCACTTTCCAGAGACTCCATAGTTTTAATTGGTTTCAATTATATTCAACTTTGAATTAACAGCCATTGATTAAATCATGGACAATAAGAGCAGAGCAGCAGGAGGAGGAGGAGGAGGAGGAGGAGTCGCATATGAACAACCAGCTGAGAGACACTCACAACGTTAGTGTTGTTGTTGTTGTCATTGTTGTCGTTGTTGTCGTTGTTGTTGTCGTTGTCGTTGTCTTTGTTGTTGGCATTGTTGTTGTTGTCGTCGTTGTTGTTGTCGTTGTTGTTGTTGTTGTTGTTGTCGTTGTCGTCGTTGTTGTCGTTGTTGTTGTCTTTGTTGTTGGCGTTGTTGTCGTTGTTGTTGTCGTTGTCGTTGTTGTTGTCGTTGTTGTCGTCGTCGTTGCCGTCGTTGTTGTTGTTGTCGTTGTTGTTGTCTTTGTTGTTGGCGTTGTTGTTGTCGTTGTTGTTGTTGTCGTCGTCGTTGTCGTCGTTGTTGTTGTTGTTGTTGTTGTTTTTGTTGTTGTGGTCTTTGTTGTTGTTGTTGTTGTTGTTGTTGTCGCCCATCAGATCTATCACGTTTACATGATCTGTGACCTGAGGTGAACTCTCTCCAACACTGGAGGCTCACAGTAAATGATGGTGAAAAGGTTCAAATGGAAATCCAGTTAAAAACTTCACTTTAATGAAGCGAGGCTTAAATGGACAATTTCTGGCTAAATTAAATGAAAAGAAAACAGTTTCAGGGGTGGAAAAAAAGGGTCCGTTTTTTATTTTTCCAGTAAATGGAGCATCAAGAGATGAGAGACTTCAATGAATAATAATAAGTCAAAGAGACGAGGATTAGACTGAAGCTCAGTAACTGACAGTCAACAGATTTAAGGTGGAGTCACATGTTAGATTTAAGGTGGAGTCACGTGTTAGATTTAAGGTGGAGTCACGTGTTAGATTTAATTTTGATTTTATGTCATGGACTCCAGTGTAATACAGTGTAGTCACCTGTGTATGAGCCTTTAGTGGGAGCAGTTAGCCTTTAGCTCTAACCACATGCTAAGCTAAATCAAATGTTTTTTATTAAGACTCAGATATGATCAATGTTAAACACTGTCTGCAGTCAGTTCACAGACACAGCTGCTGTATATATACTGTATGGACGTGTGTGTGTGTGTGTGTGTGTGTGGCGTCGACCTTCTCACATGTTTGTTTATCTGCTCCAATGAACACACGTCTGTGAAAACACAGATCTTCTCACCCTGAGGCCACGTGCTACATTCACACAGTAACACCTGTTAGCCTGTTAGCAGTTTGTCTGGAGTTCAGGGATAATATATAGATATATATTATAAATAGATCTATATAGATATATATTATAAATATCCTCTCCTCTCTCCTCTCCAGTCTAAAGATGGCGGCGATTCAAGGAGGACATTGGCCAATACCCTTCACCGTGTGGGCAATCACTCAGTTAGGAAACAGCCAATAGCAATGAAGATTTCATTAGGGGTTTATTTAAGGCTAAGTAAAAGAAAGCTGCGAAACTGCAAAGTCCATTCGTCCATTTGTCAGTTCGTCCATTCGTCCATTTGTCCAAAGACAAAAGCACTTGATGTCCTCTGATGTCTTCCTGAAGAGTCTGTGATGGTTGACCTGGACACAGGGTCACGACCTCCTCATCACCTGTGAACCCATCTGGATGGTGCTCCTCCAATCCTTTCACCAAAGAGCCCGGACCCTCAGGCCGACGTGATGATGTGGTGAAAACGTGGAATTGTTCTAGAAGTCTCCAGACCGGCCTGGGTCAGAGGTCACCGTCTGATTGACTCAGGTTTTACCATAAAATCAAAGCTGTGTTTTGTTTTGTTTTGTTTTTTTTTCTTCTTTTTTTAAGTGTGTGTGTGTGTGTGTCAGTGAGCTGACCTCACACACACACACACACACACACAGAGGCTGTTATTGAATTAGTGGAGGAGAAACTGCCTCAAAGACAAAAGCTTTTCCTTTAAATCAAATCCCAACAAAGGGATCCACACTCCTTTGTTCTACAGTCCATCAGGACGAGGAACAAGGATCTAGGAAGAAGGAGGCGATGGTGCCAAGTCCAAGAGAGGAAGAAAAATCTCCTCCATTTTCTCTGGTTTTACTCTTAATCTCCAGACTGCAGATTAGTGGACGGTACAGAACATCCTCTTCTCTGAGACGTAACAGACGAGAGCAGAACAGGCAGAGTAAATAAATAGAAAGGTAAATCTATTCTCCGTGCATTTGTAAATGGATGGTGTACAAACACAATCTATTCTTACTGCGGCGGCGGCGGCGGCGGAGGGTGAGAAGAGAAAAGGACAGAAAAATCTGCTTATGGATCTGTTGATTTTGACAAACGTAGAGAAAAGCTTCAGACAATTTTCCTTTGTTTAGAGCTGAAGCCTCTGCGCTCTGTCACCACCAAACACCGCAGCGTGTACAAGACTGGAGACTGCTCTGCAGCCTTGAGCCAAAGAAGACAAAGTAGAACAGCATGCTCCTTTTTACTGTGTGATAGGATCAATCCTCTCAGGGAAATAATACAGCGCTTCCTCCTGATTGGATACTGGCTCCAGAGGATTCTGCTAAAGAGAAAAACTAATTCTGTCCAAGTCCTGCACACGCCGTCCCTGGTTCCACTGGAGGATCGGTTTGTCGTCGAGGGTCATGTGTGTAGAAATAATCCCTCCTTTGAGATGGTGCAGATTTCTGGAGCGTGATTGGACATACATTTTTATTTTGTTTGTTTACGATATAATACAGTAAATACTGTACGATATCAGAGGGTAAAATCCACCACAGACATACATTATATTTAATACCTTGGTGTCTGTGGGTTTTGAACCATGTTCTCCTTGGAGATTGTGATGTTCTGAAGAACCAGATTTGAAATCTGGATTAAGCACGGTACAGTCCAGTCCAGTCCAGTACAGTACAGTACCGTACGCTACAGTCCAGTCCAGTCC
>NC_024310.1:305880-310075 GCF_000523025.1 Cynoglossus semilaevis | reverse complement strand
CCGCGCGCGACGTACGGCGCCGTCCGTGCCGACACATCACAGCCTCCGGCCCCCCCGGCCCCCCCCCGGCCTCCCTCAGCTCAGTGTGGTTCTCCTTTCTCTGCAGCGTCTGTGATGAAGTGTCCACTTCAGCAGCCAATCGTTTCCTCTTTAATCCAATTCACACTGTTTTCCAAACAGAGTGAGTTTCCCGCAGGGAGAGATTCCCGCTCTGAGATGAACAACCGTCGCCGACCTACGTACGTTGTCATTACAGGCATAAGTCATCGGGTGTACATTCATTCCAGGGTGTTGTTTGTTTACGTTATTACCTGTGCAACTATTAAATACCCCCGGGCGGTGACGTTCCTGCACCGCTTTAAACATTGATGCCGTTCTTCAGCACATTAACATGTACACGTGTGTGTGTGTGTTTGTTGGACTGAGAAAAGGTGGGCCCATCTGTTACTTGTGTGTGAATGTGTGTGTGCTCCTGGCTGGGCAGCTGTAATGGCTTCACTTTGTCGCTGCATGTTTATTAGCTAATTATGAAAAATGGTGAGACGACATTTCACCCTGAGAAATCTCCACCACAGCTGCAGCCAGTAAATGTTCTAAAAGGTGGAGTAGAAAATGAGGCCCAGACCAAACTGGGCCCAAAACTATTCCGTACATTTTCCCTAAGTTTCTGGTACTTTCTCTCTCTTTTCTCTCTTTTCCAATCAGTCCGTTCAATTTCCAGCAGAACGCTGTGCAGTGGTGAAGCAGCTGAGCTGTCACAATACATTTGTGTGTCCTAAACAAGATTAACTGCTGCTATTTGTATCCCCACATCCCTGAAAAGGTAATCAACGCAGGTGGATTTGGCTGCTAATCACCATGGTTACCGGCTGCACAGCTCATCATAGCAATTAATCTGATTTTGACAGTAGCTTATATGTGATGTATCCACGCAGCGCTGGTTCCTCCTCTCATATATCCATAGGTTCAGTGTGTGGAGGTAACCAACTGTGACAACGTTAATGTTTGATTGATTTTAAAGAAGATCATTAAGATTATGGCAGGAATTCAATGTGAATAAATGCATTGATATGGACCATATTTAATAATAAAAACACAGGATTCAATTATTTATTTATTATTTTGGCTACACTGACGGTGAACTGTCATATACCAGGTCCACCATCATGTAAAAACCAATGTTATTTTGCATCACTGCTAAGCTAGTATCTGCTAGTCAAGTCATAGTCAGGTCCATGTTTCATGTTTTCATTCTAAACTCGATTCATATCACGGCCTAACTGTGGTAACTCTCCGTACCTCTCAGAGTCTGCGAACCCCCTTTTGAAAACCTTTAGTTCTTTCTTGGACCCAGGTGTGAATTAGAACTCCTGTCAGGTGTTTGACAACTCTTTGTTTTTGGATTCTCTTCCTTTACACAGTTCACCTTCACTGTGGGCCGTGTTCGTCCCCATGAGAGGAGGTCAGCGTGAGGAGAGGAGAATGGCGCCCCCTGGAGATCCTGCTTCTCCAGGTCTGTGCCGTGACGGGAACTATACAGTACATGTGTGCTGAATCTGTCTCTCTGTGTGGGGGCCACCAGAGTACACTAGGGGGGGCTAAAATTAAAAAAAAGTTTTAAATAATTTAATTATGTTTCATTTTTTACAAATGTATTTATTTATTTTATGACCGTTTGTCCTGAAACATGCATCAAGTAAACTGTAGAAATGGTCGGATTGTCGAGTTGGTACCTGAACGCACCTGTGGTACAAGTGACGTCTTCATTTGTGTTGAACCTGGTTTGAACCTGCAGTGAAGCTGCGCTGCTCCTCGAGCTAGCAGGTAGCTCCTCGAGCTAGCAGGTAGCTCCTCGAGCTAGCAGGTAGCTACGAAGCCAGCGCAGAATGGACCGGATTTGGACCAGAAATGTACCGAAGAAAAGCTGAACAACAGACACGAAAGAGGTTTGATTCGTTTTGTTTTGTTCCTGTCTGTCAGCAGTTTGTTGAAAAGTTCGTTATTCAGTGTGAATATACAGAACGCTGCCGTAAACTGTTTGTTGATTATTTCAAACTTACGCCAAACACACGTTATTATTTGATATAATGATTGAATAATGAAAGAAAGTAAGGAAATCTTTTTTAAAGGTTGATGTTACTTCACATAGTTTGTAGAATGTTCTGTGGGTTTGAAGAGGGGGTGGGGTGGGGGTGGGGGGTCCGGCTACATAGAAGCTAATGCTAACTGGTATCTCCGGAGCTAGGCTACAGCTCATGTTCAATGCTAACATTTTCAGAGTACATGAAGTTAATCACAGCGTCCTGTCACAGGTTTCAACACAAACTTTCGTCTGTAAACCTGAAGTTTTAGACAGAAACTTTACTTCAGTGATGTATAAGCTGAAGTTCACTCCAACAACTGCACATGTCCCTCAGGGCCAGTAAAGAATTCATATTTCTCTCCTTCATGCTGTAGAGTTTTCACTGCGGTTTTACACTCGATAACATTAAACACTAAAGAAAGTGTTTGTGACCAACGTCAGGCTGAGATCAGTCTGTAACTCTACAACACACCTGGAGTAACTGATTAAAAACGTGATTTATTTCAGTGGTTCTGTCTCTGATACGTCTTCTTTGACCAGCCGTCCCTGTGAGACTGTCCTAGAGAGACAATGTCTGAACGTCCTTTGTCTTCACTTCTTTCTACTGTTGTTATGATTCAAGGACATCCTGAGTTGAAAACCAGCGGTAAATACAGCTGAGACACAGGAAACACTTGATTTTAGTTGAGTCCCCCCTCACCCGTCCTCCCCCCTCACCCGTCCTCCCCCTCGTTTTTCATCATTCTCTGTCTTCATTCACAACTTGACTGTCCTTTGGCTGAACCACTTTTGTTTGAATCTACGTGTGTGTGTGTGTGTGTTTGTCACTCAGTCTACGGAGTTTTCTTTACCTCCAACACCAACGCACTGACTGGGAAAATCAACATTTTTATTTAGTATTAATGAAGAAAAGCAGAAGTAAAGAGAGAAGATATGAAGATGTTTGTGAGGAGATGAACGGAAGGAAAGATTTTGGAGAAATGGGACAGTGAGGATGAACGGACGGTAGAGGTGGTCTGTACTGGGGTGAACCCATCAGCACAGCAGCTGCAGCACAGAGGGAGAAGGGGGGAGACACGGGGGAGGCAAAGTGGTTGAAGAAAGCCTCTGCATTATCATGAAGGTCAGAAATATGAACCATGTGACCAATATTAACTTCTATTGTTGCTTTAAATGCAGACTGTGGTGGTCTCTGTCCATGGTGCTGAAGAAAATATCTATAATACATTTAATTATAAAAGCTAATTCCAAGGTCTTTTCTATAACGTCTTGATCTAATCTGGTAGATGTGATCTGTTTGCCTCAGGGTTGTTTGACCAGTGCACAGAGGTGAGGTTATTGGCAATCACCGCTGCCTTTATACAGGCATATCAAAGTGAACAGACTTTAATGATCAAATTACAGACGCGTGTGTAACTGGTTATCTCAGATTAAATGGCTCTGAGTAATGACTCATTGGTATTCATGAAATACTGCAGGAATTCTTAGAAAATAAAAGGGTGGTCACTTTGATGGGCGTCAGGACTGGTGTGGTTTCAGCACTGAACTGCCTTTGATGTTAACCCTTGTTCTTTCTTTGCCCACATTCCAGGCTGTTTCTACCAGGCAGACCCTGAGAGAGAGCACGAAGCAGTTGGCTGGAAATCAGACCGAAAAGAAACAAGAACACAGAGAGTTTAGTTACGGAGCGACTGACATGGATGAAGTGCAGTCAACGGTAATCCAACGGAATATCAATGTGACGTTCCATTAGAAAAGGAACGTCGTGAAGCACTTCAGACGTTAACTGTGACTTGGCTTTGGCTCAACATTTGTGTTCCTGGTTGTTGAATCAGCAGAAATCTCCAACCAAACCTTTCTGTCATTGCAGACGGTTGTCGTCTCTGTCCATGGTGCTGAAAAGGACAACGGTCTGAAAACTGAAACTGCTGAAGTTCCCAGCCCTGGAAAGGATGAAGCAGTGGAAGGAGAATGGAGGACAAAGGTCAGTCCTCAGAAAACCCTCAGGGCAGAATTACGTCCCTTTTTTCAACTCCCTCCATAATTGGATCAGGTCAAAGCCAAAGCATTCACACAACATGGAATAGCATTCAGCGTGTTTCTGTGTGATGG
>NC_024310.1:300292-305748 GCF_000523025.1 Cynoglossus semilaevis | reverse complement strand
AGGAAAGAAAGGGGGTCAAGTATTAATTGGATCTTTTGAGTCCCACAATCTGTGTACATGTGTAACAAGCAGAGAATGGCTTCAACAACAAGGTCATTATTTCCTGGCTGTTGAAATGGAATGTTAATGTTGTCCATTACAAGTGGACACAGACGTGGAACCACAGACCGGTCTGTAGACACAAGGCCGTCACCGTTCTTACATTTATTATAGACTCCTTTATTCTCTGTTAATGACCTCCAGGTCTGGAACACTCGTTAGGTTCCACCTCGTTAACCTGTCATGATCGAGTGGTCGTTCACTAATATTAGTTTAGTTTAGTTGTGTTTAGTTGTTTAGTTTAGTTTAGTTTAGTTTAGTTTAGGTTAGTTTAGTTTAGTTTAGTTTAGTTTAGTTTAGTTGTGTTGTTTCAACAAGTGGATTAAGACTGAAAGTGTAAAGGTTAAAGTATGAGTTTGTTAATCCCACAGTGTGTGTGTGTGTGTGTGTGTGTGTGTGTGTGTGTGTGTACATCTCTAATGAGCATTGATCAGTTTATTGATTTACTAAGAACCATCCCATAATAATCTGAGATTAGGACTGAGCAGATCAGCTGTTAGGACCAGGACTGAGCGTCGACTGGTGTCAAACCAGGCCCTGACTCCTGGATCAGTGGACGCTCAGAGGAGCAGCACGAGGTTCACGTCACCGGAGCTTTGACTTGAAATCACTGAGATAAGGTTGAAGGAGGTGGGTGGAGGTGGGTGGAGCCGGACGTCCACTCTGTCAGTCCAGGGGAGAGAAACCAATTTGCAAGCTGCCACCTAGTGACACTAGTGCATGGAGGGGGGGGGTGAGAGAGAGAGAGAGAGAGAGAGAGAAATTACACCCACACTTTTACATGACAAGGGCGCGACCTTTATGCCTACAACTCTAACTACGTGCTTCCAACATATCCCCCCTCCATCACCCCCCCGCCCCCCGACACATTCATACTGTACAACGTCAGTGCTTTTACCAAGACTTACATCATGCTGTAAATGATGAAGACGATACGTCAAGTAATAAATGTCCTGATCAGAGACAGCAGACAAAAACAAATGATACATTAAAATGAAAATAAGTGTTTGGATAAAAGTCGCTGCAGGTTGTCTGTTGTCTGTCTGTTGTCTGTCTGTTGTCTGTCTGTCTGTTTAGGACAGTTGTCAACTGGTTTCTCTCTGGAGACGCTGCAGTCACATTTCATTTACCTCATACCTGAAGACACAGCAGGGAAGACACAGCAGGGAGGGGGGGGGGGGAAGGGAGAGAGGCAGGCAGGGAGAAAGAGAGGCAGAGAGGGAGGCAGGCAGGGGGGGAGGAAGAGAGGCAGAGAGGGAGGGACGCAGGGAGAGAGGGAGGGAGCGAGGAGGGGGGGGGGGGGGGAGGGAGAGAGGCAGGGAGGGAGGGAGGGAGGCAGAGAGGCAGGCAGGGAGGGAGGGAGGGAGGCAGAGAGGGAGGGAGGGAGAGAGGCAGGGAGGGAGGGAGGGAGGAAGGGAGTCAGAAAGCCGGTGGAATTTGTTGTTAGTCGTTGGAGAGTGAGTGAGAGTCGTTAAAATCTTAGATATTTCTGCACAGATTTTTGTTCATCTGAGTGTTTGTGGTTTTGTGATGAAGTTCAGTTGATATTGTAAATGTTTACGGTCTCTCTCTCACACACACACACACACACACACACACACACTAACCTAAGATAATACATAGCTGTGCTGTTGTAAATGCTGACAGTTTCTTTGCTCTTTATTTTATTTCTTGGCGTTCTGTTTCACAGCTTTCCTGGATCTTATTGCTCGGCCTGAACGTGTGTGTGATTGCCTCTGGATGTTGTTGCATCTTTAAATGGAAAAATGCAATAACAAAAAACCCACTTTTGTCCAGTGTGTAAAACACAAAACTAATTTAGCATTGGGTAAATAAAGCTGAGCCTCATTGATTTTGTTCAGAAAACCATATCAGCCTGGAATCAGTAAATTAGACGACAACACGCTGCTTTCAGTGCAGTCAGAACAAAACAGAGGGTTGTGTTCACGACCCGTACGTTCAGAAGTTACATCATTGATATAATCAGTTGTTAGGACCTGTGCCTGTGCAGCCCGTGCTGCTGCCACTTCTGCCTGCAGTCGTGTGGCTCCGTGGTGAACCTGCGGTTGCAGCAGCTCAGAGCCTGATGCCGTTTCACCGCTGAGTTGCATTTAAACCGACTCCTTTACAAAGTAATGGGCTCCTCAGGGCCTGGGCCAAAACCTGCAGAACTGACCGTGAGCAGAAGGTCAGCAGTCAGTTATGTTCATAATGATGTCACAGCTGAGTCTGTCTGTCTGTCTGTCTGTCTGTCTGTGGTTCATGATTCTCTCTCTGAAAAGAAGAGAAATGTTCTTAACTACTTTGACTTTCCTCTGCGGTGCCTTCCATCGCCTGGGGGGGGGGCACCTTCCCCTAAGGATGTACTGATGGAGATTGTAGCCCCCCCCAGCTCCCCCCCCTCGCCCTACCTTACTCAAACTGCACAATGAGAGTGACCCTCACCTGTCAGACACTCTCAGTATCTGACAGCTACTCACTCTGTGACCAATTCACCCAAACACGGTCCTATTGACACGCCCACATCTGTCCCGGGACACATTAGCCGTGACACGGGGTCGCCCTGTCACCTCTGACCTTTCAGAAAGTTCTCTGAGAGCAACACCTGCAGCTTCTCAGCTGAATTTCAATCATCCACCAAAGCAGGGGAGCTGAGGTAGTTAGAGGTGAAAAGAGTGGCATGAAATAATCATTTGTGACTCTCACTTTATTCGCTCCAGTCACGACTTCTCAAAAGGTCGAATATAATAAAATATAAAACAGAAATCAGTCAACGTAATCGTTTGACATAGTTTTTGTGGGTTAGGTTAAGGTGTCGGCCTAATTCAAATGTCGTTAAAATAATGAGATGACTTATTGTGTTGATTACTCTTTGATATCAGTCTTAAGAAAACAGATTTGAAGATAACACTTTTTGATATTTCAGAAAAAGATGTTAGAAGAGCAAAGGCGTGAAGATGGCGTCAGAAATGTCAGGTTGATGATTGAAACTGACCCCGTTAGGAATTTGGTAAATTATTGCCACCGTTTTATTTTAGAATTATATATTCAATTATTAAATAACATATTGGCAAATATAAAGTTTTAAATTAACACATCAGGAAAACACTTCTCCAGAGTTTTATAAATGTGTTGGTTATTGTCACATTTATGACGATTCCCGTAATAAAAGCAATAAAAACGCGGTCCATTGGTCCCATTAGGAGGCGCCGTGGACTCCGGCTCATTTTCTCTGGCGCTCTGCAGAGACCTGCTGAGGAGATTGAGATGTGATGTATGGGATCACTTCTGACACCTCCTGGAAACAACACCTGCTACCTCGCTAACGTACTTAGCATAAAGTAATCAAACTTTTCTCATTATCCTAGCACTGCCAGCCAATTAGACAGGATACATCCACAACACTGCAATTATCAGCAATTACTACTCATTAGGCTCTGATTTACCCCTGTTTTAATTAACAAGTATCACACTTGGTGTTACAGACATTGTTCATGTGATTGTGAAGGGGGTTCATGCTAATGCAGCTAGTCTAACTTGTTGCACTTGGTTAGCCTCCATTAGCTCCAGAGATCTTTGATTTGTTGATGAGAGAGCTTCGTTTTTCCTGTTACCCCCACCTGCCACCAGGGTGCGCTGGGTTTGACACCACCCACTTCCAGGTGCTCACTTCCAAGTCTGAATTGTCCCTTTAATGCAACACACACCTGTTAACCTTCTGTTGTCCACAAGGGGGCTCCTGAGGTTAACTTGTGTTCCTAGGACAAACGACGTAACACGTTAACGTCCTGGCAGCTGCAGAAATATTTAGTTTTATATTTGGTTTCATTACATTAATATTTTAATTTTTTTTATTTACAGTCCCATCGATGAAGCAACAATTTAATGAATGTTTTATCTTTTTATTTATGATCCAGACATATTTCTTTCCATTGTTTTTTAAGAGCCAATCAGCAAATTGACTGGGCGTGATTCCGAGCCACCGTGGTCTTCATCACCATCACCTTCTTCTTTTTAAAAATGTAGGAGCAACCAAGTTGCTTTGGTCCTTTATTCCAACTGTGCATTAGCACAACCGTCCGTCAGGGTGGGGGGGCTCCGTTACTGAGTTCATGGATTTTTGAAAACGTCTTAAAGTTGATCAGTCGTAGCGATTCAGTGTTAATATTGGTTGATCTTTGAAGGTCATCTCACACCTGTTAGTCAGTTGAACACAGTTAAGGTGGTTTGGTCAGAGTCTGGGAGATTAACCAATAGTTTTTACTCATTCTGTCATTGATACAGTTCAACAAAAGGCAGGTATTTTGTTTTATTTATATGTTTTAAAGTCAAGTTTGTACCACAGCTGTTGGTTAAAGGCCTTTTTTTTTTTTTTTGAAAATGTTTCAACTAAGTGACGAAGAACGGTCTTGTCTCTGTCCGTCTTCACATCTTTTCTTTTTTGTAATATTCCTTTGTGAACGTTTCTTTTAGATCTTTTGAGAGTGCAGGTCAAATCTCAAGTGAAGACGGAGAATAAAGATAAAACCACTGACCGACTGCAGACAAACACACACAGACACAACGGTGAAAAGACTGAGCTCAGGCGGTGCAGTTGGCAGCGTTGTCCTCAAAAGGTCAACCATCTCATCTGTTTGCTCGTAGGGTTTGAGGGCGACTGCAGGTGTCCCCTCGTCCAATCACAGGAGAGCTGTGCTCCTGTTTCTGCTCCGTGGCTTCTGGTTTGTCAACAGACTGTAGTTGGTTAAAGTAAAACAGGGAGTAAACATCGGAGGATGAAAAGTTGGAACTGTTGGTGAATGAAGATTTGATTGGATGGTCCAGCTGTCAATCAAAGATCATGTCTAGACTTCTATGTCATCCAACTTCATTTGATCTGTTATGACTAAAAGCTACATTCTGTATATGAAGATCTTTTGTCCTAAATACTCGTTGTTGTCAGACGTGGCTCTGTGAACGTATGTGATTCTTTATTGGTTGTTTACGTGGCCAACGTCACAGCGCCTTACAGTGGTGGACTGCTGAAACTGATGACAAATGTCCTGTCAGTGTGAATTAGAGCCACAGACAGGCCCTCGTAAAGTCTGTTTGGAAGACTGCCCAGTGTGTGTGTGTGTGTGTGTGTGTGTGTGTGTGGGAAGAGACAAAGGGAACGTGGAAGTTACTGCAAAGAAATTGTTCAAAATACGGTGTAAAAGATTTATGATAGAGATGAACAGACTGTGGAGAGTTTTTATGTTTCCAAAAATAATATTAATGAATCCAAACCTCAGGAGATTCTTCTCTAATACACAGTTTATATATATATATATATATTAGAATATATTTTCTGTTTAGTTGCCGCTCTTTCTCTTCCG
>NC_024310.1:288632-300283 GCF_000523025.1 Cynoglossus semilaevis | reverse complement strand
ACCACTTTGATGACTCATCAGGTCCCACTTGTCCATTCATTCACCTGTAAACTGACTCGTGTCAGTTGATTTCTTTCTCTTCAACCAAAGTGTTGCTTTGTTTACCTTACAGTTGATGACGTTTGACCAAAGTCAAACTGCTAACGACGGTCGGTCCAGTGTGCTGTGGTTTCTGCTGCATCAGTTTGATTACAACCCAGAGCTAAACGAGGGTTCACCCTTTTCTTCCCCGTCCCATTTCTCATTATCTAGAGTTGCAGAATATAATTTCCTTTTAGAAACTAGAGTTCTGGGTCACAGGGAGCAGAAGAAATCAGAGAAACAAAGAGTGGATTTTCCTGTGTCAGACAGAGACTGACGGAGCAATTTATTTGTGACCAATTCCACTCAGGAGAGTAAATGTGATTGTCAAGAGGTCTGTAATTTCCTTTACGCTCTGCAATCTGCATACGTTTTTATTTTCCCATTTAAAATATAACGGCTCATTAAATCTTCAAAAAAGATTTCTCTTCATTTTCAGTCTGGAGTAGACTACAGCTACAGATGAATTACTGCAGTATCGTAAAACAACAAATCAGAGAAAAGCCTTTTCACAGACAGGTGTGGACTGTCAGCGGCTGAAACGCTGACTTCTCATTGGTTAACAGCTCCGAGACAAACGGTCCCTCTACAACTAAACCAAAGGATCTTTGAAGCAGGTGTTTCCAGTCTGGAGTCGGAGGTTTTGGTTTTGGAGCCAAACATTATGTTGAGCCACATGAGGCCCCGGCGCACACCCCCCCCACGTCTGCTGGGATTGACCTCTGTACTTCAGCCTGACCACAGGTTGGTGCCATTTGTAAGCGTTAGACAGAAAAGTGCAGCTGTCTTGGAGAGTTGATCAAGATTGGTGTGAATATGTAAATTACACAGAGTGATAAATGTGTCTGTTTTTCAGCTTAATTGGGTTAAAATATGATTAAGTATAAAAGATTAAAGGCAGGTTTTCTGCTGGCGTCAGGTTGATTGGTTCAATGTCCTACAGGTGGCTGTGAGAACAGCAGTGTAGTGACCTGTGAATCTGTTGAATGACCTGAAACTTTACTGAGTCACCGGGTCCCGACTCAGCTCTAGCTGTTGTATGAAGTTTGCCCGACGTCGTTCCCTTTTCTGTCCGTCCATCTGCGACAGCTCAGCTTCTGTGGTGACCACAGGGAGTTCAGTCGGCGGCAGCTTAGACCGTGCTGCACGTTTGAAAAATGCCGTTAGATGTCATTACAAACAGACGATGTGAAAACGAGAGGCGATGATAGATACGGAACCTTTGTAGTAAAGCACAAGGAGTCGAACAAAAAAATGACTCCTGGGGGGCAGAGACGACGCCATCATCAAATTAGATCGTCATTACCACAGTCATTAAATTGTCATTATTAAAACCACAGATGCATATGCCACTTTGCTATACACTCCCCCCCCCCCACCCCCCCCCCCGCCGTGTTCTTCCACACTCTCCAATGGATGAACTCAGAGAAATGAGCTCCAAATGCTGTGATAACCAGTCTATCTGCTCTATCTCTGTCTGTGGACGAGGCTGGATCTGTCTTTGTGCTGGACTGAAATATGACTAACAACAAAGTCAAGACAACAGGTCACAGTGGTGACCTTTTGAAACTTGACCAAGTATTTCCAAACTCCTGGGATGGTTTGACCTCAAAGTGATTGTTGTTTTGTTTTCACCTGTACGTGGCCTGGATTTTCTGGTTCTGCTCTGCTCCATGTTGGTCCTGGACAGTGGGATGGACTGGTTTGACTAGACCAACATCTGAGTCCAGATGAGCTTCAACACCTGACCACACGGAGCAGACCGTCCACGCAAACCAAAACTACTTCAGCAGCTCACTTCTAGTTCTGTGTGTGTGTGTGTGTGTGTGTGTGTGTGTGTGTGTGTGTGTGTTAGCAGTAACCAATCAAAACCCAGTTACAAAGATCCTTGCTCCTCCTGCGGAGGTGAACGGGCTCAGATTCGTACTTATTATTTTAAAGTCCTGATGTGTTTCCTCCTCGTAGTTCGTACAGTTGTCTCTGCATCTGTAGCCGTGGGGCAACTGGGGAGAAGGGGCTTCTGTTCCACCCGGGTCATTTACTGAAGGTCTCCTTTCCCTGGGAACATGAACGCACCACTTGAAAACAAATGTAAATTTCTTAAGAAATGCAAATGTTCTAGAAAAACGCTTTACCTTTACCATTGGAATGAGACTCTGCTGACTTCAAACACTTCCACACATTCTTGAATATATAATAATGGAGACTTTTAATGGCACCATGAAAAGTTAAGGTCAAGTTGTGTTTGGTGTCAGAAATATGAAAACAGAAAAGACAAAACAAAAGATAAATCTTGGTCAAATATTTAAAGGAAACTAACTTGACTGAGTGACTGATTCATATTGACATTTTTTTATTTAGGAAATACTTTTCATCCTGTGGGAGTAAATTGTAATAAATTAAAGATCTTTATTTAATAATAATTTATATTGACTTGTTTGTTCAGACCAAACTGGAGCTGTAAATGGAAGTTGATTATGTTGGTCTAATTTAGAGTAGACTGGAGCTGTAAATGGAAGTTGATTATTTTGGTCTAATTTAAATATCACAGTGTCTTTTTATCATTAATCTTTAGATTCAAACATTTAAAAATAAAAATCAAACAAAGTATTATCCTCAGACAGACCTGGTCGATACGACCCACCATATCTATCTGGATGTTTTAGCCTTGAATTAACACTTATTAAAACATTATTATTTATACTACATTAAAATAATCTTGTTTTTAAACATTCATGTCAAAGGTTGAAATCACAACTAAATTAATTTATCAAAACTATACTTATTGAACACTTTTTAAGCAGTGACACAAACATCTCACAGCAAATAAAGTGCCTTTATTTACATGATGTCACACAGGTAATAAATTAAAACACCAAAATGAAGTCTAGCCGCCTAATAAGAAATCAAATGGTGAAAATGAAAATTCTCCTGCAGGTTTAGATTGTCGTCCACTCACTGAAGCCGCTGTGTTCCTGCAGACGTGACGTCGTCCTGTAGTGAAATAGAAAACGCCAGACCCCTTTGATCCAGGGCCGGTTGTTTGGCCACTTTCTTTCCACTATGTGGCGCCGCCCGGTTGTGCGTTTGAGTTTCAAGCACTCTTCCATTTCTAACGGGTGGCGTCTGAAATCGTGACATCAATTCCATGTACTGTTACCTTCTGTGCTGATACTTGTTTGGCGTTCGTACCTGAACCACTGCCAGACGTGGAGCCTGCGCTTGTTTTCCTTGGAATGAAGTCTGCGTTTGTCTGAGCTCTGCTGCTACGGGCGGTTGGGTGGACGGCGTTGGACGACGTTGGACGCCTCGTGGTGGTGTGCGTGTAACAAGGGCTGCTTGTTTTATCTCTCTGTGTGCAGAGGTGGGGAGGGTGAGAAAAACCTGTATCCAGTGGCCACCACTAAAAGCAAACAAATGAATGTGTACTTGAATATTGACTCCGTGGTCATGGTACAGATCCAGCAGAAATGAAGGAACATTGTTAGAGTTGGAGATTAAAACACTCACAGAATCCAGGAAGAGCGCTGTGTAAAATGGTTCCTTCCTTCCCACTGCTGTCGGAGGATTAGTTCCGACCTCCTGCCTGAGAGGTGGGCCCAGGTTTAGCACAGCTTTTCTAAATCAATTACTCTGCCTGTTAAATTGGGCTTTTACTGCAACAGCACACTGATTTTCATTGTCGCTCTCACAATCTTTTCACCTCTGAGTGTCGTCTCCGACGGTGTCTCCCAGTGTCGGGTTTGAGATCATTTCACCTCTTTTCTCTCCATCCTTCTATCTGTAGCTGTTAACTGGAAGCAGGGCGAGGAGAGGCGGCGTGCTAGTGCCATCTGTTGGCTGAAACCTGCCTGTACTTCCTGGTGTTCCTTCTGTGGTTTTACTTTCTCCTCTTGCCTTTTATATAAAAGTGAAATGAATTGTCTTGTCAAATGTCCTCTGCTTTGTTTACGGGATGATTTGACCTTCACGAGGACAAGGACGCCGTTGATGATGAATTACCGTCATCTTGTTTGTGTGAAAGCAGTGACATTTCATCCTCCGTCAACACTGGCTTGTTGCTAATGATGATGTCACTGCCCGTATTTACCTCACAAGTAAACGTTCATGAAAAACCTGCTCATTACTCAACCTGCTCGAAGTGTGAAAAGAACCCACGTTGGCACCAGAGCGTTGACGGATCTGAGACGGCGCTGAGTTCATGAACTCAGTGGAGCGAAGCGTGAATATTCAGGTTTTAAAATACGATCAATCAATCAATCAATGAATCTCCGTCTCATTCATCGGCCATCTAAGACTCATTAGTTGGTTAATTATTATTATTAATATTAGTAGTAGTAGCTGTACACATCTAAGACTCATTAGTTGGTTAATTATTTTTATTAATTTTAGTAGTAGTAGCTGTACACGGTACAGTACAGAAGATCTCTGGACGCCATTGGTCGACCTCTGCCGTCCGTTCAGACGTTTCGCCGCCTGGATCAGTGAGAGAAGGAGCTGCTGCGCGGCGTCACGTCTCAGACAGATTGTTAATGCTGCATGAAATTCTGCAGCAGTTATTTCTCTCAGTAATGACCTGACTGTGCCAGGCTTGATGATGCACGGGGTCAGATGAAAGTAATGTCTGTCTCAATGACAAGTACAGACGCACAGAGTAAACAAGGTGCTGGCTTTAATGAAGAGAAGAAGAAGAAGAAACATCTGTTTCATTTTAAATGTTCCGTTCACACCAGCCGTCTCTAAGGCTCCTTCAGTAACTGCTGTAAAATGTATTGACACACACACACACACACACACACACACACAGTATTTAAATATTTCACATTTGTTCCTTATAAAAACTTTGTGTTTCCCTCAGAACATCACCACTGACTCTGGTCAACACTGACTCTGGTCACACACTGACTCTGGTCAACACTGACTCTGGTCAACACTGACTCTGGTCACACACTGACTCTGGTCAACACTGACTCTGGTCACCACTGACTCTGGTCCCCACTGACTCTGGTCCCCACTGGCTCTGGCCACCACTGACTCTGGTCCCCACTGGCTCTGGCCACCACTGACTCTGGTCCCCACTGACTCTGGTCAACACTGACGCTGGTCACCACTGACTCTGGTCACCACTGACTCTGGTCCCCACTGGCTCTGGCCACCACTGACTCTGGTCCCCACTGACTCTGGTCCCCACTGGCTCTGGCCACCACTGACTCTGGTCAACACTGACTCTGGTCACGGCGGTGAGTAACATCTCCATGACATTTGACTTTTCCAGCTGTAATGGAGGGAATAAGGGAAATGAATGGGATTTATGGTCTCCCAAACACTCCCCCCCCCCACTCCGTCCCTCCCCCCCTCCGTCCCTCCACCCTCCGTCCCTCCCCCTCTCCCACACTCTCTTATCTGTGCAGTTTTGCAGAAAGGTTTTTTCCAAAAAGTATTCTTTCAACAAATATTGAGCCTCAAACTCTGATCTGAGCTCTGATCTGAGAAGAGGAAGAAGAAGGAGAAGAAAAAGAAGAAGAAGAAGGAGAAGAAAAAGAAGAAGAAGGAGAAGAAAAAGAAGAAGAAGAAGGAGGAGAAGAGCATTTAAATCAGACTAGATTTTTTGTTGGGTAAAAGATTGATGCTGATTGGTCAGGAACTTGGCAGTGTTTTTACATTCATGTTGTTTAAAGACACGTTGTTGTTATTGTGTCACTGAGGGCTCTGTCAACACGACTGAGACATGGGTATGTGTGTGTAAAGAAGCCTCTCTCTCTCCCCCTCTCTCTCTCTGCCCCCCCCCTTGATTGTGCTCCACTGCAGATATCTGCAGGGCTTCCTGTTCCACTATCAAACATTTGTTTGTTCTCATTATCATAAGACATTAATCCTGACACACTCACGGCCTCCGCCTGCTCCAGTCACACACACACACACACAAACACACAAACTGTGTTCATTATTCATAGGTTGATCAGATGGAATGTTTGATAAGGTTTGTAGCTGCTTTGGCCTGAGAGAGAGAGAGAGAGAGAGTGAGGGGGAGAGAGAGAGAGAGAGAGAGATAATAATTAATGTCTATCAAAAGAACAACATTTGTTGGACAAGATCAACAACATCTGTGCCTTTAACCACAGCCGCCCGCTCACAGGTAACAGACCTGTCCACAGACCTGTCCACAGACCTGTCCACAGCTTTGTCCACAGCTCTGTCCACAGACCTGTCCACAGCTCTGTCCACAGCTCTGTCCACAGCTCTGTCCACAGACAGAAAGTTGTGATTACTTCAAACCAAAAGTCCGACCCCAGTTTAAAGGTGTCTGTGCGAAGGCTTTTATTTCAGTTTTTTTCTTGGATCAAAATGAAAAGCAACGATTCATTTGAAAGGTTTTATAAAATTGGAGCAAAGATTTCACTTTTAAACAAACTTGAATAAAACCTTGAAACTTCCCGACAGTTTTGGTCCATTCTGTTCAATGTTTTTTTTGTTCCCAAATCTAAAAGAAAATTCAAAATGAAATCTGTCCTTAGAAAAGAAAGAAACTCACCTGTGATTTATTATTTTAACAATAAAATCATTCTTTAATACAATTGGACTCAACAAAAACATTTGTTTCTTCTCACGTCTTCTGTGGAAAAATAAACCCTGACAAATGTGTAACTATTACAAAGTAAATACTTCATCATGGAAGAAATACTGCATCCAATCAGCAAAAACAAAGATGAATTTTAACCACTTGTCTATATGTGTTTTTACAGGCAGAACAGGTCTTCAAGAGGGAGTCCACACCCCCTAGTGGACCATTGAGGTGATGCAGATGTTTTTATTCTTTCTTTAGTCACAAATTTAAATATATGTTATACACAATAAATACGACACATATATTTACATGTTTATGTTACTGTAACACAAAACAGCATAAAACCCAACATCAAAATACACCCCCTCACCCCCCCTCACCTCCCACCCCCAATACACATCAATCACAACCAAGTAAATTGAATTTCAAAAACACTAACTCTGACAAAGACATCTCGTCCCACTCTGGTGCTCAGCGGTTCTCTGCAGTGCAGTACAATCACGAATGATCAAAGAGTCTGCGGTGTCAAAAGAGAGGGACAGGACGTGCGTTGTACACGAGATGAGGGGGGGGGGGGCAGGAGAACACACTGCTCTCAATCAGGCTTTCAGTTCAACTTAGTGAAGCTGGCGTCACGGGGGCGTCAGTGGATGTTGGAGCTCACCTGGAGGATCGTCAGTCGTCTTTGTTGTCGATCCTCAGCTTAGTTGTTTCCTGATTCAGGGAAGTGACATGAAATCAAGAGAAGAAGAGAAGATGACTCACTGTAGAGGCACATATTTATACATATAACACAAAATATTCACTTGGCAGCATGTTTTAGGACATGTTCTTGCATTTTAGTGCATTTCGGGGAGTTTTTATTTTTATGGATTTTTTCACGATGGTAAGGCTATAGTAAGGTGTGTTTTGGGTGATTTTTGCAAAAAAATAAAAAGTCCCAGAAATGCCTTAAAATGCAAGATTATGTCCTAAAAAAACTCCAAAAAGTATTTTACTTTCTTATAAAATGAGGGCATCTAGAGAACATTTTTTAAAAATTCATTTGTTAGAATGTCAAAATTTGAACTTTTTGAGTCATTTTTTTGGTAAAAATCTAAACATTTTGACAAAAATAGTTGTAAAATTATTTTTCAAAATTTTGTCTTTTCTTGCACATTTCTCATAAATTTAGGGACTCTTTTTAGAAATGTATGTGTTAGATTTTTCTGTTGTAATTTGAACTTTGTGTCATTTACTGGTCAAAATAACATAAGAAAACTGGTTCTTGTTTTTTCCTAAAAGTTCTTGATCCCAGAGTCAGAGTAGATTTTCTCCACCCTCAGCTCCTCACTGCCCCCACACTGTATGATCCTTGATGATGACGTCATCTCCTCCACAACAACTTCAATGGACCACGACTTTGAGGTCAAAGACGTTGTATTTTATTCAAAATTGAAAACTGACAAAAACGAACAAAAAGCGCTTTAGAATATTTAGATTTACATGAACAATCCACACAGTACATACACACAGAGTACACACAGTACATACACACAGAGTACACACAGTACATACACACAGAGTACACACAGTACTTGGACACTTGTATTGTAACTCCAGCCACAGGAAGAGGTGAAAATCAGACAACGATTCTTCTGACAGTGTATATTTGACACAGATCTCTCTCTCTCTCTGTCTGTGTGTGTGTGTGTGTGTGTGTCACAGGTTCATATTTATGACATTAGCACAGCATTAGCGTATTAAAGAGTTAGCTTCAGCTTTACGAGAGCTCAAGTAAACGACCCAGGAATTAGTCTACAGTTAAAAACAAGTGATGTGAGAAAATAGGGTTTAAATGTCAATATCTTCATGCAGGGCCACACAGGGCCACCAGAGGGCCACACAGGGCCACCAGAGGCTCAACAGCTGAAGGACGTCAGGCGTCTTCTCAGGTTTGAACTCTCTTCAAGATGAGACTCTGTGTTTCATTTGATGTTAAACTAAAACACAACATATTCCTCATGTTCGTTGTCCATTTGTCAACCGTCCCTTTGACCTGGTCAGATATTGATCTGACCAGGTGGTTCAAAGATGAACCAAACAGATGTGTTCAAACTATGGTGTAGAGACACGGACTGCACATAGAAAACTAATATATATCTGTATATATGTGTCTCTGTGTGTGTGTGGATTAAATGATTATTATGACATTAAACCCCTATATAAAGTACATGTATATGTATGTATAGATATACATAGATATATAAATAAAATATTCAATTCCACAATACAGACTCTCCGATGGTTCAAAAATGATTATATATTTACTCGATAGGATTTAAATATATATTTATGTATATATGTATTTAATGTATATTTTCCATCTATCCTGTGCGAAGGTCCTGTCTCTTCTCTGCCATCTACCGTCAGCCATGAGAACAACACCACACGGCTAAAGACACTGCCAGCCATGCCCTGCCTCTAAAAACAAACACCAGTTGTTAGCATTTCCATCGCTCACACCAAGATCGAGTCGATAATATTCTGTCGTGGAATTCTTTGCTGATTGTTCTTTCTGTAGACATCGCCCGTTTTTCTTTAAACACATAAATATATAGACCAGACGAGGAGGAGAGAAGATGCCGGAGCTGGAGAGAAGCTGTGGCGCTGTTCAGCTGATGAGCGCGGTGATGCTGCCGCTGCTGCTGCTGCTGTCGATCTCCGGTAAGAAACCAAAGACCGCGGGAGTCATCGATTCTCTGCTGCACAGACACAACACGATCAACAGTTCGATGAATTAAAGACCGCAAGTAAAACAAGTCCTTCGTGTGTGTGTGTATGGGGGGGGTTAGGGGGGGTGCGTGATAGTGGGCGTTATATGATATGATGCCATTATCTGATCGTGCTTTTCTGTTGAAACAACACTATCGTGGTTTCTCTGGGGTCAGATTTCTGACTCCAGATCAGTGTTTAGTGTCGTCAGCTGACAGACAGACGTCGTATCACCGGCCTCTGAACAGTGTTATGATGCACCGTATACAAATCAATACTGCTCACTCAGCGACAGTGTCCAGTAGGGCTCTCTCTGTGTGTGTGTGTGTGTGTTGGGGGGTGGGGGGGCACAATAAAAATGGAGTTCTCCAATATTCTGGGCCTGGCGTGTTCAAACCTACGACAGAACAGCCATTATGAGTGATGTGTTTGATCAGAGAATCGGGGCTAGAACAAGAGTCACGTCTGTAACTCCAGAGCATTAGCCTGACAGGTCAATCTGCAGTAAGAATATCTCAACATCTACGTCACATCTGTGTCAAGTCGACAACTGACGAAAACGTACCGTGTGCAGGATTTACGTACTTTGCTTTAGCAAACCGTAGCTGCGCTGCCAAAGGTGTTGTAGAAGAAAATGTGAGTGAAACGTCTGCGATGAGGCTCTTTCCCAGGTTAAATAAATAAAAGCACAAACACAGAAACACACCGAGTTGTTAGTCTGGATTTAAAACGTCTGTACCGAGAAATAACACTAAAATATGATACAGAATATTTACGGTTTATTATTGTGGCCTGTAGGACAATTGTTTTTAGGGATTCTTGTTGCAGTAACACTGGTGTCCACTGGGGGGATTTAAATGCACTGTGGAGCATGTGTGCATACATTTTTATTATATTCTAGTTTTAAAAAATCAATGACGTCAGAATGAATAATGACGTGGAGCTGGAGGAAGTTTCCTGCTTCCTGTTTCACCAGAATCTTTCGACCGGGGACGAAACTGACAAAACAAAACCACCATCCTTTAATAAAAAAATCATTCCTTTTAAAACCACAGTTACCACAACGAAGCACTAGAGGGCAGCAGCTCACTAGGAGATGATATAATGCAGCTGCAGTCCAACATAGCACTGTAGTTAACAAATAATGTTGTTTATCTAATCTTTAAATGACACGTTTGTCCGTTGACGTCAGTTTTTGTTTTTGCCACGTCATTCTTGTACTTATTTTGACCAAAACCACAATAATAATAATTCTCCAGTCATGTTAAAAACACAGCAAGAAGAAAGAACCAAAACAAAGATCGAGTTTGGACCAAACCTAGACTGGACCTGAACCTCGGATGGTTCAGCTGTTCTAGTGAAAGTCTTGACTCACGCTGGTCCAACTTAGTCCACCATGGAGCTCCACGTGGTCCTGGAGGTTATGAGGTGTTTTGAATGAGTTTAAACATGTAACGAAAGAGTATGACTGTAAAGTTTTGGGCCAACACTGCCCTCTACTGGTGACATCTGAGCTGACGTGGTTCAAGTTTCTCTGATCTTAATGTGTTGCTGGATCTTTACACTCCTTCTGATGGACTAATGGACATCTTAACACACTCAGCTGGAATGGCTGTGCCATGCCAGAGTGGGTCTGCACACTGCATCTGTGTGTGTGTGTGTGTGTGTTTGATGCAGAGGCAGAGAGGAGGAGGTGGAGCTCCATCTGCTCCATGTTCTCCTGGTTGCTCTGTGTTTCCAGTATTGATCAGGGCTGAGGTTTTACAGGAAGTGACATGAGGTCAGTAAACAGCATTAGGCCTGTGGTCAGCTGCTGGCTCTCTATTGGTCACTACACTGTAACACACTGTAACACGCTGTAACACGCTCCCTGTCTTTAAAAGGACACTGGTCCAGGACAGAAGTGTCTCAGGAAGATGTTTGTTGTTAAACTTTGATAGAAAATAACTGTTGTTGTTTGGTTTGTTTTTATTAGTAGTATTATTTAAATCACAGGACTCTAACGCATCTCATCTAGTAAGGCAACAACGAGGTCCACTGGTCCATGACCTATGTGGAATGAACAAAATACATATGGTACTATCGATGTAGGATTTTAAACTGCAGGTACTTTGCACGACTACAGTTCTTTTTAATGATGCAGTACCAACCTGTACCTCTAGGGTTAAAAGCATCAACGGCTGAAATCTGTGTGAAAATGTGATCGTGCAGAGTCGCTTTAACAAAAGTGGTTTGGTGAAGCAGTGATGTA
>NC_024310.1:282065-288552 GCF_000523025.1 Cynoglossus semilaevis | reverse complement strand
CACCCCCCCCACACACTGCACTGACCTTGTGGGAGAACAGAGCAGGTTGCACCCAGGAGAAAGAAAGGGGGAGGGCAGAGAGAGAGAGAGAGAGACAGCAGTGGAGACTGTAAAGGCAGCAGAGGTAGAGGAGGAGGAGGACGAGGAGGAGGAGGAGGAGGACGAGGAGGAGGACGGGGAGGGAGAGGAAGTGGAGGAGCTCCAACAGAAGAGTTACCATAAAACAGATGACAGGAAGTGGAAATATGTGGAGGAGTAAAAGAAGGAGGTGCAGAAGGAAAGAGGAGTCACACAAATCTGCTTCACTGCAGTATTTCATCTGTTAGCAGCTCAGCTCCTCTCCTCTTCCTCCTCTTCCTCCTCTCTCACTCAGAGGACTGCTGAGTCATCAGGACCTGGAGACTGTGCCAGAGTGGGTCTGCACACTGCATCTGTGTGTGTGTGTGTGTGTTTGCTGCAGGGGGAGAGAAGCCTTTGGCACCGGCACCAGAGCCGTAAACGGCAGCAGAAGAAACAGCAGCAGCAGTAACAGCAGTAACAGCAGCAGCAGTGGGAGGAGAACTAGAAACACCTGAATACAGAGAAGAGAATGGTGCAGTGCCCCCCCCCCCCCCCCACTGGTGTCCACCTGGACAGACTGTGAACTGTGGTGTTAAAGCTCAATATTTGAGACTAGTTTCTGTCTTGAAAAGTCATTTAGTGAAAATAAAAAGGATGATTGTTTATTAACCCTGAAGCCCTGATATAAAACAGGTGGGCAACAGTACTGCCCCTGTATGGAAGAGTCCCACAGACCGCACTGGCCTGATGGTCCTGAGGAGGCGCTGTCCCTCAGCCCTTCTCCTCAGCCCGCTGTGCTATAACAGAGCTCTGAAGGCTAACACGGATAAGAAGGAATTCCCTACGTAGTCCGGAAAATTAGGCACCGCAGAAAGAGGTGGTTGGCGTCCGTGTGGACAGTCCGACCTTGGCTAACCGCAGTGTTGCGGCTAACCCCAGCGTTGCGGCTAACCGCAGAGCTGCGGCTAACCGTAGCGTTGCTGTTCTTTCTTCCAGGCTGTTCCTGCATGGACGTGCTGGTAACAAATAACATCAATGCACTGAACGGATCGACAATCAAAATCTCCTGCACTTTCACTTCCTGCTACAAGATGGACGCAGCTCAGTTCTCCATGAACTGGACCTACCAGGAGTCCTCCAATCACACGGAGGAGAGGGTAACAAAGAAAGAGTTGACCAAAAGTTGTGAAGAACTGTTGCCTTAATGACACAAAGCCTGAAATGTTTCTTTGTCTTTTTTTTCCCTCTGTAGTTCATGACCTACCATGTGAAAAAGAAAATGGTACCTGTCCGCTCAGACCGCTTCGGGGACAGGGTGATGTTTGCCGGGAACTTAGATAAGAATGACCTGTCAATCACCCTGTCGGATGTTCAGTTGGAGGATGTGGGAATTTACAACTGCTACGTGAAGAACCCCCCCGACCGCATCCAGGGTCACGGAATCATCCAGCTCAACGTCGTCACTGAACGTGAGATTCTAACAAGTGGAACTTTCACCAACACCACCTTAGATTTAGAAAGTTAGTTAGTTTAGAAATAGCCTGACGCAGCTGTTGAACAACCGTCCTATAACCATGACGCTGTATGACATCATCACTCTCAGTAAAGTATTCTGACGCACGGCATCAACCGCACCAACATGAAGCCAACTTCAGCACAGATAGCTGATTACAGTATATCTGTTGATGAACCAGACACACAGATGTTTATTGTTAAGGGAGATTATTATGGTATGTCTGGTTGGGGTTCCCGGTTGGACCCTGACCTCATGGATTCTTCCGTTGACCTTGTGGCGCCCTCACATTAGTCTGGAGCGGCGGCTGACTCAGCAGCACTTCCTTCACGTCCACTCTGTTCAATCAGCTCAGCACAGCTTTTAAGGCAGCACTGCACTTGTTTTCTCCACTGTCTACCAAACGTTTAACCCTCTGCTGCCCTCTCCTCAGTTCCCCCTCCGAGAGACTCAACCATTGCGGTGGCCATCGGCGCCTCGGTGGGCGGAGCCCTGGCTCTGCTGATCCTCTCTATGGTGGTGGTGAAGTGTCTGCGTCGACACCGGAAGCAGGAACTGATTTCAGAGGAGAAGATGGAGGAAGAGGGGAAACTGGAGGCCGACGGCGTGACTGAGGAGGAGGCCAAGTAAGGCGTGGCTGGTTGTCATGGTGACACTAGTCCAAATCTCTGGTTCACATCTAAATATGAGTCTTCTAAAAAATATTGAAACAATATCAGTCCAGGTTTGTGGAGAAATTACTGCAGAGGACATTTTGCAGTTTTGTAATAGCAAAGTTCCAAGCTTTAGAAAAACCAGGTGCATGATGGGAATGGTGAAGAACACCCTAAACAGAACAGACTTCAGTTCATCCACAGTTTTACTAATGCTAACCTGCTGTTGGGGTTTGGGGAAACTCTAGGCAACCATAACAGGAACCAACGAAGCCCCCCCCCCACCCCCCAACGAACCCAACGGTAAATACTTTGTTGTCAATACTTTGTTGTCAATACTTTGTGTGTACAGTGGGTCTTCCAGATACCGTCTCCCCAAAATACCAGTTTTCCAAGTTACTAGTCTGCAACTACTGCAGGATTTTCCCCTGATACCAGGAAACATCCAGTTACCAGGGATCAACACAGCTCCATTTTTCCAATGGACACTGTGTGGCGCTGTCTCCCTCTCTGGTTATTTTACCCATTTCTATAAAAATAATATAAAATGTTTTCTTAATTATTATTTTATCATTATATTTGTTTATATCTCTGTGTTTGATCTTTAGATAGGTGTTAATTTAATTAATTAATAGTTTATTTCTGGGGGGGGGGTGGAACTAATGAATTGGTTTTTAATTATTTTTAATGGGTAAAATTTGATGGAGACGAACAGATGAGACCGAAGTGTCTGGAGGTTCCACTGTACCAGACTGTGCTATATCAAAGCTAACCCTAGCTAGTTAGCTAGTTAGCTTGTTATAATGCCATTTGTTTCATGCTCTGTTTCAGCCACACAGCTTCTTCCTGACGACCTGAAGTAAACACTGCCACAATCAGTCATCGGTCTGACCACACACTGGTCCAGCTGTGTTTCTTCTTTTTTTTTCTCCTCACTGTGACACTAACCCGTCACTGTAACCAGTCATAACTTTACCAGGTTAACCACACCAGCTGTGTCCAAAATCACTGCCAATGTCACCAGAAGGGGCGTGGAACCAACACAGGCCATTTGATTGGTTGTAATGTTAAAGGATTTCCTGACCAGCTGATAACTAACTAAACTAACTAGACTGAACCAATTATCATTTATTAATTTGTAACACAAAGTTGACTTTGTATTTCTCTTGTTAACGAACATATTTATCTTGAAAAGTTTCCTTTTTTATCAAATTAATTTTATTTTGTAATTTCTGAAACATTCTTCACTTTGTCTTTTTTGATTGGCTGCTCCGTTGTTACTTGTTTTGCAGCTGCACGTGTCATTCCTTCCATTCTTGTAGATAATGTCATGTGATCACACCTGAGGACCAAGAATGCTGTGGCAGAAACTGAAATGATTCTCCTTTTCCAAAGGGTTGAATTTGTCTTTATATTTTGTATATGTTGCCCTCGTTATTGACATCACATATATATATATATATATAAAACATCCAAAACCAGTCAAATCAAAACTAACATCACAACCAACAGAGGCCCACCCACAGACAACAGTCAGTACCAGTCAGTACCATTATTGCACACTAGGAGTGCCAGTGAGAACAGCAGAGTAAAAACAGATCCACCTTTAAATGAATATTGCTGGTTGACAGGGTTGGTTACAATAACCCTGTAGGTTAGTCACCTAGTCACCGATGTTTCGAGCATGTCATACCAGTGCAGCTCAGTAACCAGTACTATCATCAGTTAAACCAGTTACTTGTTACTAAAGAGTTATTTGACAGCATGCATTTGACAAGTTTGACAAGTATTCAGTTCAAATAAAAAAACTAAATATGTGATTAAAGATATACAATATATATGTATATGCACATATATACGTATATGTGCATATATATGTGTGTATATATATTCTATATATCTCAGATAGTCTAAACAATATTTAAATACTACAATATATTTACAAAATATTATTGAAATATTAGAACTCCAAAGTGATGTGTTTACTTGGACACAGACGTGTTGCTAGGTAGACTGGTTGTTTTGCACATTATATAAACACTGACAAGCATGATGGGAAATATATAAATATATGTATATATGTATATATATATATATATATATACATATACATATATACATATACGTTGGCTAAAATGGTCAATTTGAATGTAGTGGAACCAGAACAGATGTTTATTTATTTTACTTTGAATGTAAAAAAGTACTGTAGTACCAAATAAGAGATGAATATTTCATTTAATGACGTGTTGTAGCATGTGGGACGTGATAATCACTGAATGGGGAGGGGAGGGCACATGTCACCCCTCCGTTCACTGAGCTACCCAGTACTCTACTCAAGTACCCCAATACAGGCTTATGTTACCCCTGCCCCAGCACTGTCCAGTACTGCCCCAGCACTGTCCAGTACTGCCCCAGCACTGTCCAGTACTGCCCCTCTCAGAACCACCACAGTTAACTTTAACTAACTAGCAGTCTCTTCTGGAGAGTTCCTCCCTGCAGCTGGTTCTGAAACAGTAAGAGCTGAGGAGCCCTGACGTCCCTGACGTCCCTGACGTCCCTACTGTCCTTGGACACTGACGTCCCTGCTGTCCCTGGACACTCATGTCCCTGCTGTCCCTGGAGACTGACGTCCCTGCTGTCCCTGCTGTCCCTGGACACTCATGTCCCTGCTGTCCCTGGAGACTGACGTCCGTCTCTGCTCCGCATGTTTGTTTCACTGGTCCAACCTTTTCTTTCTTTTGATCTGTGAGAATTCTTGTTTTATTTTTTTCTGGTGATGTATCGTCCAAGCAACGCAGCAACACAACAGCATGAAAAGTCAACTGTATCTCAGCACTTCACCTTCGTTATGACTATGTTCACTCTTGTAGCTCGTCTCCACTTATTGAACGCCGACACGACACTGGCACAAACCGTTATCTATTTTAAATAAAGATGGGAGAAAAAAAAACCAAAACATTTTGGGTCTTTTTTTTTTCTTCTCGTTCTGTTCATCAAACATTTTCAGCATTTCTCATTAATGACCTGAGATGACACGCTGGCATTCCATCAGTCAGTGTCCACAACTGCAGCAGCACAGTGAGGAGACACGACTGAAGCTGCTGTCTTCACACTGATGCTGAGGCCGACGTGACTCCCACTGTTCATGCTGCAACGTGTGGATCCACTGAACACAGCGCTGTGTAAGACTACGGCGTTCCAGCCCCCACCTCACTGCAGCTTAACGAGGCCGCCGCCCCCATGCATCACATGACCCTTGACAATGCCATACATTTAACAAGTTAAGGATGAAAACATGTCGAGCGTCTCGACCCCAAAATGTCAAGCTGTGAGCTGAACTCTGGGGGGAAACAGGAAACAGGAAACGCTGTGATATCAGTGGGGTTTTTGTTTTCAAGAAAATAAAACGACTCAATTAAAAGTTTGCTGCATTAAACTTCAAATCATGTCAAAAGATATTAGTATTGTTATATTGATAAGTACTTTTATTTTACTTTCCACTGTAGTTCACAGGGTTTAGTGTGAAGTGGTGGAAGGTGTGTGTGTGTGTGTGTGTGTGTGTGTGTGTGTGTGTGTGAGACGCTGGACCTGACTGTATATTTTGACGTGTGTGTGTGAGACGCTGGACCTGACTTCACATTTTTATAACCTGTATATTTTGATAAATTGACAGTAAACTTTAAAGGTTATATAGAAATAAAAGAGTAAAATAATTTTGTCACCATCGTGGAATTCTGCGGTGTCTAAAAATGTAGTGTTAGAAAACTGGAGCGCCTCCAGTGGTTAGGACAGGAAACATCACTGTTCAGTGAACAGACGTGAAGTTCTTCACAGCTGATGAAATATCTACTGCTCCTCCGTCCAATCAGGGTTGAAATTCAGAAATTTAATCAAAAATGTAGCAACAAAAAATAACTAAACAAACGTCACTGAGAAAAACAACAACAACAACAACAACAACAACAACAAAGAAGATGAATCTCTGCCCAGTCCTGTTGGTGGTGCGCACTCCACCGTACTGGAGTGTATGTGTGTGTGTGTGTGTGTGTGTATAAATGTGCAGCGTGCACGTACCCCTGACTCTAATCTGGACTCACCTTGGGACGTTCCGTGTTCCACCGTAACAGAGGGAAGAACACGACACCACGGAGAACGAGGGACAAACGACGACGGAGAAAACTTCAAACCATGAAAAAACAAAGGCAACCAGGCAAAAACCAGAGGAAGCAGAGGGGACGGGCCCCCCCCCCGCCTCCCCCCC
>NC_024310.1:281031-281862 GCF_000523025.1 Cynoglossus semilaevis | reverse complement strand
ACCCCCCCACCCCCCCCCCCCCCCCCCCTCCCTTCTGCCCCCCTTCATCGCCCCCCCCTACACCCCCCCCCCTGCATGCTCTCCTACTTTCCCTCCTCGGACCCCTCTTCCTTCTCCCCCTCATGTTCTGCTCACATCACTGGAATGTCCGGCTTAGCTCCGCCTCCCTGCTGTACTCAGCCTCCAAGGTCACCCTGTCCACAGGCAGGTGTGTGTGTGTGTGTGTGTGTGTGTGTGTGTTCACACAGCTGCTATTTCAGGATGACATTCTCCTGGATGTTTGCACCTCAACACTGCATGAATCCTCAGCACTACGCAGTACTGCTACTGCACACGCAGTACTATCACTATATTTAGAAAAAGAAATACACGCTACGCAGCTAAGCTAACTTTGTAGAAACCGTACGGTTAGAAGTATTTTGTCTGTGAGTCAACGACAGTAGAATACTGCATGACTGAGTACAGAGTACTCCTCAGGGATGTAGTAGAAGTAGACCTCAGAACAGAACACAGTAGAGTAATAATGGGGGGGTGACGGAGGATGAGGGGGTGGGGGGGGTGAGGCAGTGAGATGTTGAATTAGTGACCACCCTAATGGAAGCAGCCCATGTGGACTGGACACACACTGACAGGACCAGCGTTAGCGTCACCGCGGCGCTGTGTAGCTCAGACATGAAGGTGGAGACGGGAGTAAAGGCTGCAGCAAACCCAGGGCCACGTGGTGCGTGTCCAGCACCCGGCCCGTGGACCACTCAGGGACGCTCCTGAGTGAGCCTGAGTCAGCTTTTCACAGCTTGCTGCATGTGTGTTTGTATGTGCTGGTGACAGCTG
>NC_024310.1:280010-280991 GCF_000523025.1 Cynoglossus semilaevis | reverse complement strand
GTTGTTGTTTGTTGTTGGTGGGGCCACCTCTTTTCCCCCCCCCCCCCCCCCTCTGCAGTGCCTGCCTCACTCATTTCTCCTTGCGTTGCTCGGCTGCTCTGCTGCTCTGCTCCAGTATCTCCCCCCTCTCTCACATGCTTGTCTCCCCCTTTCCAGCCTATGTCCTCCTCCCCTCTGGGTTCCTGGCCGCTGCTGTTACTGGAGGAGAGTGAATCTGCCGCTCGCTCCACTCTGCTGGATAATCACTGATCTCCCAGACACGGAGGACGGAGGGAGGGAGGGAGACAGAGCTCGCGCTCTTCACACAACTGCTGCATTCTTCAGTCCGTCTTCTTCCTCTGCTTCCCGGGGCTGCTGGAGACAGCAGGACAGAGCGGAGCGGAGCGGAGCCTGTGAAGGAATCCTGGTCTCTCAGCAAACGTTTCCTCCCTCGATTCTTGGGACGGAGTGAAAACAGGAGGGGGAGGGGGCGGGAGTGGGACTTTAGAGTGCTTTCTGCGGCACAGCTCCAGCGTCCCACCTTCCTCACCACAGGCATATGAGAGTCATAGATCTGTGACGGCCCAGGCGAGTCAGACGTGCAGAGAGTGGGACGGAGTGAAAAAGATTTTTTTTATTTTTATAAATAAAGAGAAAATCATTCAGTGACAACAATGGCGTCAGTGGACGGAACTCCGCGTGTCTGTGGTCGCCTCAGGTCTGGGGATCTACTTCATGCTGGTCTGGCTCTTACCCTCCTGCTGGGTAAGTGATACCTGTCTGTACGTGTAGCTCACCCGTCATTCCTCACCCGTCGTTCCTCACCCGTCATCCCTCACCCGTCATTCCTCACCCGTCGTTCCTCACCCGTCATTCCTCACCCGTCATTCCTCACCCGTCGTTCCTCACCCGTCCACATCAACACTATTGTCACCATTGATGTCAAACTTCCATCCCGTTTTGACAAATCTATTTCATGCCAGTGTGTAGTACTCATGGCGC
>NC_024310.1:278690-278948 GCF_000523025.1 Cynoglossus semilaevis | reverse complement strand
GGTGAAACTGTGGACACCGGAGAATGTGAGCAGACTACAGGACTGTTTTGCCACCACAGACTGGGATGTGTTTAAAGTTTAAATGTGGGACTGGGTACATCAGCACTTGTGTGGATAACATTGTACCCACCATACAGGTCAAGAAGTTTCCAAATCAGAAGCCCTGGATCAACAGCCAGGTTTGTTGCATGCTACGCGCTCGTTCTGCTGCTTTTGCATCTGGCAACAGAAGTGAGTACAAAGCTGCAAAATACAAGC
>NC_024310.1:278124-278564 GCF_000523025.1 Cynoglossus semilaevis | reverse complement strand
GACCATCGGTCCCACAGACAGCCTGCCTGACGACCTCAACAGTTTTTACACCAGGTTCGAGACCATCAACACCCCCACTCACAGACACCTCAACATCAACCACTCACCCTCCCCCCCCTCCCTCCACCGGTGGTTTCGTCAGCCCAGCTAAACAAAGCCCTGAGGAGGATTAACCCCTCGGGTCCAGACAACATTCCTGGACGAGCCCTCAAAGCATGTGCCGACGAGCTGACAGACGTCCTCACGTCAATATTCAACCTCTCCCTCAGCCATAGAACTGTCCCCTCATGCTTCAAAACCACCACCATCATCCCCCTGCCCAAGAAGAGCCCGCCCACCTGCCTGAATGACTACCGACCAGTAGCACTAACTCCAATCATAATGAAGTGCTTCGAGAGAGTGGTGCTGACCCACATTCAGAGCAACACCCCGGACACACT
>NC_024310.1:275215-277937 GCF_000523025.1 Cynoglossus semilaevis | reverse complement strand
GTACTTCCTGAGGAGGCTGAGGAGGTTTGGGATGTCCCAAAAAATCCTCTGCAACTTCTACAGCTGCATTGTTGAGTCCATCCTCACCAGCTGCATCACAGTGTGGTACAACAGCACCACCATCACGGACCACAAACGCCTGCAGAGAGTGGTCAGGACTGCATCTAAGATCATAGGAACTCCCCTGCACATACAAGTGTTAACTACTGCACTTTACAAGTATTAACTACTGCACACTGTAAGTACTGAAAAGACTTCTGTTGATTCCTGTGTATATTTTGTTTGTTTGATTTCTTTGGCATTCAGTGTGGACAGCAAAGTCAAATTTTCATTGTACAGGGAAACCTGCTTTCCTTACTGTACACATGACAATAAACGCTTTGAATCTTGAATCTTTGACTCTTTGAATCTTGAATCTTCTAATCCACCAATCGTCTGAATGAACAAACTTGCCTCAACGCCTCCCCTGAGGGTGGGCAGTTTACAGCCCCCCCCTCAAATAAAACCAAAACATCTTTTAGCTCATCTCCAAGTGAATGCTGCCCCCCCTCCCCCCCACTCTCACCCATCATTATCACAGCTGAGTGCCAAGATCAATCATGATGATGTCACAGGTGATGTTTACTTGTTGCCCACTGGGGGCATCAAGGTCAGTATCATCATATCATCGTGTCATCATCGTCTCATCATCATCATGTCATCATCATGTCATCGTCATGTCATCATCATGTCATCACCATCGTGTCATCGTCGTGTCATCATCATCATGACATCGTCGTGTCATCATCGTGTCATCGTCGTGTCATCGTCGTGTCATCATCATGTCATCGTCATGTCATCATCATGTCATCGTCGTGTCATCATCATCATGCCATCATCGTGTCATCATCATCATGCCATCATCGTGTCATCATCGTGCCATCTTCATGTCATCATCATCATGTCATCGTCGTGTCCTCATCATGTCATCATCATCATCATGTCATCGTCATGTCATCATCATGTCATCATCGTGTCATCACCATCGTGTCATCGTCGTGTCATCATCATCATGCCATAATCATCATGTCATCATCATCGTGGCATCATCGTGTCATCATCGTGCCATCTTCATGTCATCATCATCATGTCATCGTCATGTCATCATCATGTCATCGTCGTGTCATCATCATCATGCCATCATCGTGTCATCATCATCATGACATCGTCGTGTCATCATCGTGCCATCTTCATGTCATCATCATCATGTCATCATCATCGTGGCATCATCGTGTCATCATCGTGCCATCATCGTGTCATCATCATGTCATCATCGTGTCATCGTTGTGTCATCATCGTGTCATCGTCGTGTCATTATCGTGTCATCATCGTGTCATCGTCGTGTCATCATCATGTCATCGTCGTGTCATCATCATCATGCCATAATCATCATGTCATCATCATGTCATCACCATCGTGTCATCGTCGTGTCATCGTCGTGTCATCGTCGTGTCATCGTCGTGTCATCATCATCATGACATCGTCGTGTCATCATCGTGTCACCGCCGTGTCATCATCATCATGTCATCGTCGTTTCTTCATCATGTCATCGTCGTGTCCTCATCATGTCATCATCATCATCATGTCATCATCCTGTCATCATCGTGTCATCACCATCGTGTCATCGTCGTGTCATCGTCGTGTCATCATCGTGCCATCATCGTGTCATCATCATCATGCCATCATCGTGTCATCATCATCATGCCATCATCGTGTCATCATCATCATGCCATCATCGTGTCATCATCGTGCCATCATCGTGTCATCATCGTGCCATCATCGTGTCATCATCATCATGCCATCATCGTGTCATCATCGTGACATCATCGTGTCATCATCGTGCCATCATCGTGTCATCATCATCATGCCATCATCGTGTCATCATCATCATGCCATCATCGTGTCATCATCATGTCATCATCGTGTCATCGTCGTGTCATCGTCGTGTCATCATCGTGCCATCATCGTGTCATCATCGTGCCATCATCGTGTCATCATCATCATGCCATCATCGTGTCATCATCATGTCATCATCATGTCATCGTCGTTTCTTCATCATGTCATCGTCGTGTCCTCATCATGTCATCATCATCATCATGTCATCGGCCTGTCATCATCATGTCATCGTCATGTCATCATCATGTCATCGTCGTTTCTTCATCATGTCATCGTCGTGTCATCATCGTGCCATCATCGTGTCATCATCATCATGCCATCATCGTGTCATCATCATCATGCCATCATCGTGTCATCATCATCATGCCATCATCGTGTCATCATCATCATGCCATAATCATCATGTCATCATCATGTCATCGTCGTGTCATCATCATCATGCCATCATCGTGTCATCATCATCATGCCATCATCGTGTCATCATCATGTCATCGTCGTGTCTCCATCGTGACATCATCGTGTCATCATCGTGTCATTATCACAGGGTCTCATTAACTCCTTTATCACATCACTGTGGTCTGAAATGCCACAGTAGTGTGTTAGCTGTTAGCTGTTAGCTGCTAGCTTCTAGCTGCTAACACTGAAAACAGAGTCTGATGCATAGACAGTATAACTGTAACCTTTGACCTTGTCAATGTATATCCATCAAATGTGATGCAGAGATAATACTGCATTAATGTATATTGTGTATATGCAGCGTGAACATGTGTTTACTCAACAACATACA
>NC_024310.1:273095-274307 GCF_000523025.1 Cynoglossus semilaevis | reverse complement strand
CCCACCCCCACCCCTCACCCGTCTCTCTCTGCCTATTTGGTATTTGAGCTGGTGGAGGTGGTACTTTCCTCCGTCAGTTCTCTGAAGGCTTCAGAAATACATTAACCCTTAACTGTCTGGCCTACTTAGGAGGAGTCACAGTTAACCAAGGTCACACACACACACACACACACACACACACACACCTTCCGTTCCATCAGTGATTGTGATATTGATGTTTCCTCAGTGGGAGTGGAGGAGATTTGATACTGCAGCTAAAAATACCAGACACTTCAGTCTATTATTCATGGACACAAATAAACACAAGTACATGAGACAGTACATGTGTACACAGAGTAGTACTACACTGATGATTAGATGAAGTTCTGTGGAGAGTTTCAACAACAATGTGAAGTCGTTTTTTACTTTAAAACCTGGTCAGATTGGCTACGAACGTTTTGACCTCTGACCTGAAACAGAAAACTGCTAAATACATGTTTAAACATGAAAGACAAAAACCAGGAGTGTCACATGATCACTTCATCACGAGGATGATCGTAACCATCATCCAGGTCAAGCTGCTGAAACGAC
The DNA here is from genome assembly GCF_000523025.1 of Cynoglossus semilaevis. Lineage (NCBI taxonomy): Eukaryota > Metazoa > Chordata > Actinopteri > Pleuronectiformes > Cynoglossidae > Cynoglossus > Cynoglossus semilaevis. Next base: position 273,737 of record NC_024310.1, on the reverse strand, counting down.
ACTGTTTTCCCACAACGTGTCCAAATGACAACTTTCTAACAGACAGCAACGATAAACGTACGGACCGTGGAGTTGGATATTCAGTGCCACTTCTGGCCCACGAACCCCTCACATCTGACTGTGACTTCTGTCACTAATGATTTCACCCTTGAAACATTTATTTCATTTTTAATTATAAAAAGATCTGAGGTATTTGGTCGTTGAATACAATGTTTAAATTCCACCAAAAAAAGCCACTTTTTATTGTTGACTGAGGACGGTGGCAGCAGCGGCCCTCGACCCACAGTTTGAGACCACTGATTTAAAGTCAACAAATAAACTGTGGTCAGACTGGGAATTGAACCAGTAAACCAGTGACATTCTCACTGTAAGGCAATAGAAAAAACCATGTATGCCACCATTGGTGAGTTAGTTCATTGACCCTGATGAGAAGTGGAGTAAACAAGAGAGTGAAACTAGGAAATCTATTTCTAGGAATGAGAACGCCGGAAAAAACATCTTTGACCCATCGTTCTTCAGGCACCTGGGAGCTTTATACACCATGTCAGCAAAGATAGGGGAAGGAGGAGGGGGAGGAGGGGGAGGAGGGGGAGGAAGGGGAGAAGAAACGCTGCACCTGACTGAAAAAAAAAAACAGCAGAA
>NC_024310.1:263944-272695 GCF_000523025.1 Cynoglossus semilaevis | reverse complement strand
GGGGGTCAATGCTGGGGTCAATGCTGGTGTCAGGGTAGGGGTCAATGCTGGGGCCAGGGTAGGGGTCAATGCTGGGGTCAGGGTAGGGGTCAGTGCTGGGGTGAGTGTAGGGGTCAGTGCTGAGGTCAGAGTCAGTGCTGGGGTCCTGGAGCAGGGTCATCAGCAGTTCACATTCTCTCTGTTTGTGGACACGACCTTTACTTTGGTAGGAGGGGTGGCTCAGTGGATAGTGCATTTGTCTTACAGCTGGGGGGGGGCGGGGGGGGGGCACTGTGCTGTAGGCCTAATATTCTGCACATATTTATTTAACTTCAAACAAACCAAAGACCAACTACAGGAGGCGACAGGGTGTTAGCACCGTGACCAAGTGCAACAGGAGCCCGAGTCGCTCAGTGTTTATAAATAGGTCCTCAGTGAGAGACACCACAGCAACAATCTAGGCAGTGGACCAGCTGTCAGTGGACCAGCTGTGGACCAGGTGTCAGTGGTAAACTGACACCTGGTGTGACCGTCTCCCTGATTCACATCTGTCTTTACATGATGTCAAAACTGGAACAAAGTTTGTGTTCTCCCATGTTCAGGGGTGTGGAGTGTGGGGGGCCTGGAGGTCTCCACAGGAAAAGTGTCTTCAGTGGAAGCCATGAACGGCTCCACAGTCCTGCTGCCCTGCACCTACTCCTCCTGCATCGGCATCAAAAACCTCCACTTCAACTGGCAATACAACGACAACGGAACCATGAACATGGTACCGACCACACAGAAACACACCGGGTCACATTGTAAATGGTTATCAAAAAAGTGTTTTTTTAAATTGATCACTGATCTGTGAAAACAACAGCTAAACAAAAAAAAGTTCAACAGTATCAAAAGAAATGGTTGAAAACCCAGAGAAAAGAAGAAGAGATGAGGGGCCGAGTCGTTCACCTTCAATAAACCGATGGTTGAATCGAAGCTAAAGCTAAAATGTAAAGCACAGACGATGGATTTTAAATGTAGCTGCATTTGTGTATTAGGTTTACGTATATTCATATATAGTGAAATACAGATGTTGGAAACATGAAGCGTCACATCAACGTCAACCGCGACTAAATGTGTGAAGCACTTGATTCACATGTGCCTTTGTGCAGTTATGTGGGGGAGACATCCCCATGGAGGGTGTGGAACCCAAGACCACAGTGTATCATGAGCGCGTGGAGTTCGTGGGCTCCTCAAAGACCAACAACATCTCCATCCTGCTGTGGAACATCACCTTCGAAGATCAAGGAGAATATACCTGTTTTGCCAGAAACCCCAAAGAGAAGAACCGCAACCACAGCGCCACCTTCACTCTAATAGTAGTGGACCAAAGTACGTGTCAAATGTACACACCTGGTACACACCTGGTACGCAGAAAACAAGTACGGCTTTTCACAACCTTCTCCTCTTTACAGTGAGGGAGATTGACAACACCCTGACAGTGCTCATCGTGTCAGTGCTGGGGGGGGTCATCGGCCTGGTTATCATCATAATGGTGGTGAAGGCCTTGGGGGTTCGCCTCCTGCGGAACTGACGAAAAGACGTGAGTAGACCACTGACGGACAAAAAGGAGTTCAGTCCTCAGTAGAATTGGTATCAAAACTGAGCAGAAGCTGCCATTTCTGTCCCGCAGGTGGTGCTAACTTCACTCTAATTAACTCTAACTTACACTGTAATACTTCATCAAAAACATCCATCATTTATTGACATAAGGCTAGGCTAAGCAGCTAGCATCCTATCATTGACTTGTTTTTGCCAAAGTAGAGTAAAAACCAAAACAAATACTGTTGAACTGCGTTCTGACTTGAACACCAAATATAATGGATTTTTACTGAGACATTTTCAGATGATCAGATGAATCATTAACATTCTTGTTGAAATACGATAAACTTTTGCCAGAACAGAAAGACAAACTACAGATGACAGTGTTTATAATTCTGCTGCACTCTGCTGCTGTAACATGAAGGCAGCGTCTGGGAGCAGAGCGTCCGACCCTGAGCTTCTCTTCTTCTTCTTCTTCTTCTTCTTCTTCTTCTTCTCTTCCAGTAAAGAGTGCCTGGTGAGCTCCTCAGGGAACGACAACACAGAAAACGGACTCTCAGGAGCCAAAGCTGAAAACAAAGGGACACCAAAGGCATAAGTGAAATGTAAAGTATGACTGTACGCCTGTGTATATATATATAGTTGAATATGTGAGACAAAGCTGCAGCTCACAGAGGGCGCTGTTTAGCAGTTTTATCTTACTAGTTGCTAAGTATTAGAATACGTCAGCGTCTCTTTTGAATCATGCTTGTTATTTAGGAGGTTAAATATGTGCACAGGCCTGGACCACTCCCTCACCTGGATGGCAGCCCATTGGCTGGTTAGTGTCAGGTACATCAGGAACATAAGATCAGAACAAGTCTTACAGCAGGACCAGCATACAAATATATTTGAGTTATTATTGATTTAAAAAAATTCACAGCTAATGATGATATTAATATTATTACCTTATTGTATTAAATTAATAATAAACACAACCACAACAATAATACTAAAATACTACTAATATTATTATTATTATTATTGTTGTTGTTGTTGTTGTTGTTGTTCATCTACTGGTCCTGGTTCTGGTCCACAGTGAACAGAGGAAAATCCCTGGTTTTCTGAGGTGACTGAATGATCCAGCTCTGCACTCTAGTTTTCCTTTTTTTCTTTTCTTTTTGCTATAGATGAAACACAGGTGCCTGTTCTGCTTCTGCTCCCTCTGCTGGTGGGAGGATAAAACTGAGAAAATGTATTTAAAAAATAACAACCACAGTAACCCTCATCAGAGACGATCCCCGACTCCCTGCGCTCTATATAGAAACAAAAGAGGAATGATCCCAATCATGCTGCTTCAAACTAATAACTAATAATGCATTTTAGCATGTGCGCATTTTATATCCCATCCTATAAACTATTTGTTGTCTATAGAACCACAGTACAGGAACGTTCTGCCGATCTCCGTGTGGTCCCATTTAACCCTTTACATCAACATCAAAGTGAGCGACACACAATGTAAGAACAGCAGAAGAGTAGAGTAGAGGTGTACAGACATATATATATATATATATATATAACATGTATATGTATATATTTATGTATTCATACTGCGGCTGAACCCTAGGCCACGGCTTTGGGTTTTCTTTAGAACTGAGCGAGGGTTTGAGGATTTGATGGGAGTCGTTAGTTTTACAGGGAAAAAACACACACACACACACACACTGTGTCTATAACCGCTGGTCAACATGGGGTCAACATGGGGTCAACATAGGGTCAACATGGGGGACGATGGATGATTTTGTCCGGCGGTTTCTAACACACACACACACACACATACTGATATGGTGGCAGAGTGCAGTCCACTGGCCTTTCGTATGATGACTCAGCACTTTACCAGTGTCGCAGTGGTCGTCACTGCGTCCAACTGTTCTGTTCACATTCTGTTGGTGGTGTTCACCTGGACTTCTGACGACACCTTAGTGTCCAAACAGTTCTAGCATCAAGCCGACACCGTGTCGTCCCCTGGGAACCGATTTCCACCTGAAGATGACGTGAGGCTATTTTTCTAGTCCGTCTCCTCCGTTCACTGCATTTGTCCACTGGCTTTCAATGGCAGCAATAAGACAGTTTTCAGATTATGCAATAAACTGTACCAAGGCACTTTATGGACGTGTCTGGACTGCGACCCTCGTCTGTCCACGGCACCGTTCAAATGTAGCTACGCTGTACTAACGTGTCTGAGCTGGACCCCGGTCCACAGACCGACATCAGTCTGGTTAGTCTGCGTCACATCAGTCCTTACTCTGGGCAAAAGTTCCAGTGAGAACGTGTGGAACTGAACAAGAAGTTCCTGCTTCATTTGTTAGACCAAAAAAAACCAAAACAAAACAAACAAGTACAGACAAAACAAAAGGTCATTAATGAGAATGAAGTGAAATGCATCTTGGGTAAAAACACACCTTCAATCAAAACAACAACTGCAGGGCAGTGAAGGAGAAAACGATTTGTTCGGACGAATTAGTTCCACTGGAATTTTTGCTGAGTTTCACGGGATTAGAACTGATGTCGGTGGAACTGAAGGAGTGACTGTTGTTGTTAGTACTGTAGTAACGCTGTACATGTGCAGTACTGGAGGTGACATGGTTTCTCTGTTGTGTTGTAAAACCTGATGTTGGATGCACCGTCTCTCTCTCACACACACACACACACACACAGACACACACACACAGGTTTTTGTGTATTGTGAGCACTTCCTAATTCCTTAATCCCATGTTAGAATCTGATCTGACTGAAGTCCAAACTTTAAAAACCTCTACAGTCCAACCTCCTTCAGGTGGTTGGACCCCCACCGCTGAAGTATTTTGTCTCCTCACATGTACTGCAGTACTCCTATACCAGGAATACACAAAGTAACGCGCGCAAATCCAAGTCTTCCTGTACAAAACAGTGGTATGGAATTAGCAGCGTGGCTAACCCTCCAGCTAACCCTAACCTTTCCGTCACACACTCCTGTCATTTCCCCTCCATTCATAGAATGTGGACATTTGTTACCACTGACCCAAAACCACCGCTAAAAGTAGGTTCTCCTCATTCTGCCGCCCTGCTGTCATTGTGAAGGAATTACAAGCCCAAAAGTCACAAACACACGAGGAAGACGCATCTGTGTTGGACTTTAGTGAAGACAAGTTCAGGACGTCTGACGTCATGTCGTTCAGCTCCTGCTTGTCCGAGAGCCGAGTCAGTACTCCGTATAAAACCGCAGTACTTTTCAACAACACAACTTCACGCAGTGAAACATGTGACATGCCGGTCACACACGGGTCGACGTCCGTTAACCTTCACCGTCTAAGCAGTCGCTGCTCTGCAGTGCTTATATTACATTATAACACGGTTGCCACCTAGTGGCAAAAGCTTCACACGTCATCTCTTACTGTCAGGCCGGTGGCATCGATTCATTTCCAGCAGTGGCGGTGAAGTATTGCAGCAGTTATTACAACGGCAACTAGAAAATGTACAAGAAAATTAAACGGCCTATAGAATAGACAGGGGTCTCAAACTCCGGCTCAGGAGCTGCTTGTGGTCCACAAACCCCCACATCTGGCCTGTGACGACATGTCAATCATTTCAGCTTTGGCTCGGAGGTCATTTTAAACATATATTTTTTATTAAAAACACTGCAGAATTCTACAGTATTTAAATCAGACAAAATACTTGTTTTAGTCGCCGTCCAGTGAGATGACGGCGGCAGCAGTGACCCTCAGCTTGAGACCCCTGCCATAAGAGACGTATACGATGAAAAACAAGTGTTTTGGTAAATTTACAGCAAAGAAACAAACAGAGAGAATGCTGGGAGTTCTGTGGACCATGTTGGTTCCTTACTTAGTCGTGTTCTTACTGCCAGAGCAGATGAAACTCATACTGCCAGTCCAAGAGTCTCATGTCTGCCGTCGTTACCACAACGTTCACACCAACACTACAGCCACCTGTGGAGAACTGCAGTACTGCAGTACTTCACAGGCTACTGAAGCCTATTTGATATTACTTCCTGTAAGTTCCTGTAACTTCCTGTAGGTTTAACTCACACTGCCAACAGAGTCAACAGAGTCGGACGCCAAGTCCTTGCTTCCCACATTCCGCAGAATTTCAAGGATAAAACCACTGATATGAAGAAGAAAAAAAAACCCCACAGCAAACATGTTTGTAAAGTGTTATCAACAGATGCACAGCAAGGTAGCTAACAACAACAACAACAACAACGACGACGACGACAATGTGGCCAAACTCTGAACCAAACACTGCCGTCAATTAAACCTCCGATGGTTGTAGGGAAGTGAACAGGCGGAAACAGACCGCGTTTCTCACCACAGTCGATTTTCTACACAAATCTGTCGAATATTATAAATATTACCACACAGTACCTTAAACTAGCTAACTTACTACACACTAAATAGAAACATTCAGCTGTTTACAGACAAACACACACACACACACACATACACTCCAGTGTTGTCCAAATGTCTGGTTCCATTTTGTTCATGCTCCCTTCATGACTATGCACCTCAGCCTTTTGACTTGTTAAAAAAAACACATCCTGGAAATAAAATTTTGAGTCAGACAAACAGAGTGCTGTCGTCTCACTGTCGTCTCACTGATGTGACAATTTCTCTTTTCTTCATTTTCAACCCTAACCCTAACACCACCGAAGAAGACAGAGTTGGGTTTGAATTTAACTAACTTTACAAACCTAAAAAAAAAAACAGTCCAAACCAGAACGACCAAACAACCAAACATAAATAAAATAAAACATTAAATTATTATATTATATTTATTATATGTATATTATATTTTTGTAGCTCAGTTAACGTTATTAATAAAAATATTAACAGTGTCTTTGATCCAAGCTTTGTATGGTTGGTGAAAATAAACAAGGTCAACACCGCCCTCTAGCGACACAGGTATAAATGACAACCATTTATTTTTCACTAAAAACGTTTTCAGTTTAATAATGATATCGTTCTGTTCCACCAGGCCTTCAGGGGTCAGTGTGGAGTATCCACGTCTGAAGGCTGATGACGTTTAATGTGATTATTAGTGGAGTTGATAAATAAATGTTATTTTAACCTGTGACCCCAGGAGCACTTTTCCTGCTGCTCATGTTCAGGTGTGTGTTGTCGTTCTTTTACACATCTAACCATGCTTGTAGATGAGCCTTGGTCACATGACCTTCAGTGTTGTTGGTGTTGGTGTTTGGTTGAGGCCTGAGAGTCAGAATCCACCATGAAATAGAATTAATGTCCAAAACAAAAGGAAATAAAAACGTTGTTGAATTCTTCTTTTATAAACAGGCCACAAACAGTTTCACCTCGGAACAGGATTCCTTGGATTTTGACTGAATGGAAAAGAAGAGCAACAGGTGCAGGGACACATGGCAGCGGCCATCTTGTTTCAATTCCACATTCCACCAGTAGGGGGAGAAAGAAACTGATGATGTCCAATCATTTTAAATACATTGTTCCTGTGGAGTTCATAATCATAACGTCATAACGTTCTTTTTGCTTTTATTTTTATATGTATGTGCGTATATACATACATATATACATGTTTACACACACAAATATACAGTATATATGTACCTATATGTTTATACACACATATATACAGTATATATAAATACATACATATGTATGTATTTACATGTTTACACACATATACAGTATATACGTGATAAAAAAACGAACACATAAAATAAATATTAATATTTTCCACCGCTCTGTGTTAAAGATGCATTTTCATTATGACTCTACACATTTTTGACATTTCATTAAGTAAAAATCGCTGTATTCGAGTATTTCGCGATCAAATACAGAACAGAAATCCCGGGTGAAGCAGCGGAGAGCTGTGACTCATCTGAGTGACGATCCAATCAAACTAGGTCACATGACGCAGCCGATAAAGTACAGAGAAAAGTCACCGGGGAGGCAAACAGTACTCTGTCTCACCTCAAGGGGTCGTACGTGAACTGAAAGTCGGCGCCAAACTAGAGGCAGTAGTCGGTGAAGAACAGCGGTTTTTATGCCGTTTTTAAGACGGAAACGTTTCTCCAAACTGGACTTCCGGTCCAAACGGAAGTTGATAAGTGAAGCTAACGCCGGAGCTAACAGGTTAGCTTCAAACTCCGGGACAGAAGAGTCGTTCTTTTTTAAATGGAGAGGTACAAACGAAGAGACTGTCTGTGTGTCTGTCCGGGCAGAAACCGCCATTACTGCTGTCCTTGTCTTTTATTGTCGTCGTGTGATAACGTCTGGACGCCGGAGCTAAAAGGTTAGCTTCAAACTCCGGGACAGAAGAGTCGTTCTTTTTAAATGTAGAGGTACAAACGAAGAGACTGTCTGTGTGTCTGTCCGGTCAGAAAGAAGCCTCCGCAGACATGGATGATCAGCCACGAACATTCAAAGACTTATTTAGAAACTTCTGGAAATTCAAGGATCGATTTGTCATCGGATGAACAACGGAGACTAAACATTAGCCTCGACGATGTTAAGGTGAGGGGAAACCGAGAGACACAACCACGGACTTCAGCTAGAAGTAAAGGTAAGGCTGACTATGGTTTTTAAAAATAAGATGGGAGTAAGTAGAAAACAATATTTGATAAGTTTTGGCCTTAAATATTTTATTTCTTCTCATTTTGATGGACAACTTTCGATTAAAGCAGCAGAATTTAAAGTTTAAAAAAGAACTGTATTTTTCCTGAAGGTCCAAATTAATTAAATTTAAATTTAATTTTGTGCTGCTCTCATCTCTAGACTTGAATTTGTTTACAGTAAATATGAATTTCTTAGACACAGGAAGGTGTTCTGTCCATTTGTATAAAGAATCGTTCTTTGTAGAACAAATGTGTTCCTGTGAATGTGTTGGTGTTGGTGTCAGTGTCACTGAAAGAGGAATGTTGATGGATATGAATCATGACCAGGTGATGATGTTGATGCTCTTCTCAGTTCATACTATTGTAAATCTGACTCTAGAGAAGTCAGTAAAGTTACGGCTCCTTCCAACCACTGGGGCAGATCTTACACTCTGAACGCTCCTCATACAGTCAGAAAGACAAAGTTGTCCAATGTTTTGTGGAGTGATAAGATTTCCTGAAGAACTGGAGACATTCCTTCCTGCTCTTCCAGAATATTGAAGTCGACTATATCTGTTGCCTGGCAACAT
>NC_024310.1:256977-263920 GCF_000523025.1 Cynoglossus semilaevis | reverse complement strand
AGCTGTAGAAGTCACTTCAACTGTTGAACTGTTGATGGGAGCAGCAGCAGAACAGCTCTGTGACCACGGACAGACTGAGTGGTTCTGGTCCACCTCCCCCAGAACCACCGTCCAAGTCACTGACAAGTTCTTCAGGGCATGACCTTTGCCCAGAACGGGTTTTGAACCTTAAAAACTGAGATGATGTCACCAGTGAAAAAATACCAAAATATCTGTGGTCTCTCACAGAGTTCTAGGTACAGACGTTATGGACAGAAATGGTGTCGGTGTTTAAAGACGATGTTTGTCCAACTTTGAGCAAAATCAGATTTGAATTCAAATGATTTTCTATAAAGTGGCGCTTTGACCAAGAGCCAAAGTCTTTGTCATTGGTGTGGAATCCCAGGGTTCACCTCCAAGTTTGAGCTCGAATCCCGGTTAGGGCGGTTGGTACCTACCTTCCAGTGGACCCACCACCTGCAGGAAGGTTTGGGGGGGTGGAGGGGGGTTGGTACGGTGCAGTGTGGGTTACCGTGTCGTGGCGACTGCTGCCCCATGACACGGTAACGGAAAAGTGGATGAAAATGGATGGATGTTTTTCTACAGGAACATTTGCAAAGGAATATGTTCAGTTTCATAGACAAGTTGAACCTAATAGAACTGACATGCCCCCGGATACAAGAAAATACAACGTAAAAGCCTTCCGTAGAATTGTCCAGACTAGGGTACTCAACATCTGGCTCCTGAGCCACTTGTAATTTGTTTTTACAAAAATCACAATTAATCAGTGGTGGCTTAGTGGTTAAGGAAGTGGACGGAAAGTTTCAGGTTCGAGTCCACCAGCTGCCAAGTTACCCCTTAGGTGCTCAGAGCATGGCACCATCCCTACACACTGCTGCCCCCTGTTGACTGTGGTGATGGGTTAAAAGCAGAGGTCACTTTTGGTTGTGTGCAGTGGTGCAGTGGTGTGCTGTGTCACAATGACAAGTAGTTGACTCCTTTCCTTAAATAAACCACTTCTAGTCCAGCTTGCTTGCTAACAGCACAATAACAAAACGTCACTGTCGTCTCAAAGCACAGGTTTAATATTAATAAAAAGATAATCTACCACCCGGGCCTCAGATCCTCACTCGCCCCACAGTGTGCGCCCCATCCATCTGTGTGTCCTATTAAAGACCCTGCAACCGGGAACCTGACAAGGATCCCCCTGTCTGCTGTTACTGGAAACACAGATAAATAAACTTGATGGAGTCTCACATCGATTTCCTGCCGCAGCTCTCTGTTGATAATAACCAGTAGGGGGTGAGGGGGAGGGGGGTGAGTTTATACCTTAGATCATGGTGTGTACGTGCGTCTCGGCTCCACACCACAGACGGTCTCATCTGTCTGCTGAGTTCACGTGCTGTAGTTAAAACGCAGGAACAAGTCATTTCTAATGAGAATCAGGAAGACAAAAGTAATAAAAAGGAAATTATTATTAATAATTTAATATTATATCATATTAAATACAATATTATTAATAATAACAATAATACTAATAATATATTTATTATTATTATACGACTATCATTATCGTTTCGTAAACATTCATGTCCACTAGAGGGCGCAACAGTATAAGGCTGTCAACTCGGTGGCGGGCCTCCTCTGCCTTACTGTTAGCGCGCTCACAGACCGCGGTTTGTGTTTTTTGTCGCTTGTTCCAGAAACATATCTGACGTTCACGTTTTTTGTTTTTTAATTACTGAAAATATTTTTGTAAAGTATAGTTTTAAAAATTAATTAATAAAGCACATTTAACTCGAATTATCTTAACAAGTCGGTTAATTTAAATGGAACTAGAACTAAGATAAGTACTTTTTTGTGGAATTTTGTTTTGTGGAATATTTATTTTAAAATAAATAATTAAAAATTAAAAATATGAATGAAAAATACTAAGGATAGTTTTCAACGTGTAAAGTAATATGTATTACTATAATATATATAAAGTAATATATATGCTGTGTAGATGTGTATAAACCTGCAGTTATTGTGTTCATTTTTAAATCGAAAAATCTTGATATTTTATTTACGCCCAAAAAAAATTTCCGTTGCAAACACACGCTGTGTGAAATTATTTAAACTGGATCTGAATTCTTCTGTAAATCTTCTTTAATTTTTTTCCTTTAAAAACGCATTTTTCGTTTGTCGAGTGGTAAAAAATATTATTGTATTACAAACAAACAAACAAAACAGTTAAATTTTGTCAATATTATTTTGCAGGGAGGGGCAGAATAGACGGGGCCCGTGAAGAGTCTCAGACACTCACACCAAACACCGTGAAAATAAATGTTTACATGGCGGTTCTGCTGCATTCTCAGGGAGAAAACCTGTTTAAAAAGTGGAAATATTTGAGAAAATGTTGTTCCCACGCAGTTCAAATCAGTTGGTTTTTATTGATCCACACTCTGTTTAACTGCGTTATCTTTTATTTGAATTAAACGTCTGCTCTTTTTGAGCATTTTTCTGATTTGATGTGGTCCGTGAACTCAGCTCTGCTTGGATGGAGCAGTGATGAATATCCCTGTTGATCACTTGATTGATTACCTTTCTCAAAGGTCACGCGGGCGCTGGTAATTTCCTTATGCCGGAGGCTTTTCACTTTCCCTGCGCTGTTAAGGCTGCAGCCTCAGCCTGATCATGGCCACAGTCACACACTGTAGGAGGACACGAATCACGCTCTCTCCTCACTAACTGTTGGCGCATCAAACGCACAGTTGTGCAAAAGTAGAGGGTTTTTTTTTCTGCTGCGTCTTGAAGCTAATTAATTTCTAATAATTACGAGCCACGGGGCTGCGGGGATCTGCGCACCGCTGCGCCCTGCCACCGGGTTCAGCCCATCATAATAAAATATGTATTGAAAGTGCTTCAGAGGAGAGGGGAGACGGGGGCGTGAGGGGGTGAGTTATTACGCCGAATGAAAACTGTTTCCATTTAGTCTAATTGAGAGCGCCGCCTGCAGCTCTCTCTCTCTCTCTCTCTCCCTCCCTCGCTCTGCCCCAGTGTGCGCCACCTTCTGCGGAGGCGCAGCTCACTTAATAGCACCATTTATGTCATTAGTGTGAGGTGGGTGAGGTGGGTGAGGTGGGAGTGCAATAAAGCAGCGGCATTAACCTCCCTTAACACGGAAAATTGGGAACAGCGGCCCAGGGATTTACTTTACTATACTATACTTTGCTATACTACACTATAATTTACTATACTTTACAATACTTTACTACCCTACACTATACTATACTTTACTATACTTTACTGTACTTTACTGTACTACACTATACTATACTTTCCTATACTACACTATATTTTACTGTACTTTACTTTACTATACTATACTTTGCTATACTACACTATAATTTACTATACTTTACAATACTTTACTACCCTACACTATACTATACTTTACTATACTTTACTGTACTTTACTGTACTACACTATACTATACTTTCCTATACTACACTATATTTTACTGTACTTTACTTTACTATACTATACTTTGCTATACTACACTATAATTTACTATACTTTACAATACTTTACTACCCTACACTATACTATACTTTACTATGCTTTACTATACTTTACTATACTATACTATACTACACTATGCTTTACTATACTTTACTATACTATACTTTGTTATACTTTATTTTACTATACTTTACTACACTATGCTTTATTATACTTTACTATACTTTATTTTACTATACTTTACTTGTAAAAGTGGACTCACCTGTGTACAAAAGACAGAGGAAAAAAGTATTTTGTATTGAACATTATGTACAGGAATTTGTAACTTCATCAACAAATTGTGTGTGTGTGTGGGGGGGTGGTGGTGGTGGAGGAGGGGAGGGGGGGGGGGGGCAACCATCAACAGTAGCCATATCTAGGACCACTGTGGCAGCCTTGGTCTGCGTGGGTCAGCGTTTGTACCTTATTTTATTTCCCATGCCATGGCATGACGTCACGACCTGACTCGTATCCACCGAACATCAGAATCGATAGCTACAGATCATTAAAGCCATTAAAGGCTTCACGATGATCTCATGCCGATCTAATTAATTGCCAGTTACTTTAAATACAGTTGAATAAATAGGTGTTTGCAGCGCGGGTGGACAGACGTCTGCCAATAAATATGAAGGAAGGAATCAAAGTGTGACGTCACAGAACTGGGTTTTTATACAAGAAAAATAATGGAAGAACAACAGAAGAGACGCAGCTTTTGATGGGATGTAGAAACCAGAGGAGAATAAATGATTTATCTTTTTTGTCATTTATTTGGTGATTATCAGTGAATCTTTGGATAATTAATAAATAAAATAATATAAGTGTGTGACGTGAAGACGTTCTTCAGCGAGGCAAGTGAATGAAACACGTCACACACATTTAGGCAACAGCCACACTGCACAGGCGTTAATGTCGGCCACTCATGTCGGCCACTTGAGTGGAATAGACAGAGAGAATGAGTCCCTCTGTTGGTCATTATTATCAAGTCAACGCCGGGGTGACTCAGTTACTAAGACTGGTTTAGTAAAGCACAAATATAGTTTATTTTAATAACTAATAAGTGGCATCAACCATTCACGTCATCAATGGTCGCTACTATAGACAAAGAGACAGATCGAACTTCATTAATCAAGTGGATAATGTTCATTTTTATGATGCATAAACAAATACTTTTGTTTATTTTAATAATTAGTAACTAATTTCTTAAATACATTTCTGAGAAAAAGACTTCTTGTTTCTGTTCTTGTTTGTCATCTGATGACGAATGTCCTGCTTTCATTTAACTTTTTTCTTTACTTTATTTCTTTCTCATTGATCCTTCTTTCTGTTTGTTCTTCTTTTCTTTTCTCTTCTTTTCTTTCTTCCGTCTCCCCTGCTCTTCCACCCTTCTACCCGCCAGTCTCCTCTCCCCTGCGTCTCCCTCTCACCCCTGATCAGTCGGAGAGCTGCAGCGGAGCAGAAATGTCTGCCGTCCATCCCGTCCTCCACAACAGATCCGACTAATATCAAAGTGATAAATCCTCCCAAACTTTTTGCTGGCACTTGCTGCCGGCAGATCTGGAGCTGTGCGCATGTGCGAAGGTGTCCAGACTGACAATGCTGGGGAGATAGCGCGTCTGGATCGAGAAACCCCGAGAAAAAAAGAAGAAAGCGAGAGAGAAAGGAAAAAAAAAAAAAAAAAAGGAAAAAAAAATATTGACGAAAAAATTCACAGAAACCCACACCGAGAGACTGGCAGCATGAGGTCCAAAGGCAGGGCGCGGAAACTGGCCACGAGTAGGTGCAACATCCCTTTTCTTTTCTCCTAACTGTCATAGTTAAATATATCGATACTGTATTTACTGCTGCTGTTATCGCCGCGTCGAATTATTTTTCTTTCAATAACGAAGCGGTTATCGCCACGTTGAGACGAACGAAAGTAGCGGCGGTGACGGTAAAAAGAGCAGCTGTCAATATGAGAGCAGTGGAAAAGTTAACTTTCTGCGGGGGAATTGCTCGTAGCATGTAGTGGGCGCTGTAGCGTAAAGTAGGAAGGAATGTTGTGGGTGAAAAAGCCGAGAATGTTCCACGGCAGCGCAGCTGATTTCTCTCCTGACTCCCGCAAACTTCGCTTTGTTTACGTGAGGCGCGCGTGTCATTCTGGGCTCTGATCAATTCACCGTGGAGATCTGTGACATCATTGAAGCGCTCAGAAAAACAATAATTGTGGTGAGGAGTAATATTCAGAGTAATATTCAGAGTAATATTCAGAGTAATATTCATGTGTTCCTCGCTCTTTAATTCAACTGCTAATTCTTCTCCGTCTCGTGAATCGATTCAAATATTTGCGGCAGTAAAAGAAAGTGTGTCTGATCATTTAGATGTGACGTCACCTATTGATTTGTGACAGTAAATTATTAGGATTTTTTTTCCAATGCATTTTTTCCTGTTAGGATCCGCGATGCAGTTAAAATGATGTGTGTGTGTGTGTGTGTGTGTGTGTGTGTGTGTGTTGTCGTCTTTCATTTGAACTTGACTCCAACAGTTGTTGTAAAAACGTTGATTTAGGAGCCGGTTTCTCTGAACCTTATTCTATTATTTATCTTTTTTTATTTCTGGAAGATTTATTTCATTCTGTGCGTTTCTGAGGACTCAGGCCTCTCCCGTGTGTGTGTGTGTGTGTGTGTGTGTGTGTAACAGAGCAGTAATCCTGTCGTTTAAATTTGATTTTTTTTAATTGAATTCTGTTAAAAAGATGAATAAAAATGAGGATAAATTCAGGCTTTGATCAAATTCGGTACAACTTTTAGAATCATTTATTTGGACCCCCCCCCCCCCCCATCCTCCCCACCCAGGTCTGCTCAGTATCAACAGTGAATATTTAAATTCCCAGAGCCCTCATTGGAGCGTGTGTTAGCGTCCCGTCAGATGAAGTCAAGTTGAACACATGTACACGGCTCTATACAAACAGTTGTGTGTAAAATAAAGGTGTTTGAGGGGCGTGGGGGGTGGGGGGGGCATGAAGTCTTTCTGCAGAAGTCGTGTTGAACAGGCCATACAGGCTTCACGGTAAACGTTTATTGTGCGTAAATGTGTGTGTGTTGGTCCAGATGCGGTTCGCCCCCCCCCCATCTATTAGCCAGGAGTTTGCAGGACACACTTAGCCACGGTGCATTATGGGCTGTAAAGCAGACGGAGGTGAAGTCTGAGTCGAACAACTATGGCCCTAAGTTGACAGAGAAGGTCCAGGTTTAAGGTCCAGATTTAAGGTCCAGATTTAAGGTCCAGGTTTAAGGTCCAGGATTAAGGTCTAGGTTTAAGGTCCAGGTTTAAAGTCCAGATTTAAGGTCCAGGTTTAAGGTCCAGATTTAAGGTCCAGGTTTAAGGTCCAGGTTTAAGGTCCAGATTTAAGGTCCAGGTTTAAGGTCCAGGTTTAAGGTCCAG
>NC_024310.1:254570-256917 GCF_000523025.1 Cynoglossus semilaevis | reverse complement strand
AAACTGTTTCCTTTATGACTGACTTCAGCAGCTCCACAGTCTGTATATGAATCTGAATATGTCTGGATCTGGACCGCAGGCCGGCCGTGGGAGCACATGGACCTGTTTTTATTTCTGTAAATGAGCCCCCCTGTGGTCCGTCTGGAGTCCTGCACACATCACTGGAGCAGAGACGGCGTTTTTATGATGAACACACTTAAGTGGAGGTTTACTTTTCTTTGGCTTTCACTTAAGTTAAACAAACAGTTTAAGTGTTAATGTGACTGCCCCCTACTGTCCACCAAATATTTAAAACAGGCTCAAACATTGTCTCAGACCCTCATTAGCCTTGATAAGAAATACAAACTTTAGCATGTGGCTACACAGTTATCCTTAAAGCTTAATATGTGGTATGAAGAAGCCTGTACTGCCCTCTGCTGTTCATGTTGTTCTTGTAAACCGACATTCATTTTGTTCTTCTCACTGTATATGAAGTTGTTTTGCTTCTGTGTTTCCTGGTGTAACGGCTTGGCCCTGTGCTAGGGGGCAGCGGTGCGGACACGTACGGTTGTCGCCAGTGCCTTTAAAGGACCTTGGTTTTTCGACCGCAGTGTGAAGTCAGCGTGACCAGAATGTGCTGGTCGGTCTGAGGTGAACGACCGGTTACTGTACGACAGGTGTAAGGCAAGTCAGGATGACCGTCCTGGACATGTTACAAGTGTGTGTGTGTGTGAGAGTGTGCGCTTTAGACGTTTGGGTTTGGGAAATTGGGGAGGAGGGGTTAGGTTGACTGTGACCTAGGCCCTCTCATCTATCAACGCCTCCATCTGTCTGACATGTCGTCCACTCTCCCTCTCCCTCCTTTCTCCTGGAAGGTCCTTGATGTTAATGACTTGTCCAGGACCGGCTCTCAGGGCCGTAAACACTGAGTTGATGAGGTTAGTGCTTTGTTTATGCACCGTTGTCACCTGCTTGAAGGATGGCCCCCCATCTCCAGCAACCAGGGACCTAACATTGGCCTTCATGGGTCCCAACCCTGCCCCAGGGGTTTTTCCTCCTGTCTGGACTACTCCATCTTAGTCCAGCACTTCTGTGAGTCTCTCCAAGACCAAAGACCGGGACCAAGACCGGAGCGCTGCCTGTGTGTGCATGTGTATAAGATGGGCGGGAGGATATTGTGTAGTCGTCCAGACAAGGCAGTGTGGGAACACCAAGGGGTGGATGGAGGCGTGGGGGGGGGGGGCAGCAACAGGTCAAGCCTGGGAACGGCTGTGTGTTTACCACAGGGAGAGGATACCAACAGTGAACAATGAGCCAGTCTGACTGAGGGAAAATAACAAGAATAAAAACATTTCACACTCTCCGCTCCTCTGAAAGGTCGTGGAGTTAGAGATCAGGGTCTGCTGTCGGTCCAGGGCCTGGCCTGGACCAGGACGGTGCCAAGGCTGAGGTCATTAGAGACACGCAGGCCTATTTTTATAGACTGTGCTGGAGAAGGAGCTGTGGACTCTGGGAGGAGTGGGGGGGAGTGTGGGGGGTGTATGTGACCAAAACAAAGGGTCTCTGCAGAGAACACAAACGCAGCACAGCTGTCAAAGCCACGACACGCTGCCATTTTCTCATCACAAATTGGTCGGAGATGAATGGCATTTTGCTGAGTGGAAAAAGTTAAGGTGGAAATCAAACTGATTTGTGTTGCTATGATGTCGGAGGAGTTAAAATGGTAGCAGACTGCTGATGGTGCAGTTCTCTGGGGCTATTAATGAGGCGCCGTGAACCTAGCGCCTCTTGGCTTCGAGGACCGATGTCTGTTAGCTAATTAAGGAAACCCAATCAATCCACACTTCAATCAATTACCTGAAGCAGGTGGAAGAAACACCAGCTTCAGCACCACCTTAAGTCACTCTGGTCCAATTTGACCACTAGTGTGTGTGTGTGTGTGTGTGTGTGTGTGAGAACTGCAAATGTATGAAGGTGAACGGCGGCAGGTACCAGTCTCTGCTGGTTGTTGGTTTGACTCCCAGAACCCTGGACTCTATTGTTCTCTGTCTTCTTCTGTGGCTCTCACAGATATAAACAGGAATCAGCCAACAATCGCTGGGTGAATGTGGTGATAACGGCGTGTGTTTCTGCTGTGCTGGGGGATCTCCCTGGGTGGAGCCGGCCGCCGGGCCGTGGGAGGGAGAGAGAGAGAGAGAGAGAGAGAGAGAGAGGGGTGTGGTCATCTCTGATGTCATAACCGTCTGTGGCTGAAGAGCGTTGATGGTTTTATTTGCTCCATCTTCTCTTATAGCCACTTCCCTAAACTCATTAAACAGTGACCTGTGATATACACGGGTCAGGGCGGGGGGTGGGGGGCGTGGGGGTC
>NC_024310.1:246224-254543 GCF_000523025.1 Cynoglossus semilaevis | reverse complement strand
GGGGGTCGGGTCTTCCTGACCGAGTTAATGGATCTGCGGAGTTCGTTAGATGTTCGTTAGAATTTTGGCACACAGAAATAGACAAGGGTTGGTCAAAAAGTTGTAAGATTAATGGAAGGAAACTTTTTTTTTTCATCTCTGTTGGAACATAGTTGAGCAACAATTTATGATGTTTATTTCAACGTAGGAACAGACTTTGATTCAAAGCTCTGCTCACTTTCTGGTTGTGTTCACTTCATTTGATTTTAAATTATTTATTTTAGTTTGATCCTTTGCATTGATGTGTTTTTTTTTTTGGATTAAAATCAAATTCTTCATCAGAAGAAAATTAAACTGGATTTCATCCTATTTTCCCCCCCCCCCCACACCCCCGCTCCTGTCTTGATGACTTCCTCTGTGTGTGCACACACACACACACACACACTCAGTGCCTATTCATTAATCTGATCACCTCAAAGAATATGAAACTATTCATTGGCTGGTTTCCTCTTTTCCCCCCCCCCCCCCACCCCCCCCAAGATGGGAACACGCCGTGGTGATCTGCACTAATTGTGACCTTGGCCTCCTTAAAAGTTGGTTTTGACTTAGTTGGACGGTGGACAGATAGGAGTGTGAGACAGTCGGTGGGAGACAGACGGGCTAAAGGTTAGCATTAGAAGGAACTGTGATTAGAGGGTGGGGGTGGGGGCTGGGGGGTGCTGTAGGAATGTTGGACTGATTAGTGCTTTTTACCTGTAAGTGAACTGGACGTTCTGGGGTGTGATGAGACCGAGGAAACAAGGGAACAATAGGACAGTAGAGATTCCTTTCCACACTGCATTCCAGCCATCCTGCAGCCAACCCCCCCTCCCCAGCCCCCCCCTCCCTCGGTGCTTTGATGAACCCTTCTCTCAGCTTCCTGGGATTGTCGCTCCTCCACAAACACAAAAACATACAGCGGTCCGAAAGCGGGCGAGGGAAGAGAGAGCATGGCCCTCCTCCTCAGGATGTCCTGTTTTGATTAGCGTTAGCATCCTAAAAGCACAGGAGAAATATTATTCTAACACGTGGAGGAGCGCAGGAGTGACACATCCACTTCACTCCACTCCGTGACCCCCGGGGTCAGACGCTCCACAATGAGCTGCTGGAATCAAAGAGTTGTTTCTCATCCCGCGACTTGGCCCAGGAAATCATGTGATCAAAACAGGGCGACAGAATGACAGGGAGAGACTTCAGCAGCTGTCAACAGGTGCATGTCACACAGGCCGGTGATTCACATCACTTCCTGTTCATGTTCAATATTTGACCCAGTCTGGAAAAGTGAAACCTCAATAATTATTGTTATTATTATTGGTGGTTAAAGAACACACTGCCCCCTGCTGACTTTGGTGGGTTAAAGGCAGAGGACACATTTGGTTGTGTGCAGTGGTGCAGTGTCACAATGACAAGTACAGTTGTTCACTTTCATCTGTGGCATTTTAGGATAAAAATATTTCTGATTTGAAAGTACGTCTCAGCTCCTAGCATACAGACCAGTGTCATTTGACTGAGATGCTGCGTGGCTGTGACCCCCCCCCCCCACACACACACACACACCCTCCCCCATCGAGGCGCCATCATATTTTTTCTCTCCTGTGGAATCAGAAAGCGCTGGAGCAGTGCTGCATGGTTTGTTGTTCCGCCGCTGCTCGGAGCTTTACTCTGACGGGGGGGGGGGGGGGGGGGGGCACCACTTTGTTCACCCCAGTGTCCAGAGGGGACCCTGAGAGACCTCATGGCCTGGATGTCTCTGTCAGTGCTGTGGCAGGACTCAGGCAGCAGGGGCCCCCGCTGCTCAATGGGTCAGCGGACAAGCTAATTGATTTTATCTCTGTTTCACAGATCATTCCACTCCCCCCCCCTTACAGTTCAGGGAACGTTCTCCTCCTGTTCGTGTCTTTAACTCCATCCTCAGCTCCTCCTGTCTTTTCCTCCTCTTTTCTGTGGGGGGTGAATTAATGTGCTCTCTGCATCAGAGAATTAGGATTTTACATGGACAGAATATTACACACACGTTACGTTTGTACTGAGCACAGGACAGTCAGGACTGAGGTCTGTGGCCTGACCCTGACCCTGACCTCAGACCATTAGTGTATAAAAGCTTCACTTTAGTTGGTCATATAGGAGGAATGTTGTCGATTATTTTTGATTAGAAGCATTTCAATTTGTCAGCGTCTTTATACTGACGCTCCGTTCAGAGGAGGCCGGAGCTCAGGCTGCAGGACACGGAGACTTCCAACCAGGGAATGAAAGCTTTGGGAAAGGCTTGGAAACTTCCCATTCATCAGCGTAAGGAGATACTGCGCTGACAGTTAGCGGACGGCCAGCCAAGTACAACACGGACGGCGGCGCGGACCTGCAGCAGCGCTCCGCTCCGCAGACAGACCGAGCCGACAGAGAGCAGAGCGAACAGCCAGTCATCTGTGAGCGTTTACTCTGAGTCGACTGTTACGGGTGCAGTCATCAGTCATCTGGTAATAAAGAGGAGCAGACGCAGGTGACACAGTTACAACAGTGCAGACAAATCGTCATCACATGCTAACACCGCAGTCACGTGACTTTGATGTTGGAGGGACGTGGTGCGTTCAATGCCCTCTCCCCGGTGCCAGGGTTCGATGCTTGGAAAATAAGAAATGATGCAGCTCAAACCGAAGTTTGATTATTTATCGATCTGCGCCGCACATTTGGACGTAGCGCACGCCGATGCCGGCAGCCTCGCCAACGGAGCTGAGGTGAAGGAATAGAGCACTGGCACAGCAGTGCATGGTGGGAGATTGCAGGTGCGAGCCTGTGTCTCTCTGCCCAGCCATTAATCGCTGCCATCTGACAGTTCAATCTGCAGAGGAGTGAGCAGAGCAGCCGGCTGGTTACCAGGGCGGGTCATTACTGAGCACAGAGGCAGCCAATCGCATCAGCGATCAATGACAAAGGCAGTGGAGGAGATGAGAGCAAAGAGTGAGGGAGGAAGGGGTGAGGGAGGTGATGGAGATGTATGAGTGAAAGGAGAGGAGAGGTATGGCAGGATGAAGGCACTTATGCTGCTGAAGGTCAGTTGTCGGCTGCAGGACGGATGACAAACAGGCCGTCAACATCCAACAAATCCACACATTTGTCTGACCGCTCAGATGTGCACGTGCACAGGCTCAGACGTGCACGTGCACAGTCATGTGTGAGCCATTGTTTCAGGAACTCCCAATACGTGGTGCGCTGGCCGTTACGTGGTCGGTTTGGCCACAGTGCGGTCGAGGAAATGATGAAAAAAGATGGTGTTCATGAAAATGCCACAACTCCCCTGTGGCTCCGCCTCCACTGCCCAGCACGTTACCACGGGAACAGCTGCCACGGCTAACCCATCCAGTGGTGTTTACTAGGAGTTAAACACAGTCTCCCTCTACAGGAATAGGAAGGAATTTACTTGCACTTTACAACATTTATCATTACAAATGTCACTCTCACCCTCTCACTTTCTCACCCTCTCACCCTCTCACTTTCTCAACCTCTCACCCTCTCACTTTCTCTCCCTCTCACCCGTGTTTTTCTTCACTTTTTTTCTGAAAGAATGTCGATGATGGAATTAATTGACATGGAGGGTGATGTTTCTGACCAGAGCTGTGACAACAACAGAGTGATCTCCCCCCTCCTCTCTCCTCGGTCGTTTATCCTTCTCTCTCTCTCTCAACAGACCCACTGGCCTGTTCTCACATTCACACACTCATACACACAGACATATATATAAGGGGTCCAGTCCAGCGTGGTCAGTGATGATGAGTCATTTCAGAGAGGGTGACCTTTGACCTCCTCCAGTCTTTATAGATCACTCTCTGGAAGAATCATATTCCTGATGCCAAGATCCTGTCTGTCAGACAGTCTCCCCCGTCTGTCTCCCCCGTCTGTCTCTCCCCTCACTTTCACACATCTCCCACTCTGTTTATTTTAATAACAAAGAAGAGAAATATCTCCCCCTCCCATCACCAAATGTTAAATGCAATCCTTTCTGCGGTGAGAATAATGTGAACTGGAGTCGTTTTAGATGAAGTTGACCGTCATCCAGGGTCGATCCACGTCAGGGTCTGAGTGGGGGTCTCCACACGCCACACTCACTGTTCCTCTTCCTGCTCCTTTCTGTGTGTGATTGAAGAAGAGGAGAGTTTGAGTGGAGACAAGACTCCCCCCAAGACCCCCAACCCCCAATCCCCCCCTCTGGGTGAGATTGTTAATCTAATACAAAGGTGTTCTGTGCGGATCAGTCCACTAATCTGGTGGAAACCACAGCATTTGATCCTGGTGGAGACAAACACCATTTGTTTGTCTTGATTTAATCAACACATTTCCATTCACACCGAAGGACTTTAACTGTTGACTTGTTTTATTTTCCTCCTGTCTGTGTGTGTGTGTGTGTGTGTGTGTGTGTGTGTGTGTGTGTGTGTGTGAGGAAACTCTATTACAGGTGTCCTGCACCACAGGGCTCATGAAATACTCTCAGGTGTTAATGTAATTCTGCTTCTGCCCTGTCGGGGGAGACCACCGTCTCTGGGGCTTTAGAAGTGACTGTGAAAGGCAGAAAACAAGGTCTGGCTCTGGAACATACAATTAGAACAGTTAATGTAGTACGTCAAACACCCACAGAGTACTGCTGTGTACTGCAGCACACGCAGTATCAGGTTGGTGTGTGATCCACTCCGGTGGATTTACATCAACAGGTTTGACTTGATTTGATGAAAGAAAGTCTGGTAGGAATGACTGAGGAAACAAGTCAGAACCAGAGAGCAACAATACTACAATTACTACTACTACGATTACTACTACGATTACTACTACTACTATTACTACAACTACGATTACTACTACTGTTACTACAACTTCAATTCAATACCTCCAGGGTTTTTAAATTAAATAGCCCATTTCTGCCGTTGGCCGCAGAGACGTAGACCACATGGGCCACATGGGCCACATGGGTCACATGCCATCTGTCCCCCAGATCAAATACAGGTATGATTTATGTCCGCCGTCCCAACCCTCACGCTGCACGCTCTGCTACACTGCAGTTGTTGGTCAAAGCCAACTGCAGTTGTAATTTGTCTCCTTACATGTGTAGGAGGTGAAGGTCAGAGGTCAGAGGAATGACAATGACCAGGCCTTGGACCAGACATCGGTCCATCCGTCCGCCTTCACTCTTGGAGCCGTGTTTTGTGTCAGTGATGTTGAGACCCTGCAGTGACCCCTGGTGGTCTGCTGCTCCGCTGAAGCGCGGCCCGTTCTCCTGCTCTTCCAGTCCCTCAAACTCAACATGATTTCCTCTATTTTAGATGTCATTTCTACAAAGTCCACCGAAGGCACTATCCACACGTGACGATCCAACACCGTTGGCGTCCGATGTCTTTGCCAACTTGACATGTGTGACGGGGTTAAGCCGGTAAACATGGGAGGGAAATGCTTCCCCTGTGTAATTACATTTATCATGTATAATTAGGAAGTCCTGTTCTGTCTGCACACCGTGACCTTTGACCTTGAGCGTGACAGACGAAGGTGGTTCTGCCAGAGCCACAATTTGCCGTTTCTGGTCACGAAAGTCTGGCTTATGTATCAGGAGTCGACGTTTGTCTCCTCAACATACCACAACTAGTCATGATTAGTTAACACCTATAAACCACAATTCAACAAATGTTTTTACAGTGTGAACTATCGTGACAGCATTTACTGAACTGGAACTGGGCCAAAATCAATGAGCCAATCAATGAGCCAATCAGTAACATACCCATATGTAAACAAACAAACTTCATAGAGACGTGCGAGGCAACAGCACTAACCAGGTTAACTCTATGAAGAGTTGATAACTACCACTGGTCCAGGTGTTCAGCTGGTTTCCCTGACCCTAACCCTGTGTACGCTTGGTTACAGTTGACACGATTAACCAGTGGTTTGGTTTGGACTGTGTCCGTCCCTCCCGTCGGTCCCTCCCGTCCGTCTCTCTCGTCGGTCTCTCCCATCCGTCCGTCTCTTGTCTGTCTCTCGTCCATCTCTCCCGTCCGTCTCTCCCGTCCGTCTCTCCCGTCCGTCCGTCCGTCTCTTGTCTGTCTCTCATCCGTCTCTCTCGTCCGTCTCTCCCGTCCGTCCCTCCCGTCCGTCCCTCCCGTCCGTCCCTCCCGTCCGTCCCTCCCGTCCGCCTCTCTCGTCTGTCTCTCCCGTCCGTCTCTCCCGTCGGTCTCTCCCGTCCGACCGTCTCTTGTCTGTCTCTCATCCGTCTCTCCCGTCCGTCTCTCCCGTCCGTCCCTCCTGTCCGTCTCTCCCGTCCGTCCGTCCCTCTTCTGCTCTTTTTTTTTCTCCAGTTATATTTCCCACCTATTACTTCGTCCCGGACCCTCATTAGTCATGTCGCTGTCAACCGCCAGCTGCACACACACACTATACACAATACACAAACCTAGACAACAGCACATGCACAGGTATGGAAGTCATCAAGGCGGGGTCAAAGGTCAGCCTCATTACCAGCTCCAGCCAAAACTTGGTGTGTTTTATGCACTGGTATCAGAAAGAAGAAGGAGGGAAATGAGGGGAGGAAGTGTGTGTGTGTGTGTGTGTTTTTTCCCTGTAAAACTAACGACTCCCATCAAATCCTCTGAGGTAGATGGGGAACAGAAACCACAACATAATGCAGAGGATTGAAGTGACTTTAGAACAGAGGGAGAAAAAAGAAGGAGTGGAACCATGATTGTTGGAGAAGGTGAAGTGAAACTCACTCTTTATCTTTTACTAACTCTTACTTCACAGAGTACACGCAGCACAGTACACACTACTACACTGACGGGTAACAGGCATGAGAGTGTGTGTGTGTGTGGGGGGGTCAGAAGTACGTGTGTGTCTGGGTACTGTTCAGCTGGGAGCAGTGGGGGGGGGGGGGGGGGCACTGCTGATGCAGACTGACGGGGGACATAAACAGTCAGTCTGACTCTGAAGGGGCCCATTGTCCCCGACAGGCTTTTAGTCATGGAAGGATCCGTCTCTGTATGTTTGTCTAATTACCCCCTCTGTCTGTCCCTCTGTCTGTCCCTCTGTCTGTCCATCCCTCTCTGTCCAACCCTCTGTTTGTCCCTCTGTCCGTCCCTCTGTCCGTCTCTTTGTCTGTCCCTCTGTCTGTCCCTCTGTCCGTCCCTCTGTCTGTCCATCCCTCTGTCCGTCCCTCTGTCTGTCCATCCCTCTGTCCGTCCCTCTGTCTGTCCCTCTGTCCATCCCTCTGTCTGTCCCTTTGTCCATCCCTCTGTTTTTCCATCCCTCTGTCCGTTCGTCCCTCTGTCTGTCTCTCTGTCCGTCCCTCTGTCTGTCCGTCTGTCCATTCGTCCCTCTGTCTGTCCCTTCCTCCCTTCCTCCCCCTGTAAGGCAGTCGTTTTTCATTACTTGGAGAACACGTTTTGACCGCTCTGCTTCTACGTTGTCCTTTCAAATATTTCATTAAAACTTTGAATTAACAATGAAAATGGAGTGTTGTGTTTCAGGTCAGCTGACCAGGGTTGATTTTTGGCCTGCAGCGGTCGTGCAGCGGTCGTGCAGCGGTCGTGCAGTTCAACTGCTCCCATAGTCACTTTGTGCTCTGGATTTAAATGTGGTTCTGATCCTGTTTTACAGTGAATAGACTTTTTATACTTTGATAAAAAAACTTTTTTAAAAATCCTTCACTGTTTGTTCTTTGGGCAAATTATTTAAGAACGAAGGAATGCATGTTTTAAATTAAATGTTTTAATTGATTGGTTGCCATTGACAACATGCGTCTGATATAAAGAATGAATGCATTTACATCTTAACAGAAATACACAGCACAGAAATGTTTATTATAACTCATAGTTCAATAATAGTTATTACAGCTATAGTTAATATATAATATATATATAATATAGGTAATAGTTATTATAGTTGTAGAGATTTCTGGGCTGTGAACTCAGTCATCTGGTCTGGGTGTAGGAACTAGTCAACGTTGGTCTGGTGTCACGGCAACAGGTTTTGTAATGAAGTGTCACTGCATGTTTTAGCCTTAATAAAACAACCAGACTCTAACACCGGCTGCCTTAGAAAAAGTCAAAATAAAAACTCTGGTTGCCCACTACTGCCCCCTGTCAACCGGGTCTTTAATGTAGAATCCAAACAAATGAATGTGTCTCTATATATTTTCACAGTCTTTTTTTCAAGTTTTTTATTCCACCTCACACAGACACATTACCGTTTGTATATAAACACATTATAGAAACACACACAATGGCAGAGGGGGAGTCGGGGGGGGGGGGGGTGGGGGGGGGTGGGGGTGGGCGTGGG
>NC_024310.1:245154-245924 GCF_000523025.1 Cynoglossus semilaevis | reverse complement strand
GTGGTTGGCGCAGATAAGAATGACAAAGCTCTACACTAAGCCACCTCACTGCCAGGCCTCTCACCTGCCTGTCTGTCACACAGGAGCACTCAACCATCACACACTGATTGTTGAACCCATGCGTGTGTGTGTGTGAGTGTGTGTGTGTGAGTGTGAGTGTGTGAGATTGATGCGCTTTGCCTTTCGTCGACTTTACGCTCACTCTCCCCCTTCCTTCCTTCCACCTCACCCTCAGTCTGGACTGTAAAGGAGACGCCCGGCCTGGTGAGAGCGCAGCGCTCCCTCCTGGACGGCCCCTGCGCGGCGGCTGCGTCCGCTGGCTCACCTACTGCTGTGGGAAAAGATGAGGCCTTAAAAACAGATCATTGTCCGCCTTCTAGATTAAAGCCAGAGAATGTGAGCATTGTCCACTGAATGGCTAACCCTTCCTGCTGTCACTCCAACACTGCTCTGAGCGCTACTTCATGTCTAAGAGGCTTATCTGCGCTGAAAAGCCCCCGGCTGCTCCGGGGGGAGAGGACGTAATGAAGCGTGTTTTTTTTGCCCCTCTCTGTAGGGAGAAACCTGCTGCAGGGTGTCATGGGGGAGTGCTAAGGGATTCAGAGGATAGACATGGCCAGTGGGACAGCTGCAGCAGTAGGCCCCCGCCCTACCCCCCCACCCTGCCCGCCCCTCGCCCCAACCTCTCCTTATAACTGCCCCCTCAAGAGAATTGTCATTTATCTAGTCTCACATGAGAGGCAGCCGCGTGTGTGTGGCCACAGACCTAA
>NC_024310.1:227984-240881 GCF_000523025.1 Cynoglossus semilaevis | reverse complement strand
CTGGGGGGTGGGGGTGGGGGGTATCATGGGGACATTCTATGGGGACATGCCGAGGGACCTGTCTGTTGTCCACGTTCAGCCGTCTGTGGGGACGAGCCAGTCTTTGTGCTGCCTCGTTTGAAAAGGGGAAAGTTTAAGTGCTGCGTGTATTCAGGGCTGAGGGCCGACCGGGATGGAGGAGTAGGGTGGGGTCAGGGTGGGGTTAGGGTGTGTGAGCTGAGCTGCCAGTAGTGTGTGTGTGTGTGTGTGTGAGAGACAAATAACCAATATTATTAGTTTTCTTCGTCGGTCTGTCAGTGGTGACATATTCTTCCTAGTTTTAGTTCGACCTTGACGGGTTTCGAAGGTGAGCGTTCGTCCGTCTTCCCGTCTTTTTTTTATCTGTGCGTTCGTGAGACGACATAAAAAAGAGAAAAACCTGTGAAGTAGACCATGAACACCTGGAGGACTGTCCTGGTGAGGAGGACAGGTTCTTGATTTGATTTTGTCGTACGCTCTCTCTCTCTGCCCATCACCCATATCCATCCATGTGACCTCTGACCTGGTCATCTCGCAGGGTTAGTGCTGTTTGCATCGTCTCTGCTCTGTGTCCAAAGGTCAAGTGGACGGGTGAGCCTTGAAGTAGACGGGGGGGGGGGCTGTTAAGTGGTGTGGCCCAGCTGTGTGGGCTCTCCCAGTGATCCATTTAGATGTCCAGCCTCATGCTGGTGCTCCTCCTGACAGCTGTGCACTCTGCCCCCCCCCATCATCAAATGGTTGAAGAACGTCATTTATGGCAAGGATGGGAAACTACGGCAGTGTCTGTGGGACAACGCTGCAGATGTCCCGTAGAAAATACATTCCACTCTGGTAAATAACAAAGCAGCAGCTCTCAGAGACGCTCCTCCATCTCCTCCGTCTCCTTCATCTCACCAAATGTTTTGTCCACGTCGAGAGGATGAAAATCGGATTCCAGGAGAATGTGAATGCTAAATAGAAAATGATTCATGGGAATGATTGCTACATATCAATGATTCCCATGTTACAATGTGTCCAGGCACCCAAGAGTGATGGGTGCCACATTGTCCCTGAGACGGAGAGTGGATTTGAAATTTCTTTTTCAGTAAACATTTAAAGGAGTGGAGGAGAGAACAAAAGCACTAAGAAGGAGCGGTTTTGTTGAAGTGAAAAAGGCGTTCTGTCCGAGCGAGGCCTTGGCTTCAAAGTATTATCCCACATGCAATTACCATTTCTATCGACTGGGGAGAAAGATTATGCTTTTTGGGTGTTCTCCTACGTTTCTTCCAGTGGATTCACTCGGTGAATGTGACACGTTTTGTGTCTGTCACCCCCTATTGAATGTAGAAGTTCTCTATTCTGCCGGTGCGCTGAGGAGAGTCCTACACGCAGGCTGAATAGACACTAAATCTTTCAAGGTTAGGACTTAACCTTCTGCCGCTCTAATTCATCCTCCTAAGTCTGAAACCAATCAATATCAGATGATTGGTAAACAATGTGCAGTGTCTGATGGGCAGGTACCGAGGGCCCTCAGTGGGATTGCCAAATGCTTTGTGCGTCTCAAGTCGCTTTTACTCTAAAGCACTGTCACAAAAAGTGAAATTACGATTGGTCTGGAACGATGCCATTCATCTTTGTCAGAGAGCCCGGCTCCGCACGCCGCCCGCTCCCCTCAAATTAATTCCTTGTTTTGCATCAGCTGAATTTGCCCAAATCCAGGAGGATGTCTCCGGCTGCACCTCGCCTGCTTTCTTTAATGTTGCAATTCCAGCTGATTCTGCTGCGCTCGGGGCCGCGGTTTTATTTACTGCCTAATTCTGCCCTTGTTAGTTTAATCTGATTGTAAAATTTCAGAGGCCGTGAATATTCCAACCAGGAAACTCGGAGGAGCATAAAAATGCACAGCTGGCTGCGGAGAGTGGGTCTGATGCTGTGGTCAATTTGTCATTTTGTGTGGCACGAGCTCATGTACAAAGGAAAGCTCCTCCAGAGGTGGGAAAAGAATGAAGCAATGGAATAATTTAATATCCTGCAGAAATGATTCAACAACAGGCCAGATGAAATCAAACCAGCGTAAACACACTTCTTCTTTGAGGCACTTTTTTTGCTGCTGCTGCTGCTCAAACATCTCAGCTACAGCTCTGTGATCAGAGAACAACACGCAGTTCTCTGTTTCCACACCAGGGCCTCCACTTAGGCCTTCACTCTCCCCGGCCTGCCGCCACAGACCCAGCGGTCACCTCTCCGCTGTGCCACTGTGCCGCAGCTTCCGAACAGTGGACCGGATCCCGGTGATGGTTCATGGAGCTGAGCTGAGCTCACACTGACCGCAATAATGAGACTTTAAACAGTGGGTTGTTCTCCTCCGTCTCCCTCCTCCTCACCCGTTGGACTTCAGTGCTAAATATGGTTCAGGGCCTAATTTATGGTTGAGTGGAGACGGCTGATTTGTGATGCCCTGTGTTTGTGTTTATGGAACATCTTATCTGCCGGCAGATGAACAGCACTGCTTTGACAGGGCTTATTTAGATGTTTGCTTTTTTCAGCTCAGAGTACGATGGACTGCAATTACCAGGAATGTTGAGTGAAGCCCTCGGGTCAAAGGCCGCTTCCTGTCTCCCTCCCTAAAGAAGTGGTCTAGAGTATTTGTACCCAATTCCTACTAGGTTACAAACATGTCTGTGGCATTTCTCAATATAGCACAGTGAGGTGTACGCTGGGAGGAGAGAAGAGGAAAGGAGAGGAGAGGAGAGGAGAGGAGGAGATCGTGGCTCAGCCTGTTGGGTCAGAAACCCTCCCTAACCTCAGACACCTGCCCCACTCCACAGAGCCTTCATCAGGACCCACTTTGTCCCCAGGCTGCACCATTGTTAGCTGAAGGACTCTCTGGATTTTGTGGTGAATACCTCGGGTACTCAGGCCCGAAAGACGGACACAACAGGAGATTCCAAAGCTCTGGCCTCTTGACATTCCCGTCTTTGCCAGGAACTTATTCCTGATTCACTCTCTGCTCCTCATCCCCTCCACAGAAGTAGGAGGTGAGGAGGAGGAGACATGTGAAGGCCACCAGTGGGGTGGTCTCGGGGTCTCGGGAGTTATTAGCGAGCAGAAGCCCAGTGTGAGATCTACCCTGACAAGATGGACGACAAAGAAGAACAAACAAACAAACAAAGACTTCATTGACTCCTCTCTACTCAGATGTCCAGAAACATTTCCTTGTCCTCACATGTAGACTTTATGTTTTTTAAGTACTTTGGATTTGGAAGTGTTGGGCTGCGTGTGGACGCAGAGTCCCAGCTTCTGCAGCCTATTGGTGGCGCTGCTGTGGAGGAGTTGGAAGTGATTAGGGAGGAACATGCCGGTCTCCCTGTGATGTCAGTAATAGGCATGAGCACATCAAAGTGTGGCTCTGCCCCCATGTGGAAGCCATAACTGACTTTTCACTCATTTAAACACAGTGAACAGACATGGAGCTCCCGTCTGTGCTCACCACTCAGCACCCCTCCTACCACCCCCCACACCCCCCCACACACACCCAACTGTGTGTGTGTGTGTGTGCTCTCACCGCTGACGCACCATGTGTTTTACATTTGTGTATTAGCCACTAATTTCTGATACTAAATGTTTTCAGTCACTTTCAGCCCTGGACCAGTTTGGAGGAAACAACATCAGTGATGCTGCTGAACAGTGGTCTGTGACTGTTGTCTGATGAACAGAAACCAGGCGCAGGTCACCATAAGTATCTTGTCCACGTGGTGACCACTGGTGCATTCTGGGACAATGACGGAGGGAGTGCCGTCGTGCACGCTCCGGACATGTCTTATCATACAAGTGGAGTGTATTTTCATTGGCTTCCTAAAGCTAACAGCCCATTGGTGTTTGGCCGGTGGTGTGGTGTACTTGGTGACGGACATTTGGTCCACAGTCAGGGCGGGGTGGGTCGGCTGTCTGTCCACTCCATCAACAATCAGTACCAGGCAGGACTTCATTGTTCAGTGTTAATCTGCTGCATCTCAGCCACACCACTGAGTGGGGGCGGGGTCTTACACACCCACTACTGTCAAACACTTTACAGCCCCACAGATAGAATCTTGATTTCAACAGCAAGTGGTTTAATATGAACAAATGAAGCGGCCGAGGCAGCCTGAAGGGGTGGGGCATGGAGTGAGGTCGAAGGGCAGTAGGGGTGGGGCATGGAGGCAGGTAGAAGGGCACCAGGGGGGGGGCATGGAGGCAGGTAGAAGGGCAGCAGGTGTGGTGCATGGAGGCAGGTAGAAGGGCACCAGAGGTGGGGCATGGAGGCAGGTAGAAGGGCACCAGGGGTGGGGCATGGAGTGAGGTAGAAGGGCACCAGGGGTGGGGCATGGAGGCAGGTAGAAGGGCAGCAGGGGAGGGGCATGGAGGCAGGGAGAAGGGCAGCAGGGGTGGGGCATGGAGTCAGGTAGAAGGGCACCAGGGGTGGGGCATGGAGTGAGGTAGAAGGGCACCAGGGGTGGGGCATGGAGTGAGGTAGAAGGGCACCAGGGGTGGGGCATGGAGGCAGGTAGAAGGGCACCAGGGGGGGGGCATGGAGGCAGGTAGAAGGGCAGCAGGTGTGGTGCATGGAGGCAGGTAGAAGGGCACCAGGGGGGGGGCATGGAGGCAGGTAGAAGGGCACCAGAGGTGGGGCATGGAGGCAGGTAGAAGGGCACCAGAGGTGGGGCATGGAGGCAGGTAGAAGGGCACCAGGGGGGGGGCATGGAGGCAGGTAGAAGGGCAGCAGGTGTGGTGCATGGAGGCAGGTAGAAGGGCACCAGGGGGGGGGCATGGAGGCAGGTAGAAGGGCAGCAGGTGTGGTGCATGGAGGCAGGTAGAAGGGCACCAGAGGTGGGGCATGGAGGCAGGGAGAAGGGCAGCAGGGGTGGGGCATGGAGTCAGGTAGAAGGGCACCAGGGGTGGGGCATGGAGGCAGGCTTTGGAGTCACAGAGTGGTCCTGGACAATTACGATCACTCTTCTGGGTTCATACAGCAGAGTGTCGTTAGTGAACTCACTCATGGCTGTTGAAGGAAGGGAACACTTCAGTATCTAAGCTCATTTCATTAAGAAAAAAAAACCCTACTATACCGTACTATTTCTTTGGAACTCTTTTCTTTCACCAAAGGACACTGGGAGACGAGATGCTTCACTGAAACCCAGCAACGATAGAGTCTGCCTCCAAATCTCCCTGGAGGTTTTTATAGACCGGACCACCTTCACTTTGACTTCATTAAGTAGTTATAACAAAAAACAAACAATGTGTTTTTAATGGATGGCCAGTCCAGACCCCCCTCCCCCGCCCACCCCCAGTCCACAGTGACTGGCCAGTGGTGGGTTTCCCATGACTGCAGTGTGCGGTGTCATGATGATGGATGGGGAAGGTTGGCGGGGGCTGACTCCTACCCTTCTCTTCTGGGATGTCTTATGGACAGATGGGCACGTTGTGGCACATGACCCACGCTGATGTTCTGTGCCACCTGCTGGCAGAGCCACAGTGAGCCCCTCCCTCAACTACCCATTGGTACATGTTAGATCAGACACGTGTAAGAGGAGCCCCCCCCTAACCCACCCAGAACAGAAAGTACTGGACCACGTACCTGCAGATCCACTTCTTCTTCTCTGTCAAACTAGTGTCAGGAAGTCCAACTCTAGCTCATGCTGTGGCCGTAAAACACTACGACCTGGTTCATCCAATCATGTTTCCTTCATTTGGTGTCACCATTCATGGTTGCCAGATCTGGACCAGAGAACGTTTACACGGTCTCTTTGTCTGAGATCATATTTGAACCCAAACTGTCACTGGACTGGATTAAAAACCCGACACCGTTCTACATGCAGTGAAGTGCAGTCACCTGATGTATAAACATGACTCTGCCCCGCCCCGCCCCCGACCCCCTCCTTTAGTAGTACATGAACAAACAGGAATAAAAGATCGACTCATTTTTAGTTCTTTATAATAATTATAATATATTTTATATATAATAAATATAATAATCTTTACTTCTTTATAATAAACACAACCACAGGCTTTCATTTTCGCAGATGTCTTTTTTTTTCATTGTCATTTTTTTCTTGAACGTCCGAGGGGTAATGAACGCAGCGGCAGCCTCGTTCCCTCACCTTGAATGTAGTGTTTAACCCCCGTGGGGGGAAACTAGGCTGCAGTGCCTGGGGGGGCTTTGTTTCCTTAACCGTGTCCATGTTTGTAGACTTTCTTCTTTATTCATTTTTTCTTCCACTCAGTTTGTCGCAGTGCCAGCAACACAAGCTGCCTACTGCTGATATGATTGGCTGTGGATACGCCAGGTGTAAGCTGATTGGCTATCAACAGGGAATACTTCTGGTTAGTGAGTGGTTGTTGTGGTCAACTCATTCGACCTTTGACTTTTTAAAAACTCGTAAATAAACGATAATCCTGCTGTATTTGACAACAGTGTTACCAACGCTAACGTCTGACCAAAAACATGGCAGCATATGTGAAGTGGACGGTTGGTATTCTGGGCTGTGATTGGCCGTCAGGTTAGCTCCTTAGCTCTGCTGATGAAATTTAAACTCAGAAACCTTTCCCACACACTTCTCTCAGCCTGGTCAGTTATCTGATCATCGGCCTCACACTTCTCGGCCCAAACAACATTGTCACATCAGATAAGCACCGGCTAATGTGATGAAATGTACGCCTTGGTGCGGCCGCCGTTTCAGTGCAGCGGTGGGTTGTGTGAAGCTGTACTAAGTGCACTCAACTGTCAGCTCTTATTGTAGTGTCTGTCCTTCCTCCTAATTAGTGTCCTCAGCAGGCAGGAAGTGGGCCTGGGTCGGACTAATCTGTCAGTGAGGCCAGACCATCCTCGCCCCAGTGACTGTTTCCTTAGATAAACCCACAGTCCTTTATCTAAAACACTTGTAATACTCAGTCTCTGGGAAGCCCCCGCATACTTTACTGAGATGAAAAAAAAAAAAAAAAAAAAAAAAAAAGCCCGTTCTATTTAAAGTTTTGTCTACGAAGCAAAGGCGACCGGTGGAGATTCGGTTCAGACTGTACTTTCTCATCACCTCTCTCCTAATGCTGACAGTGACAGGTGTTGATTGACTGTGAGAAGGAGGAAATGTGGTGAAGGACACTTCCTGGCAGACAGTTTAATCAGAGAGGGAGCAGAATGAAGACAGAAAGGCCAGCGGAGGTTATCGTGTACTGCTGACTGAAGTCACATAAACAGCCAGTGATTTACGGCCACATGTGGGGATACACTGTCATATACTCACTTTTGTTCTCTCTCCTTGGTTTATACTGTGCTATCATCATTTGAAAGGTCGTAGGTCATGGACTAGGACCCGAGGTCGCTCCAGTATTGTCCAGGGCCGCCGACACATCGGGGAGAGATATTTCTGCCTTTAATAATTGTTTAGCCGTCTGTAGGGACTTATGTGTGGAGAAATTGGCTGCGGGGCGAGAAATATTTGGCCACAACTTGTCATAAAAGAGTCAAGTTGGAAGTGAGGGAACAGGACGAACAAATGGTTGCTTTTCCTGTAACACTCCCAATTCCTCCTGTCCCTCCTCTGCTCCTTCCTCTACTTACCACCAGCAGGGTTCAATTCCTCCACTTGAGTGCTCGGGGCCAGGAGTGGGCTGATTAGACCCGCACCCCCAGCCGTGCTTCGCCGAGGACTCTGCAGTGGGGGGGACTTCAAATGCACCTTGCTCCTGCTATCCCAAACACATCCTGACTGCTCCTAATGGACGCCTTTTAATCTCCCTGGGTTATTTGAAGATTTCTCCGGCCCGCTGCTGGCCACGGCACAAACAAATTCCTTTCGCTTTGTTGATTAGACCGTTGCCTCTCCGGCATCGCTTATCGTCCAGCAACGAGCCGCTCTTTTAATTAAAAGTGAGACACCACAAGTGTGCAATTAACAGCTGGTAATTATGGAGCTCTTCAGAAGTGCAACACTCCACCGTCATTTCAATTATACACCGGACAAGTGGCTCTTTGATCTGCAAATTAGTCAACTCTTGTAATATTTGTTTTGCAGCAGATTTGGACAGTTAATAGTGGCCTGTTGTGGCCTCCTTCCTCCATGATTGATGTCAGAGCAGAGAGGAATAATGAAGCCGCAACAGTCCATCAAGAAATGCAAATCACACCTTCATGTTAATGAGCAGGCAGCGGCCGGCCTGGCCAGCCGTAGCATTCCACGCGGGGGAAAAACAAGCACACACTCTGCCGCAGACTGATTAGTACATTTGAGTTTGAGGGTTTAATTAAGTGCTTCTAATACGGATCGTTCTGGAGAGTGACACGTAACGTTGAATGGTTTGATACATAATTAAGCTGCCTTTTGAGTGCGCAGGCGTGGGGCAGCGTCCCAGAGGAGGCAGAAGCTACCACTTCATTCACATCATTTACCTGATCATTAAGTGATGAAAATGCACCTAATGACCAGTGTGGTCACTCTGTGACCGTATGAAAGCCAAACACTTGTTCACTTTTAATTACAATTGATTTCCATCTGTGGCTCCTTTCACTCTCTGTGCTCCATCAATATGAACAGAAATAGACACCTATTGATTTTTGGTTGAAACCAGACAATTATTAATTGGTTTTCATGCTTTCATGTCTCCGGGGATTCTTTCCACTCTGGACTGTCGGAAGTTCATTATTATTATTTATTTATTTTTGCAGATGTGATTTAAATGATTTAATTTCCCCAGTTAATACAGCTCCTTAAAAATCCATGTTCCTGCCGATCAGTTGCAGAAAAAGTAAGGACTTTAAATGTATTTGATCCACCAAACAAAGGCTTGAATGAAATCTCAGATTTAGCAGGTTTTTCCGCTGTAGTCGTTTCTACAATTTGAATTTTTCTCACTTGTCTCAATCACCATATTCATAAGAAAACAGCATTATGGGACATAGAGAATGTGAGGCTTTGTCTCCATGTTTACTCTGGGCTCATTCTGTCCATGTGTAGAAAATATTTTAATAATTCTCCATTTAGGAGAAGAAGGAGAAGAAGAAGAAGGAGAAGAAGGAGAAGAAGGAGAAGGAGAAGGAGGAGAAGGAGAAGGAGAAGGAGAAGGAGAAGGAGAATGACCCTGGGATAGTTTTCATGGTAGTTTCTGCACAATAAACAACAAAGTTACTCAGAGATGAATCTGCCAGAGGTCGAACAAAGGTCAATGAACGAACCTGAGAAAAAAAAAAACCCAATCATCCTGGTATCTGTGTGTGTGCGTGTGTGTGTGTGTGTGTGTGTGTGTGTGTGTGTGTGTGTGTGATGAGTCTGAGTTTGTCAGATGCCTCAGTCCCAGGTAGAGGGCCATTTGTCATTGGTGGGATTCATTATACATGTTCCTAACCCCCCTCCGTCGGGCAGTGGGATCACTGCTGACCCTGTGTGACAACAACAGCACCTTCATTATGTCACTGCTGCAACCCTGTCACTACGGCAACTCTCTAACAGTCTGGGTGACACTGCTGGGTGGAACTTCAATCTCTCATCCACTGACCTGCTTGTCTGTCTGAGCTTGTCACTGGATCAGTCAGGGTCTGTCTGTGTGTGTGTCTGTGTGTCTGTGTGTCTGTGTGTGTGTGTATCCATACATTGGATTATATTTTAGTCACTTGTTTTTTTGGTTCAGTTATCTGAACTAAACAGGAATAACTCTCATTTATTCCAACCATTCACACCATCCCATCTGTTTCCCCTCCAAGAATCTATTTCACAGCTGAACTTGGCTCTTGAACTGATTAGATTTATTTCTCAGATGCTTGTTTTACCCAGTGTTATTATTTCCTGTGCCATAGAAACATGTTCTTCCTTCCAGACACTAACGTGTTTTACTATAACATCTCCACCAATTTTCTAATCTGCAATTATTCAATTATGTCCCATTAGTTGGAGGGTGTCGCCAATGTCGCCGCCCTGGGCGTTTAGCCCCTGCTCCCTGTCAGGGGGAGACCCCGAGGAACCCTGAGAACGCCAGTGATTAGTGTTGACTCTGCAGAGAGGTGACAGAATCCCTCTTCAAATATTTTGTCTTCATTTTATGGCTCGGAGATGCAATTATGGAGCAGCAGTTCATTACTGCAGCACGCCGCGCTTCATGTTTTATGCATGCTGCCTCATTTAGGGTCTTTATTAACAAGGCTGGCCTGAGCGGGCTGTTTCACCGCAGACCGTTTGTGTCTTTATGTGTACGTGTGTGTTTTTGTGACTAAGGCTAAGAACGAGGTCTGAGAAGAAAAGAAAAAAAAAGAAAAATATTTATTGAGAGAGAAGTGCAGGAGGCTGGGAGTGTGTGGTCAGTGGTCACTTCCAAACACGCTGGTTCTATAATGTCAAGCTTACTCGGCCCCCGACTTGGCTTCAAGGCAGTAGATTGAAGAGGTGGGGGCAGCAGGGGTGACTAACCGCACCTCCCTCAGCAGAAGAAACTCCATCTGCATCCAACATTGAGACAGATGAGGCCAATTTGGCTCCTTAAATTTCTGGGCTGTGATGGATGTGGGCTGGTTGTACTCACTGAGAGGTTTATAGAAAAGTGTGGAGGAGAGGGGAGAGGAGGGTGAGGGGGGAGAGGGGGCGGGGGA
This sequence comes from Cynoglossus semilaevis, assembly GCF_000523025.1. Lineage (NCBI taxonomy): Eukaryota > Metazoa > Chordata > Actinopteri > Pleuronectiformes > Cynoglossidae > Cynoglossus > Cynoglossus semilaevis. Next base: position 230,275 of record NC_024310.1, on the reverse strand, counting down.
GACAGGTGAGGAGAGAGTGAGACATCTTGAGCTTCAACGTAGATTCCTGGGTTTTTTAGTTTTAGTGGAAGGAAATCAGTGTTAAACATCAAGCAGATGAAAGTTTTCTACAAAAATATTTGTTCACTCTCATTCACTCTATTTTCTATTCTGTTATTTTGCCAAAACTGATCTTTGATGGAACCGTTTTTTGGCCCAACATCTTTACTGACCAGCGGTCCGGTCTGCGTCTGTCAGTGTGTCCACGGGACAATACAAACATGTGGGGACAAGGTTATTGATTGACTGCTACAGTGTACAGTACAGCGTCACGCAGCTGACTTCAATCAGGTGCGTGTGTTTGTAGATGTCAAACACTTGAACGTGTGCAGACCTGGTCACATGACTGTGTGCGACACATGGGGATTTTTGGAACAGTCAGGTTGTGAAATTCCGCCTGTAGTTTCTCTCAGTCTCTGAATGATGGTCTTCTACCCCCCCCCCCACCCCCCCCCCCCCCGGCCCTCGCCCCCCCCTTCCTGATAAGAACTTGCATCCTCAGGCCTGCATCAATATTTGATCAAGTATAATGGACATTGTCAAATCAATCTAATTGTGTATTTCATTATGAAGACATCAAAGTTGAACAAAGTTATCATTTCTGTTAATACCTGGTCAGGTCGGGTCAGGTCGGGTCAGGTCGGGTCGGGCGGAGCTGGGTTGAGCGGGAGGCTGGGTACCCCATCGCCGTCCCCTCTTTCCTGCCCTCCCTTCACCCCCCCCTCACCCCTGGGTGATGTCTACAGACAGGCTTTAGTCAGTGTCCACCGGGGGTCCCCGTCTCTCTTGATCCAAGGTCGTGTCTAGTCACAAACTAAACTGCACAAAATATATGTTGTAATCCAGACTACAGCAGTACTAGGATTAAGTCTGCGTGTGTCTGTGATCCTATACCTGTGTTTGTGGGGACATTGTTCTGGTCCCCACTGGTATCTGAGGGTCAGACGTTAGTTTGGAGTTGGGATTAGAACAAGGTCCAGATTAGTTAGGTTAGGAATGGGATTAGGGCCAGATTAGTTAGGTAAGAATTAGGTTCAGGCATGTACTTCACATGTACTTCACATGCCATAGTTAAAGTCATGGTAGAGGCCAACGTGTAATGTCTATGTGAAGTAGGTAACGGTGTGTGTGTGTGTTATGAGAGAGAGAGAGAGAGAGAGTCTAAAATAATATTAATAAAAAGAATCAAATTAAATAAAAGAATAAAATACTTATTAAAAATATTTTTTTCTTTTATTTAAAACATAGACGTTCTCCAGCAAACCCCCACCACCCCCCACAACCCCCCCCACCGCTCTGTTTTCCCCCCCCCCCCCCCCCCCGTCCAAACATACGTCTTTATCAGGCAGCTGTTGTCAGACAACATTAGATAATTAATAGTCCATTTGTCAGGCCTGTGAGGAACATGTTCCAGTCCCAGAGCAGCTCCTCAGATAAATCCAGTGTCGTGAACAGATGCCTTTGTTGTGTCCGCCTGCCGTCCAGGCTGCACATGTACCATTAGAGGAACTGCATTATTAATCACAGCTAATGCTAATTAATTTGGTAGCTGTGTGTGTGTGTGTGTGTGTGTGTGTGTCTTAGTAGATGGAACCATCTCTACGTTTCAATTTGTCCTGCTATGCTAATTGGTAATTGGGTCGGGGGCCGTTAATGGAGTGTTTTTCATTTGGAACAGGGCGTACGGTTGACTGGCCACAGAGGTGACAACACACAGACGACGCGCTCATTAATTAAGGTCTTATTAAGAGCTCTGCCCGTGTGATGTACTGTCTGAGTTTGTGCAACGCCACAGTTTGTTCGTGGTCGGACGTCGGCGTATGTGACGCCCATCTTTAGGAGCTAACGGCTAATATTGTTAGCACAGAATATAAGAGAATCCAAATACAAACAAAGTAGAGTCAAACTCAATAAAAGCTAGGAATTTTGTATTTCCAATCCACCCCACCTGTGCACCAAAGGATGCCCCCAGAGGTGGCACAAAGGCAGCCATTAGTACAAAGACGGAGTTAATTAGGAAGCTTATCGCCCCTCCTGAGGGCGCGGGGCTTCTAACCCTCTTCCTGTACCCCCAGCCGAGGGACTGAAGGCCCAGACACAGGCAGCGTAATTAACGGCCCAGGCAAATCAACAGCGCCTCCTCTCTGTTTTCCATTCAACTGACAAAATAAAATATCATTATTTAATTGTCCTAGGATTGAATTCACACCTCTGAGTTCACTGTAATGAGAAAACACAAAGAGTGGGGGGCG
>NC_024310.1:226449-227731 GCF_000523025.1 Cynoglossus semilaevis | reverse complement strand
GGGGCAGAACGGCAGAGCAGTTAGGTTGCAGGTTTGAATCCACTCCGAGGGTTGTTTTCAGATGTGAGTCATCGACTGTTTGGATAAATATTCCTCCATTTCCCCTGAATGTTAAATGTTTTATTATTATTTATTTTTATTATTTTAAGTTCAATTTTAATTAAACGTTAAAGTCCTTGGAGACAAATGTTTTATAAATATTGATGATTGATGATATTGAGATAAATATATAAATATATAAATATATAACCTCGACACAGACGTGTGTAAAAATGTGGAAATTAAATTCTTTAATTATTATCAAGATGTTTATTTTCATATTTTTTCTCCTTGTATAACATCAGTGAATTTGTTCTTTACTATTTTTTTACTACATGTTTTACTACATTACTTCAAAAACCATGTACTTTTTTCTACAACTCCATTTTGTCTGTTTGTGAAAGTAAATGTTGACAAAAGGAGGGCAGGAGAGAAACGGGGGCAGTGTACCTCAGAGGTGTCACCGCAGACAGAACCAGGGGGACAAGAGTGGGGGGCGGGTGGTGGTGGGGGGACCACAGGTAGGTTATTTCACTCTGTAAACATATGTATCCAGTTGTCCCGTGGGGGCTCAGTTGGCAGTGGCTGGGTCACTCCTCCATTAGGGCCTTTGTCACAGTGATTAATAGCTCCTTCTATCATCTTTAATTCACTCCCTGATGATGGCGCCCTCCTCGCTGCTCGGGGTAATCGTGTGATGTATGAGTCGGCCCAACACCTCGTGGCAGAGGTGAAAATCATTTCAGCCATGCAGATAGCTGAGATTTTCTCCTCCTGATAGAAATGAACGAATTTGACATGAGATTTAAATACATGCCATCTGAAGGTGTGTGTGTGTGTGTGTGTGTGTGTGTGTGTGTGTGAGTGAGAGAGAGAATATTGGTGTTTGTTCCATAACATCCACACCCTTCATCAGTAAAGGAGTGTTCACACACACACACACACACACACACACACCTTGAATTGTAAGTCTGGAAACAATACATTATGAATGGACAATATATATATTATATATATATAAAAAAGATGAAATATATCGTCAGATAAAAATAAAGATGAGAGTGAGGCAGTGGTGACATCATTGACCTTGAGCTGTCAATCACCCCTGGAGTCCGTTCCATGACTTGTTTACCGTTGTTTATGTTTTATCTGGATCTTTTTTTTTTCTAATTTAAAGATTTTGGCCAACATTCTGACATAATACTTTTATTCTTATAAAGTAGAGCCTGACGTATCATCTGTG
>NC_024310.1:224926-226422 GCF_000523025.1 Cynoglossus semilaevis | reverse complement strand
GGAAGGACAAGGTGGAGCCCTTATCAGTGAAGGTCATAGGTCACTGGGGTCACTGATGCCACTGACCTCCAAATTCTTGCTGAGCTTCAGTATTTGACTCTAAACTCGTACTGGTTTACCATAGAAACATATCTGCTAGTGGACCAGTGGACCTGGGGTCATTTCTGCTCTGGGGGTCAGTGGTGGGGGGTACAGTTACATGTAGCTCTGCCCCCCTCACCACACGACACCGTGGGTTTCAGCTCACACTGATGTGTGTGTCAAACACTGTAGCTGCAGAGACTGGGAGGAGGTCCAACCTCAGGCTCAGTTCTCCTGCAGTACACTGACTTCACAGCCAGGGACAAAGACTTTGTTGATCAAAGGTACAGCACAGTCACGTGTGTCAGATATGGGACGCCTCATTAGCAGAGCGCTCTCTCTCCTCTAGCTGTCAGCCCGTGTTAGCCCCCAGCCCACCACACCCACCCACTGGGGGCTCAGCAGCTTCCTCTGGACCAGATGTATCTTCCAGTGTCCTACCATGTTGGACGTGACCTCACTGACTGTTAGTCCACATCAGTGAAGCACGTTACGTATAAAAGGTGCCGTTAATGGGAACAGCCCCCCAGTTTGGCCCCCGCAGCCACTCTGGAGGAGCCCAGTGTCTTCTACCCAGTTGACCTCAGTGTTCGAGCCTCTGTGTTCACTGTGCAGCAGAGACGGAGTTCAGGGAAAGGAAACTTAAAACAGCTCCATCACCATTGGTTACCCTATGGCTGACCTTTGATGACCCTTCGTACCAATGGCATTTCAGTGTGTTCTTCCTCTGTTGATCATTCATGACTTTTTTGTTTTTAAGTTAGCGGTTAGCTCCGAGCGTACGTTCATTAAACGACCTTTCTTCCCAGGTGAAGGTGACGATGACTTCACCATGTACTCATCGGACATCTTGGATGATGTTTGCGGCTCCGATGGTGATCCAGAACCGTCTCCAGCCCCGGCAGAAGACCCGATGTCTCCGCTTCTCTCCGATGACGAGGCTTCGTCTCAGGACGCCTTGTCGTTTCAACACCCGAACATATACCTGAACATTCCCACAGACTTCGAGCTACGGGAGTCACTAGTTCCAGGCAGAGGCCTCGGCATCTGGAGCCGCAGAAAGATAAAAGTTGGCGAGCGATACGGACCGTACGTAGGAGAGCAGCGGTCTTTCCTGGAAGACCCTTCACAGGGCTGGGAGGTAGGAACACATGACATTTTCATTTTAGAGTCTACACTGTCCTGAATTAATAATGAGTTCTGAGTGAAGACCACTGCGGCTGGACCACACGTGCACATGGCTCCTGTTTTTATTTGGGACCATGTCGTCATGGTCACATTTAGCCCAGTAACCACGGAGCTGCTGATGTCATCCTTTGCAGTGTGATGTCATTCCAGCTCTGTGGCTCAGTGGACACGTGCAGTGAAGCAGGTTTGGCTTTTAACTCAATTAAACAGAAAAACCATAAATTCCT
>NC_024310.1:222222-224889 GCF_000523025.1 Cynoglossus semilaevis | reverse complement strand
AGCAGGAACAAAAAAATCCAATGCAGGGTCACAGGACAAGGTCAAAGGTTAGATCTGGTCAGTGTCAGCAGAGATGGTTTTTATAGAGCTGGGTTTTTTTGATTACTTCACTGTGTACTTTGAAGTATATGCTGTACTTGGATAAAGGTGCAGTCCTTACTCTCTGAAACCCTGGGTCTTGACTTAAAGGCATTAAAAACAGGACAACGACAGATGGACTGGTGCGTTTTGACTTTTATTCACACGTCAGCTCTGACACATGAAAGGCAAATCTAAATAAATGTAAGTTAAAGTTAAATAAACTTTAACTTTTCGCTCCCCCAGGAAACATCTGTGTTCTTAAACGCTGTGAGAGAAACAGCAAAAACAAAAACACCAAAAAAAGCTCGAGCTCAGGAAGTCTCACCTTTGTCTTTTCTAAAGTGATTCAGCGCTGCTATTTATCTGTGAACGAATCAGTTTAGTCATGATCTTTGAAATTTGTTCATAAATAATTACAATAATCTGAACTGAACAGACTGAGGAGCTGTGTGTGTGTGTGTGTGTGTGTGTGTGAGAGGCTATGATGGGGGAGGAGGGGGCGGCAGTGGCAAAAGGGTATGTGAGATAGGATCGGGGCGAACACTGCATCACAGTGTTTAATTACGGCCCTGACAGGCGGCCATAACTCTCTCCATTAAGTAAATAAGTTGTAAAGAATTTATGATGAAATGCCACATTATTCAGGATGGATATTCAGTGATGACATTCCCCTGCATTAAATATGGTAAATGCCCCGCCCCCCCCATTCTCCCATGCCCACCCGTTAACTATCCCCACTCCTACCTTCAAACCGTCAATATGCCAATAGGCCTGCGGAGGCTCTGTAAAAACTAAATTGATTTGGTAAATGTGACTTAAGACAGATATGTTTGCTTTCATCATCAATTTTGTGCGACGCAGCGAGGTGATGTCACCGACCGAGGAACGATAAAGCGGCGCTCCCATCTGGAGAGTTTGATGTAGGGCCCAGAGCGGCTGAGGCCAGTGGTGACAGACTGGTGGAAGTTTGTCACCAGGGAGGCCGCCGCTCCTCTGCGCCATCACCATAAATTTGGAGGCTTTATTCATGAAGGGGAGGCTGACTTACGGCGTTCCCTGATGCTTTATGAATACAGGAATGGTGACTTATGGGAAAGATAGCTTTAGTAAATAGATGTCGGGGGGCAGCACAGAGCGGGCGCGTGAAGGAGTGAAGTGCTGAGCTAGGCTAGTCCACAGCCGCTGCACATACAGCAAGGACGGCTGAAATATTGACCTCCCTTGAGTTCAAGAAGGAATTGTATGGAAAAGACTGCTAAAGATTGAGGTGGGCGAGGGTTCGATTCCTTGGGACTTCTTGGTCTGCTGAAGGATTCCCCAGACACATGGCTAATTTGGTTTAGAACCTTTACAACATGGCGTCCAGGCAGAATTCCACTGAAAAAAGACACTTAGTCCTAAACGTTAATTCTTATTCGTTACGTCAGATAGTGCTATCGCAAAGAAAATCTTGAATAGAATCAGTCGGAACTGGAGTCTTACTGTATCGACTCCCATCATCCTTCACCCAAACTCAGATTATTGACAGGAGGAGACCTTAGACCTCCAGGTTATTCCTGCCACAGGCTGATTGGTTTCTATCAGTCTTTTGTTGTGACAATAACCCCACAGTGTGGTCACCCTCAGCAGTCCCAGTCATTTGTCTCCTGCCCTCTGGAGTCCATATTCTGCTGTCTGTCTCGGAGTTGTTTGGCACATTGAAATTCAAAGCCCATTTGTGTTTCTTCTCTTCTCAGCAGCAGCAACAAAAAAGCAGAGAGTTAGAATCTGGGAGAGAGAGAGAGAGAGAGAAAGAGAGAGAGAGAGAGAGACTTCCCCTTTGGACTCACCCTAACTCATTGCCCCATGGGATTATGGGTCCGGGGTTTAGAGAGCTCTGTGTCTCCTGGTGTAGCAGCGATGGGCGGAGCAGGTTAGGGGTGCGAGAAGGGGAGACATGGTTAGTGTCGGGATGGGACGTTGAACGGGGCGGGACAGTGGTGCTTATGGCTTTTGTTCACCTTTGAGCGAGAGGCGGAGGTGGAGGTAGGGGCAATAGTGGTGGTGGCAGTGGTGATGGTGGGGGGTGAGGGGGGTGGGTGAAGGAGATTAGCAGTGACGGTGAATGGGAGTGGAGGATTATGGGGCAGGACTGGACCTCTGCTGGTTCTGCCTGTTTCACCAGCCTCCTGTGAATGAGGAGGGAGGAGGGAGGGGGGGGTGAGGGGGAGGAAGGGGGAGAGGCAGATGCTTGGCCTGGAGGAGTCCATCTTTAAACTGTTGTCAGTCGGACTTTTTTCACATTCAATCATCTATTAGCATAATTAATATAACTCTAACCCTAAACCCCAGCACGTCCACTCTGGACTCCATGTCTCACGGCTGCCGTGTGTGTGTGTGTGTGTGTATCCACCCTTGTGCGTGTGCACAAATGCCAGTGGCTGTGAGACAGGGTGTGTGAGAGCGTGGACGGAGGGCGTTTCAAGAGGACCCGTGTTTTTGTGTACGGATAAGCCGCTGTCCTGAATGAATGCAGATGTCTGTGGTTGGCTGTTGGCCTGTCCCCCCCCCCCCCCCCCCCCCCCCCCGCCGCCAACCCCTCTCCTT
>NC_024310.1:217772-218301 GCF_000523025.1 Cynoglossus semilaevis | reverse complement strand
TGACGGCCTGTCACCTCTCTCTGTCACACAGAGAAAGAGCCACTCAGTCCTGGCTAAAAGCTCCTTAATCCTCGGGCCCCCATCACGTCCCATCCACCGTCGGCAGAGATGGGTCGGCCCACGGCAGCGTTTTGGAAAAGAGCAGGAGCGAGAGGATGAACCTCAGTGTCAGTCACACTCTTCTCAATGGACACATCTCCCCACATTCTCATGCACACACACACACACACACACATTTTTAATGGGGATTCAGAAAGGAGAGGTGGAGCAGGGGCAAAGCCAAGGTGAACTGGAATCCACCGCAGCATCTTTTCCTGGAGCAGAACACTGAGTGTCTGCTGTGAAAATCTCAACATAAGGAACACAATGAAGACCATATGAATGTAACAACTGGACTCTAAAAACATTTGTCAACCCTAAACCTTAAACTCTAAACCCAAACCCAAAACTCTAAACTCTAAACCCTAAATCCTAAACTCTAAACCCTAAACTCTAAACCCTAAACTCTAAACCCTAAACTCTCTAAACT
>NC_024310.1:216819-217636 GCF_000523025.1 Cynoglossus semilaevis | reverse complement strand
CTAAACTCTAAACCCTAAACCCTAAATCCTAAACTCTAAACCCTAAACCCAAACTTAATTGAATATTATTCAGGACAACAGTGAGGCTGACAGTCCTGGGTGTCTAACTTCTTCTGGCTGATGTGATAAATCTAAATAAACAAACTAATGAGTTCCACAGGTCAAGTAACCCCCCATTCCCACCCCAGTATTTACCCCGTGGAGTTAACGTAACCCCCGTTGGCCTCTTGCTCCCCTAACTGGCTGTGTTGACTTGTTGCCCCAGTGAAGCCTCCTGCCCCGTGTGTGTCTGTGTGAGGGAGATGAGCTTCTCAGCTCAGTGGATCTGGATGTTGATGAGAGTGATGTCCATTCAAGATGGAGACAAAACAAGCGGGGGTGGGGGGGTGGGGGGGTCTCAGTCAACTGGTAATCCCTTTCTTTAACTTAATCAGTTGTTTGTTGGTGCTGATTGAAGCTAAGTCTCTCTCTCTCTCTCTCTCTGTGTGTGTGTGTGTGGGGGGGGTCTTCTCTTCTCTTGTGCAGTTAGGTTGGAGTTGAGATCCACACGCAGGTTTACCAAACACTTTGGTGTCAAACTTCCTTTACTTTGAGCTAAATATATATAAATATATGAATATGTTTCAGAATTTACTCTGAACTCATCACATTCATCCACCCTCCCCCTTCTCCCCCTTCTCCCCCTTCTCCCCCTTCTCCCCCATTTCTCCTTTTCTGAGTTCCCAGCAGGGAGGGGAAGCTAGGCTAACTAACTGAACAAAGTCAGAGAGAATTCAGGAAGGACAAAGGGGGGGAGTTGGGAGGGGGGGACAGGGGG
>NC_024310.1:213720-216621 GCF_000523025.1 Cynoglossus semilaevis | reverse complement strand
GGGTGGGGGGTTAAAAGCAGAGGCTTAAAGAATGAGTTCACCTGTTCTGAAAAGCTTAGAGGGGGGAACAAGTTTCAAACAAGTTTCCCTCTCAATTATATCTGACCCGATGGGGTGTGTGACTAGCTGATAGCTCACAGCAGGTCACACTGACATGACACGCCCAAGAGGAAGCTGATTGGATCAGAGAACCACGCAGGGCGACAGACGTCTAGACCGTTTCAGACGTCAGCCTGGTGACGCTCATTATTAAGCTGCTCATTAGAGGTGGTTCTACAGAACAGGGAGCAGCAGGACCCCGGTCTCCTCAGGTCTCCTCAGGTCTCCTCAGGTCTCCTCAGGTCTCCTCAGGTGCTGCAGGTTCAATCACAAAGTGAAAAAAAATAAAAGTCACTTGGTCACAGAAACTAGCAGACTTGGACCTTTTCAAAAACATGCACCAAGGCTTGAACCACAACAGAGACAGAGTGAGAGGTGTGATATACCCTGGACACCAGGTGACAGCAGTGAGACTGAGGACTCCACCCAGCAGACAGACAGGAAGTTGATCTCAGTGAGAAACGCTGAAGGATTCAGTAAAATGAAAACAACAACATATTGTTCACACTGGCTACAGCTGCACACACACACACACACACAGTTAGATCAATATGTGTGCACACTAACATGGTTGGACACACATGGTCTGCCCTGACGCACATCAACATGATCGAGCTTCAAGAGAACTGGCCAACAGAGAGGAAATCAGAGAGAGAGAGAGCGGGGGGGGGGGGGGGGGGGGGGGGGGGGGGGGATATGGGAAGACCCCTTTAAACACACTGCTGATTATTTCCAAATGTCTGGCCAATAGGGAGTGTTGGACAGAGAGAGAGAGTGAGAGAGAGAGAGAGAGAGAGACATCAACATCAACTGGAGGGCAAAGCTTACATGGATTTTATTGGTCCAGTCCTGGCAGACAGAGACAGAGACGGAACAGCAACTGTGTCCTGACTTTTCCAGAGTGGCTGCTTGTACTTAACTACCTTTCAGGTCACATTACTACTGCAGTAAATCTGAGTGCTGTTTAACACAAATAATCCAGAGCTAATACTGCAGACCACTTTCTCTATGGCTGTGGTGGGAGCTGTGTAAATAGGTACAAGTCCTGCCCCCCCCCCCCCCCCCCCCCCCCCCCCCCCCCCTCCTCGCCCTCCTCTCCCTCCTCTCCCTCCTCTCCCTCCTTGTGTGTGTGTGTGTGTGTGTGTGTTCTAGTTTCACAGATTATTACTGGGTCAAGCATTGATAAACAGAAACACTTTCTACTGGGCCGTCAGCACCATAACTCTGAACCCCCCCCCCTCAAGTTACCACATATTGCTGCTGTAATGGAGCAGAGCAAAAATATGAACTGAGAGCTGTCTGTGTCAGAGAAAGAACAGAGCCCCCCGGGGGGCAGTAATGAGGTCTTAATCCCGACTTTGCTCTATTATGACATAATATATATAAGGGCCTTAATTTGAGCCCTGTGATTGGCTGCCCTGCTCTCCTCTCTTATTGGTTAGTCGAGCTGTAAGCACTGCCTACACACAACATTCTACAGATAAAATCTAGTCCAATGTGTGTCCAATATATATGACCAGGTCCACAGACGTGGGCTGCAGCCCAGTCAGGCAGCAGAACAATCTAATGTTTATGGATTATTAGCAGTTGACCGTTGCAGGTTTAAATTCCTACAGATTCCATGTTCTGTCTCCACCTACTGGTGGTTCTCAATCATTTTACACATTTACCATAACGTTTTATTCTCCAGGTCTAAATACTCCATCTAAATTAGTACCAAATATTTAAATAACGTGTTCCAGTTACAGAACAAACGTGTTTCATCAGTGAACACAGAGATAATCAATGAAACTCCTTCAGTTTCAACTACTGTGAGAAGGTCAGAAGAACGGACTGTTTTGATTGGACCAGTGGACGGCTGTTTCTGCTGCACTGGTTCCTGTTGATGCAGCACTTCAGGTGGTGTGTGCTACGGTGATCGACGAAGGTGGAGGGAGAAAAGGAGTCAGTGTGAAGAGGAGAGACCGAGGAGGTGCGCTGTTTCTGCCTCATGTCCAGGGAGACGCATTTCCCCACGGACTGGTCTCTGCCACCGGTGATAGGATTTCCTGCTCCAGCAGGGCTGCAGGTCTGTGAGGGAACTTTGTTCACAGACTCTCAGTGATAAGGAGTTAACAGAACCTAAAGGTTGAGGCTGCTGGAGGTGGAGGAGGAGGTGGCTCGCTCCTGGTCGGACTGCGTTGTCAGCATCAATCCTTCACAAAGGATTTTGTTACTACTCTGTAGAAGAGAGCGGCCATGTCTGACACCTCCCACAAATGAACTGTCCCCGGTCCAGACAACGGCTGGGGAGTCCTGATGAGGTTCAGATAGAAGGAGAGGGAGGAGGAGAGGAGAGAAGAGGAGAGGATGCCAAGTGTGACCAGGAGAGTCTTGAAGGAGACTTTGTCTGCCTCCTCCTGTTGTTCTCCTTGGTCCACTGTTTTATGACTCCTTCTCCTCAGTCCAGGACACTTCATCACTGTAGGTTTAAAATTCTGGGCCTCATCTGATTGGACCAGACCATGCAGTGCTCCTCAGTGGGATCAGCTCCAACTGCCACCCATGACACAGAGCCATAAATCATCCAGCTGGCAGTGAGCTCCACTTCCTGAACTGCTACCAGTTCCTGCAGGGGACAAAAAGGTCTTTGTGAGCTTCAGGCAGCAGGAACATCTCTGCTCTCTGAAGACGGACCCTAACCCTCTCTGAGGACGGACCCTAACCCTCTCTGAGGACGGACCCTAACCCTCTCTGAGGACGGACCCTAACCCTCTCTGAGGACGGACCCTAACCCTCTCTGAGTAACCCTCTCTGAGGACG
>NC_024310.1:213233-213713 GCF_000523025.1 Cynoglossus semilaevis | reverse complement strand
GACGGACCCTAACCCTCTCTGAGGACGGACCCTAACCCTCTCTGAGGACGGACCCTAACCCTCTCTGAGGACGGACCCTAACCCTCTCTGAGGACGGATCCTAACCCTCTCTGAGGACGGATCCTAACCCTCTCTAGTATTAGCTGAGTTCATGGCTAAACTGAATGGCTAACACTATAACTACTGATTGGACACCGGTTAAACAGTTGGTTGAACAGTTGGTTAAACAGTTGGTTGAACAGTTAGTTAAACAGTTAGTTAAACAGTTAGTTAAACAGTTAGTTAAACAGTTGGTTGAACAGTTAGTTGAACAGTTAGTTAAAGAGTTGGTTGAACAGTTGGTTGAACAGTTGGTTGAACAGTTGGTTGAACAGTTAGTTAAACAGTTGGTTGAACAGTTAGTTAAACAGTTGGTCACTGTTGGTGTTGGATCATCACCGTGGTTCAACTTGGTCAAATCATCAGTGTTAATGTGATCAA
>NC_024310.1:202188-213109 GCF_000523025.1 Cynoglossus semilaevis | reverse complement strand
TGGATGGCTCCACCTCACTGTCAGCCAGTGAGGGACGGCTGTTTTCCTTGCAGGCCAGATCAAGACAGGAGATTGGCCCCCGGGGGCCCAAAGATGTGAAGCTTCTGACACGTCCCGTAAATCTGGGGTGTCCCATCTCCACCGCTCGATCTGTGCACAGCAATGAGAACGCCAATGAGGCGTGAGGATGAACATTCCTCAGACCGTTCTCACACGCCATAACACTCTGCTGCCCCTCTTAGCTGGCCACCTCAGCATAAAGTCGGTCCATGCACCCCTCCCCACCCCCCCACCCCCCGGTGAAATTGGTCCCCACACTCCACACTTATGGCACATAAAAGTTTTGAGAGGAAAGGCAGCTCTGCTGCTGCACGGCCCTGTGTTTTTGTTAAATGATGAATCTGGAGAGTGTGTTTTTCTACTGTCTGTGAGCAGCGGTTCTGATCCACTTCATTCCCAGATTCTTGTGCCGCGTCAGTCCCAGCTCCTCAGCATGGAGCTGGCACCAACCTACGAAAACAAGCAGAGCCTTACACTTCCATACACACTGTAGAGGCTTCACTCACTCCTGTGGACGCCTTCGGATTTTCTACTCATTAAAAGTTTTACAAACCAGGCAGTGTGGGTTGGGTCGGGTCGGGTCGGGTTGTCCAAACCTCACTGACCGACCAACCAACCAACACACACACACACACACACACGGGGGATGGTCTGTGCTCCGGTCCTTTCCCCCCTCACCCAGCCGACAGTGTTAGCCACGTTAGCCAGATTTTTCACCCAAATGGAAATGAAGCCTGTCACTTCCACGCAGCCTCCGACCGCTCCGTCCGTCCAATCCGTCACCCAGGGCCAGCAGCCGCACAAATAGGGCTGCCACTCTCACTGTCATCTGAGTAACGGATGTCCCGTCGTTACCACAGGGTGCAAACAAGCAGCACTCAGCCCCCCCCCCCCCCCCCCACACACACACCCCTCTCACCTTACTGCCTCGTCCCAGTGATGAGCCTTCTGGACCTGTATAGGACTTAAACAAGTGCTCATGAGTGTGTGTGTGTGTGTGTGTGTGTGTGAGAGAGAGAGAACAGCAGTATTTATTTTCTGTATGCGATGAATGCTCCCCCCAGTCTCCCATCAAGACTCAAAGGCAGAGGTATAATAGGAGCAGGGGCGGGATGAAATAAATTGTGTCCTGGACTGGTAACCTAACAGCCGTCATAAATAATGGAGACCTATTTGAAGGGGAAGATGGGGCATTAGGAGCTATTTACACTGTAGGAGCCGCGCTATCGATCAGCGCCGGCCGTCCCACAGATAAGAATGGAATGATGTCACAGTTATTTATGGTGATTTCCAATTGTAAGGCTACAAAGGGGATTTGGGGGTGACAGCATCATCAGTTTTGGAGGGTCCAGGGAAGGTAGGGTGGGGGGGTGCAGTCTGTCATCACGGGGAGATCAGTTGACAAGTTCTGCTGGGTTCATGCTCCTGAAACGACGCACATCATCATCAGAGAGACGTACGTGTGGAGCCAGACGTATACCTGCATGCACCAAACACACACACACACACACACACACACACACTGTGAAAATACACAGCAGTGATAGGGTTTTCTAGGGTATAAAATGCAGAGCGGAGGGGGAGCGGGGGGGGCGGGGGTGTTCACTACATCTCTGTCTCTCTGTCCCGTTTGTGACAGAAGTGTAACTTAAATGAAGCCAAAAACCTGGGACAGAACTACCATTAGGGGTCACTGTTGGGGTCAAAGAAATGTTAGTTATGTTAGTGAGTGTAGATGAGAAGACACTGGGTTTTGACTGGAGTCAAGTGGGAACTCACACCATCCTGCGTGTTCTAGGACTGTTTGACAATGTAAAAAAAAAAAAAGGAGGAAACCCATGTACACATTCCATAGAGAAAGAGCGGGGGCTACCGGGGGGGTCAGACTCATCCAGTCTACTGTTGGGCGAGAACCCGTACCACCAATCCATCTACGTGAGTTTTCATGTCACAGAGGCGTGGATACTAGAAAGATGTTTTGAAAGAATCTTTTTGTTCTTTGCGTCCGTTAAATGTTTTAATTCTGGCCTGGACTTAACGACTGCAGAGAGAAGAAAATATTGGAACGCTAAAAGTGTAGGAAGAGGGAGGTGTGGGGGTGGTGTGGTGGGGGGAGGAGAATAGGAGGGGAGTAAAAGTTGGCACGGCTCCACAGTGTTTTCTGTTGTTGGCCCCTCAGCGCAGGAACATTATTGTGAATATTAGTTCAGAACTTTTGGCACTGATCCAGACACTGGCCGCCGTCTGCTTGAGGGAGGGGGTTGAGCAGCAGGGTTCGAGCCCCTCACGCACACACACACACACACACGCACATCACTACTGTTATTACCTCCACCCCGACCATCTCCCCAGCACAGCAGACTAGAAAGGCTGGACGACAACAAGATGTGGAGCCTGAAGTCCTGCCCAGCCCTGATAACAAGTCCCAGCTTTTTCAAAAACAAGCAAACACATGTGGCCGTTTGAAGTGCGCCTTATCTCTGCCCACTTAAAGTACGCCAGAGTTTCTCTAGTGACATTTGATTCAGTCATTAATCTTCAAGCTATTTCTGCTGAATTATTATTAACTTAAAGTTTTGCCTGAACTCCGAGGCTGTGACTGTGGAAGAGTGAAGTTCTGGAAAGGCATCTTTAACGCTGCTAATGGAAAAGTCTGATGAAGTCCATCTGGACTTGTTTACTCTCAGCTCCATGAAGAGTGAGGGACTGGTCAGCCACTGTCCGACCGTCGATCGCTGATATTAGTCAATACATCGGTTTTCTAAACATGCTATTGTTTGTGGCTAGCATCAGAGCAGCTTCAGTTAGCGCAGGATACCGACCGTGTTATGAACCTTTTTCCTCTCAGAGTTCGCTCCAGGTCAGGAGGTGGAAACTGGCATTTCCGCAGATTACATAAAAGACTTGAGACAACGTTAAAGGAAACAGAGAAATACAAAGAGTAGACGCAGGAGTTGGTGTCGTTGGGAGGAGCACCTCCCTCCCAGAAAAAGAGAAAGGCGTCTATTCAAGGCCATTAGGAGACACAATGCAGCAGGGTCAACAGCGGGTCATCAGAGTCCATGAACTGCACAGTACAAGTGGTGGCACGTAGCAGGGAGACGGCCGACAGGTGAGCTGCTAGCTTTAGTCCGTCACGTCCGTGTTGTAGAGGGTTTGGGAGAAGAACTGCAGACGAAGGGGAACGTTTATAGAATCTGTTCTGCACTCAACAAAAAAAAAAACAAACAACCAAAACACTGACATCAGCGACAAGATCTTTGCTCTTGAAGACCATCTCTAAGGCCAGGTATCTATGAGTATCTCTTTGACCTTTCACAGTGACCCCTCAACAGGGGGCGCAGTCAAGTGTTACCATGGAGACAGTGGGTCAGTGAAGGGACAAATGGGGCATTTGCCGTGGTTTTCACTCCTGCAACCATAACTGTGGTGTGTGTGTGTGTGTGTGTGTCATCTGTAACGCTGTGTCTGGAACACAGTGTAGATCAGTGTTTTACATAAAAACTAAACATCTCCAACTGAGGATGACTTGGTTTCTATCCCATCCTGCCTTGTGGCTGAAGGGAGGGGAGGGGTTTGGGGGTTTTGTCCCTCACCCACCCTTTTGTTAGAGTACCCCTTGTAATAAATCTGGATCTGGTAAATAGCCCATGAATAAAGGAAGATTTTACCCTCCGTGGCACAGGGAAGATTTAGTGGGCAGAGGCAGCGTCGCCTCTCCTCTGAACAACTACAAAGTGGTCACTCAGTGAGCCTTAAGAGGCGTAAAAAGCCTGCGGTAGTTCATTAAATCTTCAGCATGAAGATGGCTCTGCTGCCGCCGTGATTTACTGCAGTCAGGTGCAGATAGAGGCGGTGGCACTCGGCCCCACCTCTCATTCTACGTCTGTCCCCACCAGGAAATAACTGAGCATGCTGTGCTATTTACTGGCTGCCTGCGCGGTGGACACACACACACACACACACACACACACACACACACACACACAGAGGGGCAGAGGGGCAATAAGAACAACAAGAAAACATATAACATATATATAATAATGTTTGACTCATTTGAAACATTTTCCAGTGAAGTCCACGTGAACACTGAGGTTTCCTGGAAGTGTAGCTTCAACTGAGCATGTGCAGAGTCACAGGGTAAAGAACAGTCAAAGGTCACTTCACCAGGTGACACCAAGGAACACTGGACACAGGTGTGTGTGTGTGTGTGTGTGATGACACTAATTAAACAGTGGGGGGAGGGGCTCTGTTCACACAAAATACATGTGCAGCCAGTGACCAATCACAACCAAGATTTAAAAATAGATTTGTATCCTGTCATACTGCCATCTTCAGGTCGTTGAAGTGACTTCATGAAGTCAGTGGGTCAGTTGTCCAGTCTTAGTCCAGTTTCTGTGTGTGTGTGTGTGATCTCAGAGACAACTGAGGGTTGTGATTGGCCAGTTCAGTGTTAGTGTTCCACTTGGTCCCGGTGAAGGCCGGCGTCTCCTTCTGTCAGAAACTCCCCCGTGTCCCTCACTAACTTGTAGCGTTCCTGCGGTCATTCCTGCGGTCATTCCTGCGGACCCTCTCCAGACGTGTTAATCCTCCACTGAAGGACAGCATAAGGGCAGATAAATGGTAATTTAACGCTGCATGACTGCCCCAAAATAGGATCATTTAGACACGTATTAATCACATTCACAAACGTCAAGTTCTCCCTGTGTTTTTTTTACCAATATCCTCCTCCACTGCTCCCCTTCTTTCCTGCCCCGCTCCTTTACCCTTCATTTGCCTCCTTCTCCCTCTGATGTCACCACGAGATGTAGAGTCTGATCAGTGGAATCTGATGTCCTAATACTCCACTAATGAGAATAGATCTGCTGGCTGCCCCGATGTCTGCGTGTCCCGGCGCGCTGCTTGTGTGTGTGTGTGTGGGGGGGGTGCTCTGGCCCTTAGTGCTAAGATAATATTCAGTGTTTTATCCTTCTCTGCCTGACAAATGGCTGTCATTAATCAACAGCCAGAGAGCGCTGTGCAAGTGTGTGTGTGTGAGTGTGTGTGAGTGTGTGTGTGACTGCTGTATGAACTGAGCATGTGCCATTCTTGGTATTTAGAAATATCAAAGTGACAAGGACACGAAGTGTTCATCTACAGAAATGTGGGTGAAAACAGAAAGAAGAAGAAGAAAATAGTCACAAACGTTATTATTAAGATTCAAGATTCAAGATCGGGTTTATTTGTCATATGCACTTTCAACACATAGTCTACAATGCAATGAAATGCTTGGGATGGGGGGACCGTAGACTCGCTGGATGGGGGGACCGTAGACTCGCTAAACGAAGTAAAAATAGCGAGTCGGCACGGAGCTCCCATCGGTGCGACCATCCTGCGGCGCACTCTGATGACGTGGACGATAAAGAGGACGAAGGAATGTCTCACACCCTGCACTGTCATGTTATGATGTCATGATGTTATGATGTCATGATGGTATGATGGTATGATGGTATGATGTTATGATGATATGAAGCTGAGTCATTGTAAGTGTGTATATGGGTGCAGTGGTGTATTAGTGGTTAAGGAAGAGGACTTGTGTCAGGAAGGTTTCATGTTTGAGTCCAGTGAGGTGCTCTGAGCGAGGCACCGTCTCCACTCACTGCTCCCCGGGCGCCCAAAGCTGCCCCCCTGTTCACTTTGGTGATGGGTTAAAAGCAGAGGTCACATTTGGTTGTGTGCAGTGGTGCAGTGGTGTCACAACGACAAGTAGTTGACTTTCACTTATTTCTGTCTAACCAGGCCATGGAGGCCTGTGAATTAGCCACAAAATCAAACTGTGAAATAAACATAAAGAGAAGAAGAACTCAGGACCAAAAGTCTCATTTCTTTTGGAGCGGCGTGCTACATGATAGCACTTGGCAACCATGAAGCCAGAGCTGCTGTCGTTCTGTAACAGAGGCTCCACTCTCTCAGTTGGCTTCTGGCCCTGGTCCTGGTCCTGGTCCTGGTCCTGGTCCTGGCCTCAGTCTGGCCTCGGTCTGGACCCTGCTGGTCCCCGGGCCGTGCCAAACCTCCAACACTTCCCCCAGGAGCATCACTGCATCTCTAATCTGCATCAGTCTCTGCCAAGTACACACTCCAACCTGATCCAGGAATGACCTGAGAGGCAGGACTGTGTGTAGGACTGTAGGTCCACCCCCCGACCCCCCGACCCCCCGACCCGAGTCATGACACTCACATTTTTATTCATCTGCATCTACTGCTGTTTTTCTGTCTCTCCCTGTGCACACACACACACACACACACACACACAGGCGGCCCTGTGTCAGTGCCAAGAACTGAACAAATGACTGTATGTTGTGTTGCTTGTTGCCGTGGAAACTTTCCGACACTCATTTAAAACTCTCTGTTTCTACTAGTTGTTTTTTTTACCTCTTTTCCACCTTTTTTTCCACTTTTCTTCCTGTCGTTTTCTTCACTCTACATATTTTCTTAATCATCTTTTTGAATTATTTTGTGATTGGTTGGAACCACATTTTAAATCTCTTTTTTGTGAAACAATTGGTTGAATTAATCATGATTAATCATGATCATATTTGATCAATTGCAAGAATCCTGAATAATAATGAAAAATACACAACAATACACAACAATACACACAACACAGTACACATCAGTCCTGCTGCTGGGACAGTAACTACAGGTGTGTGTGTGTGTGTGTGTGTGTGTGTGTGTCCAGAGTCCAGTCCTGTAGATGAACTAAAGCTGAGGTCTGTGCCACCCTCGTTCTCCTGCAGGAGTCACTAATCGTCACTAATCTGTTTGTCTGACTGTGTTTTTTGCGTCCACCCTGAGAAGAATGCGGGCCTCCACATATGAGAGCGTTTAACGAGGCTGCAGCCGTCGCTGCTAATGGTTCTGCTGATCATAATGGTGGGCTGCGTGACGGCTCGTTAAAACCGCTGCAGTAAGAAGTGGATTTCAGGGCTGTAATGGTAGCTCGTTAGAACGATGCCAATCGGGAGCGTGGGCCTTCCCTCGGCCTGCGACGGTTCCTGAGAGTCTTATCGGCCCTCTGTAGTACACAGTACTCTTTCATCACGATTTTTACTCTTGAGGTTCACAGTTCATGTTTCACTTTCTGTTTCCACTGACCGTCTCAGATGTTGTATTTCAGTCAGTCGGGGACAGGATGTTTAAATGATCCGGATGTCATGTTTCCTAAAGGAGAAGAGAAAACACGCTAACAAAGGTATTTCTGCAGCCTCGATTTTTCACTGTGGCACAGAGTTTCCATTTGGCTGGCATCGTTTCACCACGGACGTGTCAGGATTTAGAGTTACAGTGGGAGCCAACGTTGGCCACGCAGGCCTGGAAGTGGACGGTCTGATGTGGTCGCCGTCCCCGCACGGGGGTGCACATAGCTGCACATAGCTGCACACGGCTAGTGTATAATTTAAGATTTCTGGTGAGCTAAATAGCACTGTAGCTCAATAGCCATCAATATGGACCCTTGTAAAACGTGGCCGGGACCAGTGGGAGGCTGGTTAGGCTGGTTAGGCTGGTTAGGTGCAGGTGGTTGAGGGGACGGACCACGGTCCATATGGATCTGATCTCAGAACAGTAGTGGCAGCTTTTTGGTCCTCATTCCCTCAGTCAGTGGACGCTCCTTGAATTGTATTTCAGTGTCGCCACAGTTTGAACAGAGTTTCAGCTTTTACTGGACATGAACAGGAACACTTTATTTTACCAGTGGAACTCCTGTCACATGGTACAGGGTCACAGTGTTTCTAAGAACGATGGAAGATCACCTTTTCCTCCTTTGTCTCAAACCTCAAATTTCTACTGGTGGCGTTCTCTGTCCACAGTGGCTGAGGGAGGGAGGGAGGGAGCGGGTGGAGGGTTGGAGGAGAACAGAAGTGTGTGGGCCCGGCCCAGTTCAGCCCCGAGGCCCAGAGTGAGAAGCCGAGCTCTTGTTAATTGAGATCTCAGCGTGACACTGGTAAATTACAATGTGTTGTCCAGACAAGAGAGGAGACGTCACACACACACACAAACATGCTGTGTGTGTGTGTGTTACACTGTAACAGTAAAGATGCCTTTTGAACAACAGTGGTCGCTCTACTATCGCGGTAGTTCTGGTCCAAGACTCACCACGAAAAAGGGAAAATCCACAAAGTAGAGGCGAGGTAGTTATTATATATTTACCCTTTACCCCCACACTGTTATCACCGCTCCCTAGACTGTATCACCCCCCCTCCCACAGTTATATTCACAGTAGAGTTGTAGAATGGAAATCTAAGAAATACATATGACGTCAATAAATTAAAACACACGACGCAGCGGAGGTTAGCGCTCCGCTGCAGGAGGGAGAGCACGGGAGTGGTGACGGAGGTGAGGGCAGTTGGAGTAATCTGCTCCTCTCCTCATATCAGGACTGAGGTCCAGTGTCTCCTGCCCGTATCCCTCTCACCTCACCCTTCTCGTGCTTCTCCAGTTACAGTTTGTCCCCCATTATGTGTTACCTGGCCGTGCCAGGAGAGGGAGTTAACGCCAGGGACCCACACTCAGGAACGGGACATAAAAAACCAGGTGTACTTTTGTAGATCCCTGGTCTGACATCTTTCATATTTCCATTTCCTGGACTCCAGTCTTTGTGTGTCAGTCCGTGCACACAGACGGACGTGGACGTGGCTGCTCCCTGCTGAATCCAGGCCCATCAATCATGTTAACATGTTAATTAGGAGGATTTATTTTATTCAGCAGAAATAACAGTGAGGATCCCATTACAGAGACTGCCCCGGGGCTTTGTGTGTGTGTGTGTGTGTGTGTGTGAGAGAGAGAGAGAGAGAGAGGGCGAGAGGGCGAGAGTGTGTGTGTTTGTGTGTGTAAGTGTAAAAGCATGAGTTGGGGGGGGTCCTCAGGGGAAGACCCCTTTCTCAATCTCTTTCAGTGGCACACAGGAAGAAATAACAATAAAACTGTAATCAATCAAATCAAGTGAATCAATTTTTTAGAAAATCAAACATCATGTATTGTGTGATTTGTGTCGTCGTGACATCACACGCTGCAGCGCGTTTCCAATATGTCAGACTAGATTCACTGGTGAAATGCAAATGGGTCGCTCCATTTAATTGAGTGCAGGTTTAGCAGCGACCGGGGTTGTGTGTGTGTGTGTGTGTGTGTGTGAGGGGAGTGGAACTCTGCCCAGATACAAGTGCAGATTTACACCCAGCTCACAATACAAACACTGAGGAGCTAATGGTTGGTGTTCAGGTTCCCTCAGCAGACAACAATGACAGGTGTCATGTTCCACGAAGGGACCACAAGGTCTGCACAGGCCCAGTCTGCACAGGTCCAGTCTGCACAGACCAGTCTGCACAGCCGAGGCTGCACAGAGCAGTCGGCACAGACCAGTCTGCACAGACCAGTCTGCCCAGACCAGTCTGCACAGGTCCAGTCAGTACAGGTCCAGTCAGTACAGGCCCAGTCTGCACAGACCAGTCTGCACCGACCAGTCTGCACAGACCAGTCTGCCCAGACCAGTCTGCACAGACCAGTCTGCACAGGTACAGTCTGCACAGGCCCAGTCAGTACAGGTCCAGTCTGCACAGACCAGTCAGTACAGGTCCAGTCAGTACAGGTCCAGTCTGAACAGGTCCAGTCTGCACAGACCAGTCTGCCCAGACCAGTCTGCACAGACCAGTCAGTACAGGTCCAGTCTGAACAGGTCCAGTCTGCACAGACCAGTCTGCACAGGTACAGTCTGCACAGGCCCAGTCTGCACAGGTCCAGTCAGTACCGGTCCAGTCTGCACAGGTCCAGTCAGCACAGGTCCAGTCAGTACAGGCCCAGTCTGCACAGACCAGTCTGCACCGACCAGTCTGCACAGACCAGTCTGCCCAGACCAGTCTGCACAGGTACAGTCTGCACAGGCCCAGTCAGTACAGGTCCAGTCTGAACAGGTCCAGTCTGCACAGGCCCATTCTGCACAGGTCCAGTCTGCGCAGACCAATCTGCACAGGTCCAGTCTGCGCAGACCAGTCTGCACAGGTCCAGTCAGCACAGGTCCAGTCAGCACAGGTCCAGTCAGTACAGGTCCAGTCAGTACAGGCCCAGTCTGCACAGACCAGTCTGCCCAGACCAGTCTGCACAGGTCCAGTCAGCACAGGTCCAGTCAGTACAGGCCCAGTCTGCACAGACCAGTCTGCCCAGACCAGTCTGCACAGGTCCAGTCAGTACAGGTCCAGTCTGCACAGACCAGTCTGCACAGCCGAGGCTGCACAGAGCAGTCGGCACAGACCAGTCTGCACAGCCGAGGCTGCACAGAGCAGTCGGCACAGACCAGTCTGCACAGACCAGTCTGCACAGCCGAGGCTGCACAGAGCAGTCGGCACAGACCAGTCTGCACAGGTACAGTCTGCACAGGCCCAGTCTACACAGGTCCAGTCTGCACAGACCAGTCTGCCCAGACCAGTCTGCACAGACCAGTCTGCACAGCCGAGGCTGCACAGAGCAGTCGGCACAGACCAGTCTGCACAGCCGAGGCTGCACAGAGCAGTCGGCACAGACCAGTCTGCACAGCCGAGGCTGCACAGAGCAGTCGGCACAGACCAGTCTGCACAGCCGAGGCTGCACAGAGCAGTCGGCACAGACCAGTCTGCACATGTCCAGTCTGCACAGGTCCAGTCAGTACCAGCCCATGACTAGTACCAAAGCACTAATGCTACATCAAAGTACACAAAGGATTCACATCCGTACATTTTTCCCATAATTCAAAAATCCAGAAGACGATGATGTTTGACAGGAAGTGGAAGAGGGCGCTCCACTCTTCTTTTTGTCAGTTTCTGTGTCAACATGTGACCATTTCTTCAATTCCTGC
>NC_024310.1:201359-202084 GCF_000523025.1 Cynoglossus semilaevis | reverse complement strand
CACACACACACCCACCCCCTCCAAGAGACTGTGTGTATTTTCTGTGAAGGCAGCGCGTGTGTCACTGACACGGTGGAGGAAACAGGAGCTGGGAATGTGATCCTCCTTGTCTTTATCTGGCTGAGTGAAACTACAGCACGCTCCACGGCACTTCAGCCGGCTGTGGAAGTGCACGTGTGTTTCTTGTTGTTGGTGATTGTGTGTGTGTGTGTGTGTGATTGTTTCACCACCTGTGCCGTGGTGTCCACAGATCGGTGCCTCCCACTCTGACACTCCAGTCAGACACAGCTCAGGTTTCTCCTCTGTCTTTGTGTGGACCGTGTCCCGTGGGTCTAACGTGTCCTGATCCAGTTTCTGCTCTGAAGTGACCGGCCCACTCCCACTCCCACTCCCACTCCCACTGACCATCACTGATGTTGGAGCTCGTGTTTGAACTCCAGCCTTGTCCAAAAACTGTTCTAATTCAACTGGATCCATTTAGCTTGGCCATCGGTACTGTCCGTTCTACAGATGAGGGGGGGGCTCATATTTCACCCCCGTTCAGCATTATATCGGCATCTTATTTGCATAGCTGAAAACGTGGGGTGGGGGTGGGGGGGTGGATGTATGCGATGGCTAACGAAGTAGCCTGGAGAGTGCACGGATGGATACTTGCCAACCAATCCCCGTCTTTGCACCCAAGGTTTACTCCCAGTCACTGTCCGCCCCCCACCCCCCACCCCGCC
>NC_024310.1:198679-201096 GCF_000523025.1 Cynoglossus semilaevis | reverse complement strand
TCAAATGGGTTTTGATTAGCATTTTCTAAGTGGCGAGGTTCATTAGGAGGGTCATTAGCATATCACCCCGGTGTCCAGCTCTTTGATTGGCTGTGACGATGACGCTGCTCCACATGTGAGTGTGGTAATAACCGCCACTCTTCTTCATCCCTAACCCTCATATTTGTCCTGTTATTGTAAATAGTTTTCCACATCTCTCTCTCGACATCTCTCCTTCCCTCCCCCTCAGCCTCCCCCTCTCTGCCCCCCCTTTAGTGGTTAGCTTGTGGTTATGTGGTGATGGAAGCTGATGGCTGGCGGTCGGTGGCGGTTCTGAACGGGCGTTGGAGGAATCCATGTGTGACTGAGTGTGTTGTGTTTCGTGCACAGTGGTCTGCTGCCGTGACGTCAGCGAGCAAGACTTCAGACGACACTAGAGGGCGTGAGCGCTGTTGAATGAACTCGTCTCTTTTGTAGTGTTGTGTAGAAATGTTACATGTCTCATATTTCTAACATCTTTGATTTAATAAAGGATAAAAATGTCTTTTTCTCCTGACACTGGAGATACTCCTGGCTGCTTCAGCTCCCCTTGTGGTCATGTTCATTTAAATCAGCCGTGAGGTCAGTGACCCCGCCTTGACATAAGCTTTGACCTCATTCTTAGGCCGATGGTATCGACATGTGTATCAGCACAAACACAGCAGTTCAGACAAGAAAACAAATGAGGGGCGTGGGCTGCGACTGTACGCTTTTTAAATGACAGTGGAGGGAACTTATGAGGGATGATGTCACAGGACGTTGAAGGAGAGCGCCCCCTGACCAAAGTCTTGAGAACAAACACACACTACTTTAGGAGGTGTGAGCGTGAAAGATCAATAACTTTATATGAGAGGCAGATGTCGGAGCGTCAGCGACAACGACTGAGTAATGGACGTGGGCTCTAACAGCAGAGGGGGAGGCAGAGTTCTTAGCTCACCCTTCTCACCCTTCTCTCCTACTGGGGTCTTTCCTTCCCTAGTGATATCCTCCCTCTGTCCTTCCTTCTTCCCGTCTATCCACGTCTTCTCCTTCCCTTTTTATTTATCACTCCTCCTCCATCTCTGTACTGACATCACTCCCTCACCCTCACCCTCACCCACTGTGGCAACATGTAAAGTTGTCTCGCTCCAGCGCAGACTGAGGAGCTATAAATCTGGCTGCCCTGACCAGTTAGCTCATAATGCTGGGGCTGAGAGCACTACACCAGCGTGTGTGTGTGTGTGTGTGTGTGTCTGACCTACAGGGCCTCATTAATGCAGCCATGACTGATAAGACGAGGGTTTGATTCCTTCAGCTCCCAGTTTAAATATTAAGCCAAGAACCAGAGTCCACTGCTGCCCTACGTCGTTCAAAGCGTGTGCTGTCGAGTGTGTGAGAACGTTAATCTCCTGAGTTGTCTCCTGGTGTAGCCATACTTATGGGGACATGGACTGGTAAAGACGCTGTTCTTCCAGGGACACAGTCCTTTGTGGGGACCTGGTTTAGGATACATGAAGTGATGATGGGTTGTTTAGTAAACCCACAAACCTCAATCAAATGATTCACATTCTGAAGAATTGAACCCACGCCTCGACAGACAGTGGAACAACAATGATCCTCCATCAGTGTGAGGACGGTGGACTGACAGAGGGAGGCAGTGATGAGCTCTACGACCTGACAGCTTGACCTTGGCTCTGACTCTGCTGAGCCCAGAGAAAACCTGGGTTAGGGTTAGAGTTCAGCACAGACCGACTGTTGGAGAAGCTCAGTGTCAAACTTTGAAAGGATTTTATGACATGTGATCATCTCACCTCCTCCTTTTTCTTCGTACATTTCATGTCCAAAAGAGAGGACAGCTACTATATACAGCTACAATCACTCACCCTCTCACTCACCCTCTCACTCACCCTCTCACTCACCCTCTCACTCTTTTCCTCCGTCTGTCTCTCGCTCTTCCTGTGACTATCAAAAACAGATGCAGGTCATGGAGTTAAGGAAGAGGGTGACGATGGTGACTACACCAGCGTGTGTGTTGTGAGTGTGTGTGAGTGTGTGTGTGAGTGTGTGTGTGTGTGTATGTGATTTCCCAGATATGCATGATTTTGAGGGGATCAAAAGTCAGCACAGGAGGGTGAGGGTAAGAGGAGAGACGGGTGTTAGGGTGGAGACGGCCTCTGCCAGGAGTGAGTTGTCAGAGGTTGGGACAAGAGTGGTGGAGTGGGGGGGTGGGGAGTGGGGGGTGTCGGGCCAGGGGTCATTAATTTGCTGTTCTTTGTTTTGTCAGTTTGTTTTCATGAAGCCTGAGAGTAAAAGCAGTCAGCCTGAAAATTGTCTGCCTGCCAGCATGCCCCCCCCCCCCAGGGCTGCACTCTCGCCCTGAGGAGGGGGTGTCAGGACATGGAAGGAGGTGGAGATGGCAG
>NC_024310.1:178375-178744 GCF_000523025.1 Cynoglossus semilaevis | reverse complement strand
CTAGATAAGACCAGGAGTCAGCAGTTAATATCAGGAAACGAGTGTAAACAGTGACGCGCTCATCAGTGCACGGACACGGACGGTTCAGTCGAGGGAAACTGTTCAGTCTTCACGCCGTCACCACGTCTTAGGATCAAACACATTCCATTTCCTGTCATTTAACCAATGGGAAGTCTGCATTAAAACACTTGGTTGAATACTTTTCTAAGTCACTGGTGACTTTGAAGTTCTATTTTATTACATCAATGCTGTCTCTGCTGGGCATTTGGAATAATCTGGTTTCCTTGGTTTTATATCTATTTATTAGACATTCCAGGATTGTAGCCTCAGCAGCAGTAACAGCAGCAGTAACAGCAGCAGTAACAGCAG
>NC_024310.1:175657-178249 GCF_000523025.1 Cynoglossus semilaevis | reverse complement strand
GGCGGCAGCAGCAGCAGTAACAGCAGCAGCAGCAGTAACAGCAGTAACAGCAGCAGCAGCAGTAACAGCAGTAACAGATCAGTCCAGTTCATGAGTTTTTTAAAGAGAGAAGAAGTAGAAAAAACTGAAAGAAGAGAATGTAAGTGTTGGTACTGACTCTCTCTCTCTCTCTCTCTCTCACGCCCCCCCCTCCCCCCAGCATGTTCACGTGTGTGTGTGTGTTAGACTCCAGCACTCCACACTGAACCAATAAAAGTGAGAATCTGTGGAGTAAAACACTTTCCTTCTCTGGTTTCACCCCCTATGGTTTTCTGCCTCATGCTGGAATTCCCACCTCTGCCTCCAGGGGTCCACCTACATTTCATGGGGGGCTTGATCTCCTGACACTATCAGATCAAAAAAAGAGAGCATAAGAGAGGTGAAATAAGAAAAAAGAAAATTGGAGAAACAAAGATGTGGAAAGAGTTTTTCCCTGAGAGGACGGTTGACGAGACAGTCGGTTGACGAGACAGTCGGTCAAAGTGTTGTCAAAGTGACGAGACAGTCGGTTGTTGAGACAGTCGGTCAAAGTGTTGTCAAAGTGATGAGACAGGCTGTCAAAGTGGTGAGACAGTCGGACAAAGTGTTGTCAAAGTAACGAGACAGTTGGTCAAAGGGTTGTCAAAGGGACGAGACAGTCGGTCAAAGTGTTGTCCAAGTGATGAGACAGTCTGTCAAGGTGACGAGACAGTCGGTCAAAGTGTTGTCCAAGTGACGAGACAGTCGGTTGACGAGACAGTCGGTCAAAGGGACGAGACAGTCGGTCAAAGTGACGAGACAGTCGGTCAAAGGGACGAGACAGTCGGTCAAAGTGTTGTCCAAGTGATGAGACAGTCTGTCAAAGGGACGAGACAGTCGGTCAAAGTGTTGTCCAAGTGATGAGACAGTCTGTCAAAGTGACGAGACAGTCTGTCAAAGTGTTGTCAAAGTGACAACACTTCTCCTGCCGTCCTACAGTCGTACAGCGTGCGTTCAGTCACATGACCGTGAGACGACTACACTTTCATAACATGTCACTTGGCCTTCAGTAGGTGAGGTGAGGCCCTGCTGCCTCCTTACCCTCTCTCCTCCCCCGTTCTGCTCCGTCTTCCTACATCAGACTTTTTTCTTCCTCGACACGCTCCTAATGTGTGATTTTTTTATTTACTCTTTCACCACCGTCTTCCTGTCATCAAATCAGGCGGCCTCCTCCTCCAGCTGTTTCACATATCTACACCATCTCATTTAGACCGATCCAAAACAGAAAGGAAGGGCAGTGACAGCACTCTTTACAGAAACCGTTCTAATTTAATGGTAGTTTCTTCTCTCATAAATGGTTAATTGAAACGCCAGAGAGTACAGCCTGGCTCTGGGCTCAATAAACAAGTCCTCAGAATAGAAGTTTACAGGCTCGTCTCTGTACGTAATTAAACCCTAGGCATTTGAAAAAAAAAAGACTTGAATAAACGGTTACGCCATACGCCCTGCTGAGAGAGACAGATAAAGAGGGGGGGGGGCACCAGCCGTCAGGATCAGACGCTGCCACCCCCAGAAGAAAACGAAACAACCCATTGACATGTTCAGCCAAGGAGTAAGACAAGCTGAAGAGGGCGCTGTGTTTTTGTCAGTAGTTACTGTCGTGTGCCGCCATTTCTGTCTGAGCTGATGCCGAGGGAGCGAAAGCGTCTGAATCCTCCGAGGTCGATTGGTTGACGCGGTGTAGACCGCGCTGACTCCTAACACACGTTCATGGTCGAGTTGGACGGAATCATGAGTGATGATAAATGACAGATAACCCTCCAGGACTAGAACATTCTCCAACTCCCTGATGACCTCACTCACACTGAAGCCTCTGTCCTGTTTGTTTTCCCCTCTCTCTCTCTCTCTCTCTTACTCTCTCTCTCTGTGGTCAGTGATAGAGAAAAGGCCCTCTGCGACCTGCTCTCTGTGGGCAGCGCACCGTTCTCGGCGCCAGCCAGTCGCAGGAGCCCCCTCAGTGAAGTTATGGGGGAGGATGGCTCCTGCTGCCCCACTGTCCTGTCCGGGGGGGGGGCGGCAGGGGGGTTCAAACCTAGAGAGCGAACATTATCAGTTATCAGACATGGGTTGGACCAGATGTCCAGTTGTACACTGGGATCTTTGTCAAGACCTGTGGCATCTGTGTGTGTGCTGTTTGTTTAATAGACTGACGTGGTGAGGGGATGGGGGGGGGGGGTCGTAGCCTGTACAGGAGCTGCTGAGCAACAATTGAACGAGCGCCTGTTAAATCAAACACTCAAACACATCTACAGCAGAGAGCTGCCGGCCAGGTTATAAAGTGAGGGGTGAGACGGTGGAGGAGGGGGAGATAGATGGGAGGAGAGGCCTGTGTTTACAGACAGGCAGCAGCAGTAACAGCAGCAGCAGTAACAGCAGTAACAACACTGTGCTACAGTATGTGGTCAGTCACCTTGTGGTCCCCATGTTGATGATACCGGTCCACAGACTGACAGAGACTGGTGTCTGTGGACAGCTGACTCTCCATGAAGAGTGTCTCGTTAACACGATGCTAAAACTCTTTGTTCTGAGACAATC
>NC_024310.1:155374-175566 GCF_000523025.1 Cynoglossus semilaevis | reverse complement strand
GGGGGCACAGCTGCAGCCTGTTAGTGTCATTTGGTTTAATGAAATGTTTCTGTTAAAACAAAAGCAGATTATGTTTCCTGAAGAGGCTGGAGCTGAAACTCTGCCTCACCCCCCTCACCCCTCTCACCCCTCACTCCTCACCCCTCTCCTCTTCATGCCCTCCTTTTCTGCCATGAGTAAAGGATATTGAAGCGATTGATCCAGATGAGGTCCACTCCCACACCAACTTTTATTGAGACTTTTAATGAACAAATGGCTCTGCTCTCCTTCACACAGCCAGAGGCAGACTGAGGGGAGGGCTGGCAGTTGTGCTGGAAATCAGCAAACCGTGATCTGAAACACACACACACACACACACACACACACAGAGAGAGAGAGAGAGACAGAAAAATAATAATTTCTCAGCATGGACGACTTCATTGTGGGATTTGGAGTCAAAACAAACGCGAAACAACTGCAGTGGATGAACTTCATGACTGAACTTTCAGTGAAATTAAATAATGAATGGAAATAGTTTTATTATTAACTGCTGGAGTTTATTATAAAAAAACAGGAAGTAGGCAGAGTACAAATATATATAAATATATATACAGTATGTATAAATATCACGTGATACACACACAGACACACAAATAGGCAGAGACGGGTTCCGAGGGCCAATGCATAAAATACACAACATTCAAAGCAGCTTTGACGGCAGCTGGACTCTGAGGATCTTTCTGGATGATCTTTCTGGATGATCTTTCTGGATGATCTTTCTGGATGATCTTTCTGGATGATCTGTGCTGCTACTGTACTGTAAGCGTCTCCTTCAGTCAAGGATAGATGGACACATGGCAAAGTGGATTTTAAGTTTTTCCTGAGCGGTTTGGTCTTGGGAACGCCACAATGACAGTCTTGTTTTATTGGTTCTCTTTGAGGACATTCACAGTGGACCTGGCTCCCGCTCAGTGTTTTGGGTTACACAGAGTTCTTCTTGGCACCCAAGAAAAGGTTGGACCTGACTGCCGCTATGCTTTCCTCTGGTGTCCCAGCGAAGGGTTACAACACAAGCGGTTCTGGACTTGGCAGAGCGGTGCACGGCTTGGCACCGCACAAATTGGCATTTCCATCCATATAGAGTTTTAATGAATGGCTGCGACAGGAGCAGCGCCCATCAGTGGCCATGGTGAAGGTGAGGAGGAACCCCAAGCAAAGAAACAATTTTTGGGGAAAAGTTTAAAAGAGAACAAAGAAAAAGACCAGGAGAAAGTGGAGCCAACCACAGTTGGTCAATGTCAATCTTCCATGAGCAACAGAACATTACCATGGACACCAACAGAACATTACCATGGGCACCAACAGAACATTACCCTGGGTAATAACAGAACATTACCATGGGCACCAACAGAACATTACCATGGGCAATAACAGAACATTACCCTGGGCACCAACAGAACATTACCATGGGCACCAACAGAACATTACCATGGGCAATAACAGAACATTACCATGGGTAATAACAGAACATTACCATGGGCACCAACAGAACATTACCATGGGCACCAACAGAACATTACCATGGGTAATAACAGAACATTACCATGGGCAATAACAGAACATTACCATGGGCACCAACAGAACATTACCATGGGCAATAACAGAACATTACCATGGGCAATAACAGAACATTACCATGGGCACCAACAGAACATTACCATGGGCAATAACAGAACATTACCCTGGGCACCAACAGAACATTACCATGGGCACCAACAGAACATTACCATGGGCAATAACAGAACATTACCCTGGGCACCAACAGAACATTACCATGGGCAATAACAGAACATTACCCTGGGCACCAACAGAACATTACCATGGGCAATAACAGAACATTACCATGGGCAATAACAGAACATTACCATGGGTAATAACAGAACATTACCATGGGCAATAACAGAACATTACCATGGGTAATAACAGAACATTACCATGGGTAATAACAGAACATTACCATGGGCACCAACAGAACATTACCCTGGGTAATAACAGAACATTACCATGGGCAATAACAGAACATTACCCTGGGCACCAACAGAACATTACCATGGGCAATAACAGAACATTACCCTGGGCACCAACAGAACATTACCATGGGCAATAACAGAACATTACCCTGGGCACCAACAGAACATTACCATGGGCAATAACAGAACATTACCCTGGGCACCAACAGAACATTACCATGGGCAATAACAGAACATTACCATGGGCAATAACAGAACATTACCATGGGCAATAACAGAACATTACCATGGGCAATAACAGAACATTACCATGGGCGATAACAGAACATTACCATGGGCACCACCATCAGCTGTGGACAATGGAACGGCCCATAGTACAATAGCTGGCATCAAGAATCTTTATTTGTCACGTGACACTGCAGACACATTGAGATTGTCATGGTTTCTCATGGTCGCACACTGTCCTTCAACACTCTCTCTCTCTCTCTCTCTCTCTGCTGTGTCTTTTGTTGAACACTCTCCGTCTCATCCTCTCATCCTCTCATCCTCCCACTGTGTTTGTGTGAAGAAGCTTGCCCCCCCGCTGGGGCAGGGGCAGAGATGCTGGGCTGAAAGGCCCTGGCGCTTTTTGAACCCCGATTGTCTTGTTAGTTTGATGCAGTGCATCTCTCTGTTGTTGGACGTCTTTGTCCTCCACTAACACTTAAATTGTCCGCAGTTCTCATTTCTCTTTAACTCTCTCAGCCCCCCCCACCCCTCCTTTGAATCTTCTCATCCTCCTCGCTGTCCTATGGCATCTATTGTCCCGGAGCATCTTCTGTGTGTGCATCTCTGGACAGTATTCAGGAGTACGAGAGAAAACACGGTAGAACGTGTTCCTAGAAGTGAAGAGTAGAACTGCTGACACTCCCCCCCCCCCCCCCCAATGATGATGATGAGCTGCCGTCACGTTCACAACAATGATGGCAGTAGAGCAGTGTACGAAGTTTGAAGTCATGTAGTACTACTACAGTTTTATAATCAAGTACTAGTTGTAGCACCGATGCAGCTAACGATCAGTTCCAGCTCAGGAACATTCACTGACAACAAGCTGAAAATGTAGCACGACTAGTTGAATTCTTCCCTGCACCAGACCAGTGCAGGGACCAGGTGGACTGGTCAAATCTGACCAGCTCAAAGTTTCAACACTGGTTTAACACCTGTACCCGTCGTCTTCACTCCCACCAACGGCAAAACAGTGACATTGACCTTTGCCCTTTAGCTTCAGCATCCAGCTCCGAGCCTCGAACCTAGCGTCTACTGGCAGCCTTGAAATGCCAACCTTTTGGAAACAGACAGAAATGTTGATAAACTATGTAGAGACATGTAGAAACATCTGAAACGGTTCTATGTCCTCTCAGATTTGACGACGCACCCAGAGGAAAACGCAGAGTCGGCGTTACTCTGTAATTAGCCACTCCAGCATTTTACAATGACAGCACTAACGGTGGATTGATTCCAGAGTTTGCCCAGGGCTTTGTGTGTATGTGCAGAGGTTTCAGAGAGGGGGGGGGGGGCACTGTTTGGATTGGTCATTTAGGATGTTCTCTGGGTCACGCAGCATAATTAAATGCTAATGCCAGGGTCAGCATTGGATTTTTTTTCAGACAGCTCTTCTCAATTTACCAGTGACACCAGCCGCTCACCTCTCACCCCCTGGTACGTACACCTCCCACCTCTCAGAACACCAGTGATCTCACCATGAAGACCATTGTTTGTCTTCAGCTGGTTTATTAGACCACAAAGAGACGCATGAAGAGAGTTCCTCCGTAGAAAGAAGAATCTTTAATCTTTTACAAATGCGTTAGTCTAAAGCTGCTTGTGCTCTTTCCAAAAGTATAAACCTGTTTCAGGCCATTGTAACAATAGTTTTATCATGTTTAACAGCAGGAAGCAGGCTGCCCCTAGAGGTGTGATTTAAAATAACAGGGGAGGTAGAACAAGAAGGAAGACAGAGTGGAATAAAGGTTTTCTAAAGAAGGTGAAGAATGACAGGATCTGTCCTTCAATCACCTGTGATGAACTTAATGAAACTGACCTGTGATGGCGCTCTCCTCTTATTGACTGTTACAGGTGAATACTTTTCAACCTTTGACGTTACAAAAAAATATTTACCTCACAGCTGCCTCAGGATTCTTGACAGAGGTTGGAAGACCTGCGTGTGTGTGTGTGTGTGTGTGTGTGTTAGAACACCCTGACTCCGCTGCTCCTCTCCAATGAATACATGAATTCATTCAGCACTTTGAGATCGGCAAACACAAATATTTACCTGTGAATATATGTTTAATATTTATGATGACGAAGAAAAATCACGGCCCGGAGGATTGAGTGACATGGAGAGGTCAGGTTTTGGACTCAGTTGAAGCTGGTGTTTGTGTGTGTGTGTGTGTGTGTGTGTGTGCTCCTCTGGGGGAGCCAGTCCACTTCACAGTAGCGGTGTGAATTGCACGCAGTCAAACATTTCCGTGGGTTTTGGTGTTTCAGATTTACTCGTCTGTATTTCATCAAAAATGAACTGTCATGATGATGAAAAGTTGTACACGTGTGTGTGTGTGTGTTAGGTCAAAGCTGGGGGCTGGGGGCAGAGGGGTGCACATGTAGTCAGATTTCCACCGTGTCGGTGTGTTCTCTGCATGCATGTACGTGCTGTGTTCCACGGAGGTCATCCATTTGGAGGGACAGTTTTATGAGGCAGTATCAGATCTGGATCAGCTCAGATCAGATCCTGTTTCCTCTGGTCTGATCTCTTTCACCGCTGATTCCGGCTCAGGAGCTGCATGACTAAACGGCCAACACTTAATCTCTTTTGAACTGAAACCTAATAGACGCAGCTTTTAATTGTAATATCAAGTTTGCCCACAAGCTCTACTTTCAGGTTGGGTTTCGTGTAGCTTTTGCTTGAAGTTGTGTAGAAGAAGATTTAAGGTGGACTGTGATGTGTATGCCTGTGGATAACGTAAACACACAGTATCAGGTCCACTGTCTGTCAAACCTTACCTTGACCTCTGCGACTGAAGACCTGAAGAACGGTCTCCCAACATTTTCTTCTTTTATCCCTCCTTTAGTGTGAGTTATCTCTGGTGCTGCCCTTCCTCCTTTCACCTCTGATAGGTTATTGTGCAAGGCTGTGGAATGTACACAGGCCAAGGGTCTGCATGAAGTGGCATTGTTCTGTTTGCAGAAAGGCACGTCGACTTCTTTCTTCTGCCCCTTCAGATATGAGTGCGGGCAGAAAAGGCAGAGTGATAAAGAGTCTTTCAATGGGAGAGAGAGAGAAAAAAAAAGATCAGGAAAGAAAGGGAACAAATCCTGAGACAATATTTGACAATGATTCACCTCCAGTTCATGCCAGCACACAGATATGGACTGAGTGACCCAGTCAAAGGGACGGCAGGTGTGAGATGGAGATCGAGCGCACGCAGATTTTATTTATTTACTCAATAATTCCAAACCCACGTAGCTCACTGGTGCACAGCTGGAGCGTGAATGTAAACAGCTTACTGTATATGACAAAAACAGGGGAGGGGGGCGGGGGGCGGAGGGGGCAAGTAAACACCAGAACAGTTTCCACGTGCCGGTGAGAACAAGTTATTCACACGGAGGAAGAAACGTCCCAACCAGCCAATGATATTGTCTCCTCTGACAACCCAGGGGACCAATAACAAAGAGTGATGGCGTCCACGGTCCTCCTGTGATGGGCCGCTGGTATCAAAGAAGACTTCATGTATGAACGGACAGATGAAGAACCAATGGATTTATGGATGGGTTGAAGTGGAGAGGAAGACAGGCAGAGCAGAGCCGTCCAGGCAGGAAACTGTAGCATAATCATGACACCAGCAATGGACAAAGATGAAGTCAGACAGAACACACGTGAGAACCATTAAAGGTACAGTCTGCAGTATACGCTATATATACTGTGTACATACATATACACAGTATATATATAAAAGTAACATGGCGACTAAGGAGTAAAGCGTGGAGGCTGGGGGGGGCTGGGGGGGCTGCAGACGTACCACCAATGTGTGATTATCTCATTAGCAGATCATCGTCATCATCCAAACATGTTAGAAATGTGGCTTCTGTGTTTCTTGAGGTGAACTTTGGAGTTTGGAAGAAACAGGAACAGGAAGTAGAACCTCTGCTCTCTCTGATGGTTTGAAAATGTTATAATCTCTACAACTATGTTTTTTTTTAATTTAAGTGGAGTTACTTTATGTAAATTATTGAATAGAAGTAAGTGCAGCGAGAGTAAGTGGGGGGGGGGCAGCTGGCAGCCCCCCCCCACTCTTTTGTCAACTCTGACCATTTGATGCCATTGAAACAGAGCAGAGAGATTCAGAGCCGTGTGGCTGTGAAGGTGCACTGCAGCGTGATGCAATGTGGGAGAGCAGCTGAGTGGGCGCCCGCTGTGCACGTGTGTGTGTGTGTGTGTGTGTGTGTGTGTGTGTGAAATAAGGAGATTCCCTTAAACCACAGCAAGTGGACATGAAACACCTTCATCAGTACCCCCCCACCCCCACCCCCGCCTTTTCTGATAAGTTAGCCAGAAACCAAGGTGGAGGTAGATGAAGTGATGATGGTGGGGCTTAGGTGTTGGGGGGGGGGGCGTGATGTTGGAAAGGCTTTGCTAGTTTCACACCTGTGGGAGAAGGAGAATCTGTAACCTTATCTCCAAGGCTTTGTGTTTCTCCCTTTTCTTTGGCGCTGCCTATGAACAAGTTGAGCATTGTGTTTAGGCAGAGACCAGCAGGATTTGGAAGGAAGGAAGGAAGCCAGCGAATCCAGGCAGCGCACAGCGGTAGCCTGAGACGAGAGATCAGGAGTGATTCCATGTGTAAGATTCCTTCCTTCTCACGGACAGTGTTAATGAAGTGTGTGCGCTCTTTGTCGGGGGGGGGGGGGCTTCTCCGTCAGCCCTTCCTGCAGAACATGATGGTGGTGTCCTGTGGCCTACGGTGGAGAGCTACCCAAACCATGAGACAGACTGCAGGAATTCAATGGATGAAATGGTGGTTGGCTCGGTTTTTTTTCACATTTTCAAGAACACATTTAGCAGTCTTTCAGTCTTTCTTCAGTTTGTTTGTTAGAGTTGGGGTTAGCTAACGTCTGCAGCTGACGTCCATATCTACTGCAGACTGGAGCTGTTAGCGCTCTGCTCTGATCAATTCAGATGAGTGGAGAAATTAGCCGTGAGACAGATACTCGTGTCCCCGTTCATTCTAATAGAACGACTGGTGTTTCTAATTATAGCCAGCTGTAACGATAATGCCCCGCTCCGTCCTTGTCTGGTTGGATATGGCTAGATCCAGGGTGAGGGGGTGCGAGATGAGCTGGGGCAGTGAAGCAGCACTTGGTTGTGCAGCTATTTTAAGCTGATCTTTTCCAGGATGCTAAGATGTAGCAGCACAGACCAAGATAAAATAAACGCTCGGACCAAATAACTACTGTGGCTACATTTCAGCGTGCACACGACTTATGCACAAAATTATGCAGATAAGTCTGGCACTCCTACTGTGTGTTTGTGATTTTATATTTTAAATATACAGCACATGTTCCACCGAGGACGTCCACTCGTGCCACTGCCAAGTCTTCATGGTGGAGATCCTACGGACGGACGGAGCTACTGAGAAATGCCTTTTATTTTACTACCACTCTACACTCTATCTGTCTTGCTCACCCTAGCGTGACCCAAACATGCGGCCAGTGACTGCCCTGGTTTTCTGTGGACATACAGGGAAGGTATGGAGGCTCCAAACCAAACCTCAGCCATGCCAGGCCTATGAGGGAAAGGAGCGGCCCCTTTTTTGAGGAAGTCATCACAGAGTCCAAATAACAGGGCCGTCCCCGCCTGGGGCCCGCTGTCAGGCCAGTGATCGATGGTCTCAGTCTCAGATGCCTGCCCCAACTGGCCAGTGGTGAACAAAGAGGGGCAAATATAGAGACAGAGAAGGGGTCATCCTTGCCACAGAGGGAATGACACTTAGCCAGGGGAACATGATGGAGGGAGGCGGAGAGGGAGAGTACGGAGGGAGGCAGTGTAAACCCTAGCATGTTGATTGCTAGTCTCTTCTTTGATTCAAAAAACAGACTGTGGTGCTGTTTTATTTTGTTTGTAACTTGTCCAGTAATCGTCGACGTAGAGGCTAACGCTACATTTTAGTGATTGCAGCTCCCGCAGCTGTGGCCACAGGAATGCAGCCTGCCTTCCTCGCCCTCGTCCTCCTCCGTCCGTCTCCCCATCTATCTCTCAGTCAAGTCTAGTTTCCTCACCTCTGCGCTTAGCCTTCGTATTCTCACTCTCTCGGCCCCGAAGCGATGACTCCGGGCCTTCTGGGAAATCTCTGATTAACACTGAGTTCTTTTTTTTTCTTAACCAAAAAAGGCTGCCTTCTTTCCCTCTTCCTCTTCTCTTCTCCTTCTAGCATTCATCACACTTCTGATGTTTAGCCAGCATCGCTCAGACCTCGGGGGGACCCTCTGTTTTACCAAAATTACCCATCTTCAGTGGGCCCTTAGTTCCAATACAGCAGTTTAATACTGCAGAAATATTGTTGACCTGTTGACCTTCAGTGACCCCCTCAGAATAAAACTCTAACTGTTCTTCTGGGGGGGGGGGGTCAACTTAAGGCTCCACAAATCAGTTCTGTGAAACACTCTTATAAGTCCACTCCATATAAGTCAAACTGAGCTGACTCATGTACTTGACCTTTCACCCCGCCCCTCCACTGATCCACTGATCCACTTCTCTCCTGGCCTGTGTGTGGTCCTGCTGCATCTACCTGGTTCAGTTACACAGGGGGGGTTGTTGTTGTGGTTGTTGTTGTGGTTGTTGTTGTTCAATCGTCCTGTTTCCTGGTTTGGTCTAAGAGGACAGTGCAGTGACTTCAGGTTGAACTATTGTTGCCCCAGGTGATCAGTGTTGCCCCAGGTGATCAGTGTTGCCACAGGTGATCAGTGTTGCCCCAGGTGAGGTGATCAGTGTTGCCTGATCAGTGTTGCCCCAGGGGATCAGTGTTGCCACAGGTGATCATTGTTGCCCCAGGGGATCAGTGTTGCCCCAGGTGATCAGTGTTGCCCCAGGGGATCAGTGTTGCCACAGGTGATCAGTGTTGCCCCAGGGGATCAGTGTTGCCACAGGTGATCATTGTTGCCCTAGCTGCTTTCTTCTCTATTTGATGAACAAAGATTCCAATCAGCTGTGGTGTAGTACCACCACTGACCACAGGGTGTTTCTGCTCTTGTTGTTTTCCACCTACACCTACCTACCTTTTTTATTTATATTTCAGTTTGTCAACTGCACCAAATGGTTGCCCACTGTGAATTGTTCAGTTACCTGCAGTTCATTCATGTTAATTACCAACTTCTTTGGTTTTGGCTCCGTGCTGACGTTTTTCAGTGGTTTTTACAGCAGCTGGAGTTGAACAAACATTTGTTGGACTGAGAGGCCGTGCTCCACTTCACCATCGTCAGGAGAGGAAGCACCAGGCTCACTGACACCCACTCCTCCACCTTTCTTTATGGGGGGGTCAAAGTAGTTAACTGGAGGCAGGCGTTCAGATGGGCTGTGCTCCGACTTCAAACAGGGAACATTATGGCCGCGCACACTCACAGGATATTGCACTGTTAGACCACAGAACGCTGCTGGGTGGGGGAGGGGGGGGGGGTTTTTATTCGAGCCCATTAGAGCCCTAAACCAATACTAATGAAGCTGTTTCCTGTACAAACGCAGAGGCTCAGGGGAAACTTGGTAAAGCTTTTAATGACGCTCTCTTCAATCCCGGATAAGATGTTGGAACTTTTTTATCTGAGTACCGAGTGGGTACCGAGTGGGTACCGAGTGGGTGACCACTGATTCCACACCAACCTCTCTTTGGAAAAGTTAATTACATGTGATTAATGGAGAGTTTTCCTTCCAGTGATATTTGTGACAGCACAAAGCTGTCGTCAGGCTTGTCAGGCCCAATTCCAGCTGAATAAGTATTTATGTGATGGCATGTGATGGGCCTCCTCTCACCAGCACCAGCCCTCATCAATCAAGCCCTGCTGCTCGCAGTACTG
This sequence comes from Cynoglossus semilaevis, assembly GCF_000523025.1. NCBI lineage: Eukaryota > Metazoa > Chordata > Actinopteri > Pleuronectiformes > Cynoglossidae > Cynoglossus > Cynoglossus semilaevis. Next base: position 165,460 of record NC_024310.1, on the reverse strand, counting down.
GGAAATTGGTCTATCAGCGCGGCTGCCTTAACCCCCCACCAACCTCCCCCCTGCACACTGCCGCCACCACCACCACCTCCCTTCCTCCCCATTCAATCAGGCCTGGGGCTACAATGCTTCTTTAGCTCTTACTCCTGACCAACGTGAGGGTCATGTGGGGGAAAGTGGGAGCCGGAGCAGAGCCCATCCATTACAGCTCTTGTTTCTTGCAGTGGCAGCCGGACGACGGGATTCTATTAAGAGCTCCGTCTATTCAGCACTGAGATTACACCAGGGCCCGCTCTCCATACCCTCACCAGAACCCAATACCCACCCCAGGGGCCTAAAAGCCCTCCCTCCTACCACCACAGGCACACGCCCCTCCCCCACCCCACCCCTTCTTTTTTTACACTTCCTTGTTTGTTTTTTTCATCAGACACAACGACAACAATCACTGAGAGAAATGGAGAGTGAAAAAGAAAGACGTCTCTGTAAGAAGAACCAGGAAAGACTGAGACCTGAACCTGTTCCTGTCCCCACCACACGGGGCTGCCTAACCGTCCACTCAGTGTCAGTACCTGGCTGAGTGACCGCCGCCATCTTTGGCTAATGTGTAAACACTGAGATGTTAATATAAAGAACACACTTCACCACAGGAACACCCCCGCCCACCCCCCTTCACTGGTACTTCATCACACCTTCCACTGTGCCCGTGGTCCAGAAGCTCATCTGTTCACTGTCAAAGTGAAGCACTCCAGACAGAAGAAAGGAGGAGAGGGTGGAGGAGAGGGTCAAGAGGGACGGGGTCCTCCTGTGGAGGAGACGCAGAGAGACAGCACTTCTGTCAAACAAATACAAATTTAATAGGTCGTCTTCTATCAGGATGTCCAGAGTGTGTACATACATACACTCTGGGGCTTAATTATGAGCCCCCCCCCCGAACACCCACCCCCCCTGCTGTATAAACAAATGGAGGGAGGCATGAGGAGGGGAGAGGGAGGCAAGGGTGTGAAAGAGGTAGTTCCTCCTACACCGAGTTAAATCTAGGGTGGCAATAAGAGAAGGGGCGGGGGGGTGAAATAACTAGGTAATAAAACAGTAGCAGTTTTGATCCTGAAGTAACTTTTAAAATTGAAAAACTGAAGTGTTTTTTAACTCAACAGAAACTCTTGTTTTTTCTCCAAACTTCCTGAACATTTTCATGGAATCTCCCCGTTATCTTACTCTGAAGATCTCTGCTCCGTGGCCTGTAGTTGGCAGCCAACAGTTGGCTTTGAGACTCAGCACAAACTTCCTCTGATTCACAAAGCGAAGGCCTCGTTCTCCGCCTCGTTTGTTTCAGGCTGCATCTGCTGACAGCGTGGAGGAAGTGTCCGTCTGATGGCGACTGCAGTCAACACTTACTGTAGGTCAGGGTGGAGAGACCAAAACCTCAACAGAACCTAATGTTCCTGTGTGACAATAGGAACCTGTGGGTTCTTTGTCTTGGTCGGGGCTGCAGCCACATCGTCGGCTTAACTCAGTGAAAGTCATGCCAGTTGTGGTCTGTTTTTGGAGGGCTGTTCTGCACCTGTGTTCGATGCCCAGTAAGGGCAGTCGTCACCCTCTGTTTGTGCTATTGTTGTGCGACAATGAAGTTTTCATCACACCTTAGCGATAAAAAGGTGAGAAAAGGAAAAGAAGATGGTGGGTGGGTCGGTGGGTGGGTGGTGTCGACGAGGACCTCAGATGGTCTGGTCATAGTCCAGCAGCTGTTCATCACCGCTGCAGCCCCAGATAAATCTGATCTGGGTCCATAACGAACCACACCTTCATCACTTTGTCTGCCGACCGCCTCCACAGACTAATACACACGTACAAAAGCACTTCTATTTCATCAGCGCGGCTCTAGATCTTCAATCGATCCTCACTGCACCCCAGCAGACACCTACAGGTGATTGATCCCCAAATCACCAGCCTCACTCCCCTGGTGCAGTAAAAACCATAACAACCCATCATAAAAGCAGATTTATCTTGGGCTAGCCTCGGGCCTCACTGTTAGAATATGAACCCAAAAGTGTACGACACAGGAATGATTGGTTTGGCATTGAATAAACTGGAACAGAATTGGCGCACACGTCTGGTGGTTCATTTCAAACCTGGATGGCGTACAGTGTTGACAGAGGTACCGACTGTAGTCTGAGTGTGTTGTTCACAGTGTGTACTGATTGGCCATTGGCTGTAGACCTTCTGACTGGATTACTACCTTCATTAGCTCAGGATTTCTGATTTTGTACTAACGCAACCGTGTTAGTGACGTCTGCAAAACATCCATTCATTTTAACCAAGTTCCTTCATAGTAACTTTTAAAGACCAGCGAATCGTCGCTGCGTCACTGCTGTCAAATGTTGTTATTTTTGTTTTTAAAAGTATTTGCATACTTTATGTTCCAGCACCAAAGCCAACAGGTACTGAACGGTCACTGGGCCACAAACTGTTCCGTTTTGGGGTTTTTTTGCATCCAATGAAAGTAGTGTATTCACGGGGGTACTACTGTAGTACTACTACTATTTTTTTATGGTATCTCGTTCCAGCGAGCCTGAACAGTTTTGGTGGTTCTACTACTTCTACTACTACTAGAATATTAGCCTTCCCATTAGACATGGTACATGAAAAGTAGCTTGTGGCAGTAGCGCAGCAGACGCCTGACTGTAAACTCAGTGGATGTAATGACTGTGTGACACATGTGGGGGGCAGCGTGGACTCCACTCTGCTTCACCTCCTGGACATAAAAAGCTCTTTTAAAGATGATATCTATGAGCATTTTAGAGCCAATTTGTTCACCCGCCGACCGGCTACGTGCTCTAATTACCCCCCACCCCCCTCACTGGACTGAGAGTGGGGTGAAGGTGGTTGTTTAAGTTTCCACTCTGTCTGGTGCATTACTGGAGGTGTGTGCCTGCTGAATTTATGCTTGAAAAACGTGACCTCTGACTCCTGCGCAGCTTTACGGCCCCCTGTAGGCCACATACAGAGCGGCCCAGTGAGCTGGGGCTGAGCAGAGGAAGTGACTGTGATTACCACATGTCTGGGCTTCACTCTCTACACCACCACCACCACCACCATCTCTGCCCCAGCAGCTCTTCATGGAGCCACATCTGTCCACTTTATATTTCTGCAAAGCCAAGATGGTGGTGATTGTACCAACAGAGCTGGTGGATCCTGATGGTTCTGATGATGTTGATGGTTCTGATGATGTTGATGGTTCTGGGGATGTTGATGGTCCTTGTGATGTTGATGGTCCTGGGGATGTTGATGGTCCTGGTGATCGTGATGGTCCTGAGGATGTTGATGGTTCTGATGTTGTTGATGGTCCTGGTGATCGTGATGGTCCTGAGGATGTTGATGGTTCTGATGTTGTTGATGGTCCTGGGGATGTTGATGGTCCTAGTGATGTTGATGGTTCTGGGGATGTTGATGGTCCTAGTGATGTTGATGGTCATGATGATGTTGATGGTTTTGGTGATGTTGATGGACTTGCTGATGTTGATGGTGCTGGTGATGTTGATGGTCCTGGTGATCTACTGTCAGCACCGTTTTAATGTGAAGCACATCATGGTTATTACATGTCAGTGACAGGAGCTGAGAACATCTGAACATCAGCTACAACACATTTCTGGATTTTTAGAATAAATTTTGTTTTCTCTATTCTCTATCCATTTTTTAATCAAATTTGAAAAGAAGTTGTCCTGAAACCATTTTTTTTCCTATTTCATTTGTTTAACAGTTAGTTAGTTATTAAAATATCAGCTCTTAGCTAGAATGAAGCTAGAGTTATTTTATCTACATCTTCAATGTGTTTATTGATACATTTGGTTAAAAATAATAATAATAATAATACATCTTATTTTAATCTAAATATGTGTGGACCGTCGTGTCCTGTGGACCGTCGTGTCCTGTTTCAGTATTGACTCCTAATAAACATGACGTAATAAATAGAAATAACTGGAATGGTTTTACAGCAGGAGTGAACGGTGGATGTGATGCAGTGAAGTGCAGAACAACATGAAGTGGAGCTGAACTTCTCACAGGCCTCTGGATTTGACCAGGTCCATCCTTCTTCTCTGTTTCCTCTCTTTGCTGGAATGCCTCGCTGACCTCCGGCAAATGAAAATAATCCAAAGTAATTACAAGTGAGTCGGGTCCGGAAGCCCCCCGGACGGCGGGGTAAACGGGGCGGAGGGGCCTGCCGCAGCAGAGGGGGGAGGGGGGGGTGTAGGAGGAGGGGATGGGGGTTCTGACCTTGTCCACATAAAGCAGTGATTTATGAAGTGCAGGGCACAGCAGCAGGGCTTCTGTCTTCTCCCGCAAAACCAAATTACTGAGGTGGAGATTAACACGCCGCTCACCGCGGGCCTACTTCCACAGCAGAGGAAATGTTTTATTTACATTTTCCTCCTTTCATTTCCGCTGCCCACTTGGTTCTAATGACGACACCGGGTTAAGCTATGACCTGGACGTGTACGTTGACTGTAGGGACTTTAAACTGCAGTCCGACTGTTGGTCTGAAACCGGTCTTTGCCACTTGATCGAATCGCCCCCACATTAAGACCAAATAAAACAGCGTGGCTCGTGGGGGTGGGGGGTGCACAGAGTCGTGATGGAGACTCCAGAGTCACTGGGAGATCCTGCAGTGAATGGTGGAACTATTTTATGTGGATTTGGCTGCGATCTTTTTCTTTCTCTCCTCTTTTTTTTCCTCCCCCCTCTCTCTCGTTCTTCTCTCTTCCCTCTCCTCTGCTGGAGGATGTGCTGGAACGCACGCACGGCACAGGCCTACACACTGTTTCCATGTGGCCCCTCATTCGGCTGCTGCGGTGGGCTCTGGAGCCAGAGTACAGCCCGCACGGGAATCCCCACATCAACTCCCCTGTCCCGTAGTTGGACTGTAGGGTCGGAACGACTTCTTCATGTCGGGAATTGATCCGATCATTTGTTAACTGAACATTGGAAACACAACAACAACAACAATAATAATAATAATTTAACGATGTATTTATTTGTTATTTTAACCTTTGAAAGTATAAAGTATAAAGAGAAATAATAATAATCCAGTGGTTTATGAGTTGAACCACACATCAAATTAAATGTTATTTGATCATATAAATTCCCGCTCCTTCATTGTATGAATTGCTGTTTTACCAAAACAAACAAAACAAAAAAAAAAGCCGCAGGCCAATAGAAGCCCCTTTAAAGAATTTCACTTTAAAGTCTGTCGAGTCAAACGTTAACCGGATGCCGTTTGTTTAAGACGACTATGAACCGATGTGTGGAGTAGATACAGCGTGGCCCGCGGCTTGGTTCGTGTAATTTGTTGATAAACAGCATTTCATTAATGTCGCTGTTTGTTTGTTTTGTAAAAAAAAATATATAAATATATATATTCACTGTGAAAAGAAAAAGCTGTGCTTCAGATAAATCAGGTTTAATCTGTGGAGATCAGAGCGGCTTTTTAATGTGTTGATTTGCTCAAATAAATATAAGAATAAAGAAGTGCGCCCTGCAGCGGTTGATTGACAGATACGACACGTCTTTTAAATCTCTCTCTTTCTATGACGCCGTAGATTCAGCAGCTTTACAGCCGCTCCTTCAGGTGATTATAAATCCAAGGCCGTGCAGCTGAATTTTTATGGCACCATTTATGGCAATTTGACGCATTAATGTAGATATTTTGTGTCGCTATTTATAAGAAAGGGAATAAAAAATCCCGAGTCTCTTCTTCTCCATAATAAGTCACAGTAGGTGAGTGATGGAACGGCCTGCTACGCACGAAAATAATGATAATAATACTAACAATAATAACAAGCATAATAATAATAATAACAATAATAAAAATAATAACAACAACTATAATAATCATCAACATCATCATCATAATAATAACAATAATAATAACAATAATAACAATAATAATAACCATAATAATAATAATCCTCATCCTCATTATCATCACAATAATATGTTCGTTTAACGGGGCTTTCATGTGACTTCTCTAAAATCTCTCCAAACACCAGGGATATTTGATACAAAAGTGACGGGGGTTTTTTTTTCTGTTCACACGGCTGCGTTTATTGTCTTTTTTTGTTTTATTTGACCATTTGATCCGTTCCTTCATCCCGTCATCCATGTGTTCCTCTCTTACTTCCTTCTCTTTACCTGATTTCTTTTTATACCTGTATTTCTTTATTTATTTGTTCCTTGTTTCTGTCCTTTTCTTTGCTTTCTTCCTTTCTTCGTTCTTTATTTCTTTTTTTCTCTCTTTTTTTCCCTTCACCCTTCTTTTATTTGTTTGTTTATTTGTTTGTTTGTTTTTGTGTGCCTCTTTCTTTCTTTCTTTCTGTCCGGAGCCAAACTGGTGTCGTTCACATCATAGTTTGATTAGTAATGCCTGGCTATTAAAACAACTACGATTTTGTAATTTTTTTTATATAGAAATTGTGAATTGGTTTCAACAACTAATCCCAACTCATTCAACTGTGTATCCAGTAGCGCTTTCACACAAGTTGGATTCAGATGTGCACGCCATCTCCTGGCAGGGGTAAAGAAGTGCAGCATGTCTCCCCATGGCCTCAGGCTCTAAAGCGCAGCCTGTCTCCTGTGATACCCCCCCGTTTACCCCCGGCGGAGTAAAAGCTCAAACCTTGCGCGTTTATCCCCGTTTTTTTTTTTTTTTTTTCAGATGTTTCCTCCTTTTCAGAGATTCCTCCTCCTCGGTCAGAGCAGGAGCAGTCGTGGAGCAATCACTTTCCCAGATTACTTGTATTTAATACACAATGCATCATAAAACAAATCCCTCATCCTGACAGGAAGAAAATAGAACAGCTCATTCGACTTGAGCTTTCCCAATTTATGGCTAAATTAAAAAGGCCTCCAACAATGGACAAGTCGAGGGGAGGCAGGAAATCAATGACCGGGCAGACCCGGGTCCCTCCTCAGTCCTCAAGGAGCGCAGGACGATGGGAGTCGGTGGCCGGTCCTGGATTATTTACACATGATTTTTCCTGTCCTTCCTGTACATTGGTAAAACAATGGACATTATCAGGGCTGGAAGGTCGATGTCAGAGAGCGACTCTCGATCCATCATCATCTGCTCTCCGCGGCCCAATAAAGCACCAGGTTTCTTTAATTAATTCCTTAATTATCTCCCACTTGTGCAAACACGAGCATCTTCAGCTGCTCAGGAAAAGATCCCGTTCTGTCTGGAGGAGCCGCTGAATTCACGGCGGCTTTTTGGGAATATTTGTAATAATTCAAAGTCAGTAAAGTCAGTAAAAAGTCTGTTAGGACTTTTTCCACATGAATTATTTTTTGAACAGCGAAAACCACAGGTGTGAGTTTTTCGTACCCTACATTTTGACTCGTCACCCCCGAGGTCTGTTGTTAAGGATGACGTCACGTACTGAGTGTTGAAACTATTGTTTGCCACGGTGCCTGTTGTAGCTGTTTAGTTGTATTTTATTTATTTATTATTTCAGCGGATGTTCCGCTTAATAAAGCCATAAAACGCTTCATGAAGCAGCGCCGCATGTCGCTGCGAACTCTGGGAAACACGTGGATCTGAGGCCGGGCGGCTGTGATGCTGCTGTTCATCCCTCAGAAGCCCCAGCACGACCTCTCCCTGACCCCGCCGCTCACCCTCTCCAACCCCGGACCCCTGTCACTTTTCAAATTTACTGCGGAGAGGAGTCGCTTCCGACCGGGGGACCGCGCAGAGACGGTGCCGCTGCTGCTGCGGACCGAACTTGGTTGAAGGAGAAACACGACACACACGATCGGAGGAGTCGGAGGAGTGACACCCCTCCACCCCCGCTATCATCCGAGGAGGGGGGAGAGGAAGAGACGGGAGAAAAGTTGAATGGCTACCCGAGGACACCTGGGTGCGTCAGGACGGGGGGAGAAGGGGGGGGAGTGACAAGAGAGGAGCGGGCAGACGAGCTGAAGCGCACACAATGAAAAGTTGGGGGCAAGTTGATGTTCCGGAGGGGATTTAGCTGCGGTGTCGGAGCGACACGGAGACAGGGGAAGACACGAAGAGTCCACGCTGAATCCAGTGGAAGAGGATCAGCTTCAACCAGCCGCGCCTGTCCGACCGCGAGGAGCGTGCGCAGCCGCCAGACGAGACGCGTCCTGCGGCTAGAAGACGCGAAGAGACGGCGGCAACTCAGCTGCGACTCGGAAAACAAAAAGAGAGAGATTGTAGTTTTAAAAGTGTATTTAACAGTTTGAGAAACTTTTTCTTTTTCTTTGCACTTTTCCTCATTTTCTTTCCCGCGGTGACGTCGCCGCTGCTTCACGGCCGCGGTCTCCGGTGAAGAGTTGAATTTGGACGGTAAGAAATGTAGAAACAATGTTTGTTAAGACGCTAAAAAATATTAACGAAATGTTTATTCAAAAGAGTATTTTTTATTTTTGTTGCGTATCATTTAAGACAGATAGAAACAATAGAAACATCTACTTTTATCTCCGTTTCTTCTGATTCTCCTCACCACGGTCTCGTGGATTTTATTTCTTCTGTGATCAATTTGACTACTTTAGGAAAATAAATAAAAGGAAATACAATTAAAAATAATTTTTAAAAAGCGCAGCGTGTAGAAACTGTTACATAAAAACGTGTCGTGGTCTCAGTAAACACACATTTCCATAACAACAGTTCGCTGTAACACTTTGACTCGTTGATTTTCCTATAATAAAAATCAATAATTTATTCTTTTAATCATCGTTTATTTGACCACGGTATGACATCATCCTCGTTTTGTTTATTTATTCCTTGAAACTTTATTTCCAGGAACGAATTGAACCTGAAAACCTCCGTTTTGAGTCAACAGTTTTTTTTTTTCGTTTGTTTGAGTTTTTTTTTTTAAATACTGAATTAACAATCTACACCTTAAGTCCATTTAAGCTATTGTAATATTTATTTTTATTCACCCGGTCCTTGTGGTGGTTTCTGTTTCTTTTTATCCACAGTCTCAGTTTATTTTTCAAATACTGAAATAGAAATCGTAGTTAATTCAGAGTTTAATCAAAAGAAAACACGATGTTTGTGATACATTTTATTTAAATATTTTATTGAACTGACGTCATATCTACACAATCATTTCCTTGTTCAATACTGTACAGAAATCATTATGATGTAGATTCACACAACTGTGTGTGTGTGTGTGTGTGTGTGTGTTATTTCTCTGTGGGAGGTATGAGGTTAGTCAGTGTTTGGACACAGTAACCTGCTATGATACTGATCAAAGTCTTATTTGTGCCCCCCCCCGTCCCCGTTCCCCCCCCTCTCTGTGCAGATCTTGGATGGGTCGGGCCATGTGAAATACTGTGTTGATGCCAGTGATCCAGATCTCAGGAGTTGGCTGAAGCACGTCCAGTTTGCCCCGGAGGCCGGGCAGCACAACGTGACCTCCTGTCAGGAGGACGGTCAGGTACGGTCCAGAGACGGAACTGGCACAACATGACCATAAGAAAAAAAACGCCCACAGAACACGTCATGTGATGCAGCCCTGAACCCCCCGTGTGGGTTAGGGTCAGAACCTCAGAACCTGTTCTCCTGCCAACAGACTCCCGTCTTTTCTGATGTGTCGTCTGTTCAGTTAGAAGGTGTTGTTGTGATTTCATCAGATAGTCCAGCGGCCCACACACACACACACACACACACACACACTGACACCGGCCCAGTGTGAGCTGCAGAGACTCCTCACTGTGTCTGTGTCTTTTCTCCTGGTGACTGTGCGGCGGCGTCTGTGGTTCCAGGACCACAGGGCAGGATCAGAGGCCGACCGACCGACGCCTGATAGTTCCACTCTCTGCAGATGGAAACTCTCTGATATGTCAGGAATGTCACAGTCCTATTGCTGCTCACCTGTGTGTGCAGAGCTGCGTGCTTCACACATGGGGGTCTGTTCAGCCCAGTCATCACACACACACACACACACACACACACACACAGTCTTAAGTCCATTTGACGTGTGTGTTGAACACACCAAACACTGACCTGAGTGGAGGAGGTGATCAGACCTGCATCAGGGTCAGCACTTTGTCCTCTTCATTACTGGACTGTTTTTAATC
>NC_024310.1:147229-154809 GCF_000523025.1 Cynoglossus semilaevis | reverse complement strand
CTGTGTAGTCTGGCCCCTGTTTACATGGGGATGGGAAGTGAAAAAAAAAAAAAGGGGGGGGGGGGGGGGGGGGGGGGGGGTCTTCTAAAAATAGACAGAAGGACAAACAGTCAGAGGAGGGGAGAGCTCCCTGCCCCCCCCCCCCCCCCCCCCCACTGTCAACAGTGTGGTTCTGCCCCGGTGCCCGTGTGAGGCTGGTGGTGGTGGCGTTGATGAGGCCATTGTTAACTATTACACTCTGTCACAACAATCCACAGTGTGGCGCCGTCAGCCTTCCGCCAACATCAGTGTTTTTGAAAACACACTGTATCAACTCACAATGGCCGGGGGGGGCTGAGGGGGGATGTTAAAAAAGGTTTAAATCTAATTCTAACAACAACTGTCTCCAACCAAGCTCACGTCACACACTCGTCACACACTCGTCACACACTCGTATGGTCCGTCGTATCCGCTCGACTAACTGACGCAGCTACAGACAGATGTGCAGGTTGAGAACCTTTAGTCGAACACACAGTGACGTGGTGACGGCGTGGATGACGGGGTTGTTGGTCCAATCTCCTCACTTTCTCACGTGTTTGCAGCTGAAGTGAACCACGCAGCGTTTCTCGTCTGGATTCCTCCGTGTTCAGATAATTAGAACAATGTGTTTTTTACTTGTTTAAAGCCCCGTCGTCTGCGTCTGTCTCCACTGATTCAGATGAAACAGAAAATGGATTAGAAGTTAAATTAACGTCATCCAATCAGGGCCTGAAGAGCCGTTCATCAGACAGAGCAGTGGGATATGATCCCAGTCTGGCTGTTGGTTCTCGCTCAGTACAGTGGGGGGCGCTACCACAGCGCTAACTTCAGCAACAATGATAAAGTGTGTGTGTGTGTGTGTGTGTGTGTTGGGGGGATGTAACCATAACAACACAGTTATTGTGTTCAATGATCAACCGATCAATTGATCGACTTCTTGGCCATAACTGTGTTGTTATGGTTATGGTACAGTCAAAGATATTTGTTCAGGAGCCGAGAATTCTGAACCTGTTTCGTTTGGTTATCTTTAGTTAACTTTGGTTATCTTTGGTTAACGTTGGTTATCTTTGGTTAACATTGGTTAACTTTGGTTAACTTTAGTTAACGTTGGTTATCTTGTATTTTCACAGATTTGACTTTATTCACTGTGTCCTCGAACATGACAACAGTTTTCTGAGTAAAATCCTATTTGCAGGAAAGTTAGAGGTAATGCAGGACAGGAGGTAGTGGTTGTCAGTGAATATTGCATGGTGTCACATGGTTTCATATAAAAGTGTGACATCTTTTTTGACCGTCAGCACAGTGGCTATCCAGACATTGATAGCCATTGGTGTTTTTCATGTTGGAGTTCTACGGGTGGAGATAATTCGTATTAATTATGAATGAAATATACAGTTTACAGGGTTTAGATGTAGGTCAGTACTGAGTCCGTCAGGTCTGTGTCAGTGAACGTCACACCTGTGGAATGAGTGGTGTGTGAGCGAGGACTGAGGCGACCGGGTGTGACTGTTTACTCAGCTAATGACTAATGGTGTCAAGGTAACAAAGCAGGACGATTACAGCCTCTGATCCTCTGGTGGTTCTGACCTTTGACTGAGAGGGTAAGTGGGAGAGGTGGGGGTGGGAGTGGGGAGGGGAGACGGGGCTGAAGCGTGACTGGCGTAGACAGAAGTATCGTTTCTCATCTTTGTTTCTTGATGGCAGTAGGAATAAAAAGACCTTGTTGTTCTGTCCCACCTCAGACGTCTGACACTCAGTGATTTATTCTTCAGTGCGTGTTCTTTAGAATAATTATTGTCATGTTTGTAATCAGCCCTCGGATCCTGACAAAATGTGTTTCCTCATGTGGAGAACAAAGAAGCAGATGTTGACAGTATTGATGAGTTGAAGGTCAGCTGATGCTCTGGGCTGCGTGCTGGGACTATCCCTTCATTAGTTTCTTATGTTTTGTTTTTTTGGGGTTTTTTTTTCCAGTAAACTGCTTGTACTCTCGTTCACCTTGAACTTGTGGATTTGACAGTGTCCATTAAGTTTTATGTTCCGAGGCCTGAGTCCACGCCCCGGTGACTTTCCAAAGAGCCCCAGTACCAGTCTGGTCCAATCCCAGCAGCCTCACACTCACTCACTGTCTGGGCCGCCGTCCACTGCTTCTGAATCACAACATTTTTGTGGCAGATATAAGGAAGTGTGTGTGTGTGTGTGTTTTTGAGTCTTTGAATGTCTGTCTGATGAGAACTATAGTAATAACATGTATTTAGGTTCGATGTAAGTAAAGAAACGAGCAGAGTGTGAACAGCATTGATGTTCCCTGATCCCGGTCCTGGTCAGACTGGACTCCAGTCTTCACCCCAGTGACTCTTCCTCTATCAACTTCCTGTTCTTTAGTGAATCACAAAGTGGTGTCGTCTGTGGGGTTATATCATCGGCCGGAGGCCAGAACAATGTGGTGAACAATCCAACAACAACAGCTGAAAACACATTGTGATCTTTAATGTGAGCCAGATATTTATCACAACTCTTTGTGGTTCCACTCCAGGAATTCCCACCCAGAGCAGTATACCTGTAATAAATAATAATAAATAACCCTGTTATCGTTGTAACATGCTAAGCTAACATGCTAAGCTAACATGTTACACATTTAAAGAAACACAATTCCGTGTTTGTAAAAACAGTCCCGCGGTCTCAGAGTGATTCCAGTGGATTCCCCGGAACGACAAACATTCCCATTTGTCTACATTATTCCCAGTTTTACACAGTTCGGAGATCTTATCCAATTATTCATTGGACAAGAAGTGGTTCTCATCTAACAGAACGCTAAAAAGAAGAAAAAGACGGATTTATTTAAGGCAATTTCTTTTTCCAGCTGATTTACTGACTGTTTATATTTATAAAAATATATCAATCATCAGACTGAGTCGGATGACTGACCTTAAGATGAACTAGTGTCTTTTAATTTATTTTTTGTATTATTCATTTTTTTCATTGGTACAGAACCCAGTAGAACCCAGTAGAACCCAGTAGAACGCTGATACTAAAACCCTCTGTTTCTGCTGCAGATCTTCTACACCGTCACCAGAGAGATTCTTCCTGGTGAGGAGCTGCTACTTCTCATGAAGGCTGAAGAATTTTCATGTGACAACATGGCTCCTGACATCCACGGTCCGCACCATGTCACCGCGCTGCCGCTGAGCAGTGTTGATGTGACACACACACACACACACACACACACACACACACACAGAGACAGAATCCTAACTGCTCTCTCTCTCTCTCTCTCTCTCTCTCTAACCCTCCAGAGGAGAGGCGGTACCGATGTGAGGAGTGTGACCAGAGCTTCGAGTCCCACAACCAACTGTTGGACCACCAGAAACAGCCGTGCGGGATGCCCCCCTCTGCTTTCCTCAGCCCAGGTTGGGATTAATTACCCAATCATTTTATGTTATTTGCAGATGTTTGACAGCAGTTTGAGTCTCAAACGAACACTCTTTACTGAGTGGTTTTTATTTTTTTTAATTATAATAGTTGACCATAAACGGTCTAGTTGTGCATTAACTTCTATACAATAATGTGAATACCACATTTATTATCACAAATGGTAGTGTTTCTCAACCTTTGGGTCGCAACACCACACTGGTTTACCTGGAAACACCTTTAAATGTGGTCATCTGAAATATCTAAAAATTTCCAGCAAAGCCGTACTGGAACTTTTTCATATCTTATCTAAAGACTTTTGTTTGTTTAATAAATCCTTACTGGCTAACACGAGGCTTTGTTTTTTTTTGTGTTCAATTCTGGAGCTCTTGGAGTTCTTGTAGAACGTTAAATATTTTATTTTCATTTGATTGTTTTTGCGTGTTTAACTACACTACATCTTTCTTTCTCATCATATTCTCTTTCTTATGGTGTTTTCCTCGTTGGGAACACGCTAACGGGATGAATATTAATGTTTTGCATTGTCAAGTCACAGACCTATTCTTCAATTTTCAATTTTGTCCGTTCCTCCTAGGGGGCGACAGTGACCTAAAGGCACAAGAGCCACAGGACCTGCATCCCCTCCACCTGTCTCATGGGCTGCATGAGTGTAAGGAGTGTGATCAGGTTTTTCCCGACGCCCAGAGGCAAGTGACAACACAGATGTATCGTTTTGCTTCTTCCCGTCTCTTCAGCCAACGCGGAGCGGCCGGCGCTGTTTACGATGTGACAGAAATTTTTGTGTGAATGAATAAATTTTCTTTGTTTTCTGTCGACTGCAGCCTGGAGAGCCACATTCTGTCCCACTCCGAGGAGCGGGAATACAAGTGTGACCAGTGCCCCAAAGCTTTCAACTGGAAATCAAACCTGATCCGACATCAGATGTCACATGACAGCGGCAAGCACTACGAATGTGAAAACTGCTCAAAGGTAAAGTGATGACCTTTGAAGAAGGGGTTTTTTTATCAGTGGTGTTGCCAGTATCAGTTTGTGCCTTTCCACTGTCTTGTGTTTCTTTGACCTCTGAACCTATTTTCAAAGGTCATTTTCAGAAGCCACTGCTAACGTCCCCATGTCTCTGTGTGGTTCCTTCCTCCAGCAGGTGTTCACAGACCCCAGTAACCTGCAGAGGCACATCCGCTCACAGCATGTCGGGGCGCGGGCCCACGCCTGCTCTGAATGTGGCAAGACGTTTGCTACGTCTTCGGGCCTCAAGCAGCATAAGCACATCCACAGCAGTGTCAAGCCCTTCATGTGTAAGTCACTAAGACCCTACCTATGTAAGTCTCCTCAGTAAATTTCAATCATAACAATCATAACAGTAACCACATGCTTTGACTTGCTTCTTTTTCTTTGCAAAACAATGTTTTCATTCTGGTTCTTACTGTATAGTGGTGGCGTTGAGGGCGGCAGCAGCGTGTGATTTAAGTCCAGGGTTATATCTACATCAGCACTTTCACACACACACACACACACACACACACACACCGATACGGTGATGGGAGAATGTAATTTGATTCAGTCCATCTGGACTAAGCTCCTTGTTGCCTCTCACACTGACCCAGCCTGAGTGACGGTTAACGCAACAGCTCCAAGACACGCACCGGACACACTTTGTTTCCCCTCCTCAAGCAAACACACACATTATGGTACGGCGTAGGTTCAGTCTGCGCACGAACAGGCGGGTTTGAGTGACTGCTTCTCCACGGCAGACCTCCGAGTCTCCACTCTCTTTGAGCCACATCCACCATTCCTCACAAATAGTAACCACATGTACGGCACTCTTCCTCGTGCGTCCTCTGAGTCAGAGTCCATTTGCTGTAATCAGCAGAAAATATGCAGGTTTAAAAACAACTAATGTTCTGTGCAAAAAAAACAACAAAAAATCAGCAGTGTGAACAACTTGATTGCTGCCTGGGAAAAACCATGTGCCTTTCCTGACACTTTTGTTTGTGCAAGTGTCCATGAAGGACAAGTGTGAGCTGAGGACAGTATGATATGGTCTACACACACACGTTAGTGGGTTTGGACAGTCTGTCCACGCTCACTGCTGTTTCTATTATTTTTATTTTAATATTTTACATTATGGTGGCTCTTTGGTCCAGAGCCAATGTCGTTGGTGTGGAGGTGAACCCTGGGGCAAGTTCGAATCCCGGTTAGGGCGGTTGGTACCTTCCAGTGGACTCACCACCACAGGAAGGTTCAGGGGGGGTTGGTGCGGTGCAGTGTGATTTGGGTGGAGACTGCTGCCCCTGCGACCCGGTAACGGATAAGTGGATGAAAATGGATGGATGGATGGATGGATGGATGGATTTTACATTATGATCAAACAAATTGCATTTAGATGTTGCTCAGTACAGTTTGTTCAACTTGATAACTAGCCTACGTGCTAAGTATCTTACACAGCGTCAATAACACCAGCTGCCAGTGTTAGCAAATGCTACGCTATTCGGAACTGTTGTTATTCCAGTGCTTGACAATAAACTACTGACCGTGTGTCATTGTAGTTTAAACACACGTCAAAACTCTCCTTGCCGCACATCGGAATGACTTTCCTTCATTTTTCATAAGACGTGCAAGAACAAATGCGGTCAATAATCAGGATTTCCTCAAACCCAGATGTTTCTGGAACTGTTGTTTTGCAGACCTGCCGTCCAGTCTCAAATACAAGTGACTTATTCCCAAAAACAGGACTACATTAATCCTGGCTCACGTTATCCAGTTGAGAGTCTGATGTAAATGTCTCTCCACAAAACTTCCTCTTCATCTCCTTGGATCGCCACTTGTGCACCTTGAGGTTGGAAGTCATCCAAAGTATGCAGAAGTGTAATCACGGTGTCAGCCTAACCACTTCCTTATCCTCACTTCGAGGATCTAATAACAATGTGAGCAAAATCCATCACTCAGAGCCGCTTGGTAGAATTATCGCCTAATGTCTTTTGTTGAAATGTCATCTGTAGCAGCTTATCGGCACGACGTCTATTAGCACGTAGGGGTAACACAGAGGGAGTTTCCACTTTCCCATTCTAGAGTTTAGTTAAAACAGGCAGAGAAAAGGTCATGGGAAAAACCCTTTTTGTCTCTTCTTTGTGGATCAGAACCAACGAAAAGCTGCAGCAGAATCTGTCAGGTGATCAGGTTCGTGGGTTGTGGTTGGTTGTTGGACGTTGACTGTGGGAAGCTCAGGATGACAGGGACCTGCAGCTATGGGGACAAGGTGAAGGGGCTGAGGGGGTGATAGAGGACGTGAGACCTGTCCCTGGGAACCGGACTTCAGGATAGGATTCATTCAACTCCACTTCCTCCACAAACCTAAAATAGAGCCATTGTACTGTATGAGACTGTAGAGTGTGAATGTGTGTATCTGTATGTTGGTATGTGAATATTTTGTCAGTGAGCATTCTCGTCCCTGCGTGTATGTGTGTGTGTGTGTGTGTGTGTGTTTAATTGTTTATGGACTCCCTGGGAGCGTCCCTGGAAAGACAATGGGCCTGGAGATGCCTGGGAATTCAGTGTGATGTTGAGCTGATGAGTGGCAGTGACTGACTCATACCATCAACCAAACACATTTTCTCACAATACCAGGATCTGGATCTGAAGACACCTTTCCTTCTCTTTTTGCTGGAACTCTATTGTCCGCGTGTTGACGTGAACTAGTTATGATGTGTTTCCTGTCCGTTAGTCCGTTAGTTTGATCATGACATGACTAATGTCACATGACAGTGATGGGAGTCTTTGTGTTCTCATCCTCTCCTGCTCTGTTCCCCTGTCCCTGCAGGTGAAGTTTGTCACAAGTCCTACACTCAGTTTTCAAACCTGTGCCGCCACAAGCGCATGCACGCTGACTGCCGCACGCAGATCAAGTGCAAGGACTGCGGTCAGATGTTCAGCACCACCTCCTCTCTCAACAAGCACCGGCGCTTCTGTGAAGGAAAGAACCATTTCACGGCAGGGGGACTGTTTGCCCAGGGAATGCCACTCCCTGGCGCCCCTGGCTTGGACAAATCAGCTCTGGCCATGGGCCACAGCAGCGCTGGCCTGGCTGATTACTTTGGGGCCAGTCGCCACCACGGAGGGCTTACGTTCCCTGC
>NC_024310.1:144406-147160 GCF_000523025.1 Cynoglossus semilaevis | reverse complement strand
GGACTCTATCACCGGCCGCCGCTCGTTCCTGCCGCCTCCTCTCCCATCAGACAACCGTCTGTTGCTAGTGCAGGTGCAGAACTAAGTAAAAGTCCACTGTTGCCTCTGAGCCCTGACACCCAGGAGTCTAGGGAACTTCTTAAAGCTCTACATAAAGAAGGTTCCCCAGGGAGCCAGATACCCGGTTCCGAGCTTCATAATCAGACCTCATCCTCCTCCTCCAAGCATGGAAACAAACAGAGTGACCAGTCAGAAAGCAGTGACCTAGATGATGTCAGCACGCCCAGTGGCAGTGACCTTGAGAGCACATCTGGCTCTGAGATGGAGAGTGATATGGACAGTGAGAGGGGGGCAGCCCGAGAAAATGGCAAAGGCGCCAAGATGAAGGCCACTGCGAGCGGGCCTCGGAGCCCCAGTTTGATGAGCAGCAGTGCTGCTAAAGACTTTCCAGGCACTTCCCTAATCCCATCCTCGCTGGACGAGCACACAGCTGTAACAGGGGCGGTGAACGACTCTATTAAAGCTATCGCTTCCATTGCTGAGAAGTACTTTGGTTCCGCAGCGCTGGCTGGACTGCAGGACAAAAAGGCGGGCTCTTTGCCCTATCCGTCCATGTTCCCCCTGCCTTTCTTCCCATCTTTCTCTCCTCCAGTTTACCCTTTCACGGACAGGAACGGCAGACCTCAGGGCCTACGGGCTGAGGCACAGTCTCCAACAGATGATAGCAAGAAGGCCCAGAGAAAATCCTTACCAGAGTCCCCGTTTGATCTCACTACTAAGAGAAAGGGGGAAAAGTCGGCCCCTTTCCGTCCTTCAAAACCAGAGGCCCCACATGCTGCGGGTCAGGATCAGCCACTGGACTTGAGTCTGGGGTCGAGGGGCCGTGGCCAGAACCTGAGAGAGGGGGAGGCCAAGAAGAGCCAGGGTTATGAAGAAGAGAAGGGAGTGTTGGAGATACCTAAAGCGGACAATACCCTTCAACATGCCCGGCCCACGCCTTTCTTCATGGACCCCATCTACAGGTATTGTTATTACCAGTAGCCCACCCACCGCTAATATACACCCACTATATCCATTTTCAAAAGAACGTTTTCAACTGTACGTCAGGCTGCTGTTTTTTTAGCATGAACCCGAGTGAAAGCTGATCTTTAACAGATGACGGTTGACATTCATTAAGAGCTAATGGAAATTTACTATTAGCAGGGTTGAGAAGAGGAGAATGAGCGACCCGTTTGAGACACTGAAAGACAAGTGCATGCGTCCCGGTCCAGGATTCCTTTTCCATCCTCAGGTAAGCCATTTGTGACAATGACTATTTGCACAACAGTTTGGCTTTAAAGTTTTCTTTTTTTCTTCTTTTTATTGTCTGAAAGTCTTGTGTCAGTGTCCACATACAATAGTACCAGAAGTTACTGCTGTCGTGCATTAAACCAGTCTAACCATATAATGGCAGGACAGGTTAATGAATATTAATAAGTGGCTTCAACCTTATACAAGCTACTGCCTGTTGAGTCCATTCCTGTTGATGTGAACCAGATGTTGCAGCACCTTGTGACACGTCTTCCTATAACGTGTCTTTAATTACGATGTAAAAAAAAAAAGATATGCTCTTAAAGCTATGCTTTTTGCCCCTGGGTTCTATGCACCAGAATTCCCAACGTGAGTCTCCGTTGAAAAGTGCGTGCATGCACATGGGTATATGTGTGTCCAGGATATGTCGCTTTGACGTTCATTAGTTCAGTCTTTCCCTGAGGGTGAGAACGGTCGATCGGAAAGTGAAAACACCACTTTCTCAGGCGTATGATTTTTTTCCCCCTTCTCTTTCTGGCCGTTGCAGGTCTGGTTTTTACAGGCTGTTTCATTTGTCTGATTTATGTCCCCTGTCCAGACCGCTGTAGTCTGCGTCTATGCAGCAGGCACATGGCCGTCCAACACGCCTTAATGAGGTGTCCTATCAGTAGAAACACTAACAGAGTGCTTAAGCCATCTTTATGACTTTATGATGTCTGGACACACAAATCATTCCCAGAAACACCAGACCTAGCTAGGCCGTACCCAGACCAAACATGGGGCTCAGAACAGGGTTGGTTTTCAGTCACGTGACTCACTATTGAGCCATATATCAAAAAAGAGTGATTCAGCTTTTTTATTTCATGGCAGGCATTTTTATTGCTAAGCATGACTGGCTTAGATTACTTACCGGAATGGTATTTGTAGCCGGCCAAATACGTGAGCTTATTGAATACTAGGAAGCATCGGGGATTGCCACAGCCTCCTGTAATTCCTGTGAAAAAAAGAGGCACGAAGCACAGTTAGAGTTAATGGCAGTAAGGCCTGTCACCCTTTCTGCAACTTTATGATATTAAACAACAACGTGTTGGTGTCTGCACCACTTCCTGGTTCTCACTGCTTGTCTTTGTTTTGTTCCGACCTTCAGTTTCGTTTGCCGGATCAGAGAACTTGGGTAAGTTTCTTTTTTTCAACCTGTCTCCATAACCAAACTTATGCATGTGCAGCATTCTGGTGTTACATTGTGTTGACTGTCAGTGTCATCCATAAACTGAAGGGTTTCTGTGTCATTTGTGAAATGAAGTGGGGATTTCCATCCACGACCCCTGAAAACGTGTTTGTTTATTTGGAGAACAAAGAACTCTGGGAAATGGATGTGAAATGGAGAGTAAAATGTTGGGAGGAGATTGGTGTTTAGAAGTGGTTGGGGTGGGGGGGGGGGGGGGGGGGGGTTTTTTGTAGGGT
>NC_024310.1:142664-144300 GCF_000523025.1 Cynoglossus semilaevis | reverse complement strand
ACGGAGATTGATTCTTGGGTGTGGTGTGGGGGTGGGTGGGGGAGTGGTGACTGCTTTATATCAGTCCAAGGGTAGTAGTCTCTGTGGGATGGTGGGAGGGTGAGTTTCTCCCTCCGCACATCTGGTTGCCGATTAACATCAACAATCGAGAACTGAGAATGCATCTCGCTAATTAGGGCCCTCACAGCATCACTGACATCTAAAGATAGCCAATCAACCGCTGGTCCCAGAGCGCCACTACACCAACAAGCAGGCTCACATTCAGCCTCGAGGGTTTGAGGGAGTCGAGGGGTGTGAAGGGTAAGTGTTGAGCTCGGTGCGGGCAAAAGAACATCAGGATCTGTGACACATTTACAAAACATAACTTCAGTTCACTTTAAATATATATATATATATAATATATATATATATATATGTATATATATGTATATATATGTATATATATATATTATATATGTAAGGGAAACACTTTACCAAGAATGGATTTGAACTTTTGTAAAACTGCAATATTTGACTTTGTCACAATATTATATAATATTATTCTATTAACAATATTAATATAATATTGTTAATACAATATTATATTAATACAACAATAGGAATATCAGGCTGAAACATTTACCAACATTTCTATGAGATCCGGGGACGGCTGTAGGTGAAAGAAAGAAAAGGTGGAGCCTGACCACGGGTGTGGGAATAAACTTTAGATAGAGAGCAGCAGCAGCAGCAGCAGCAGCAGAGTTTACGAGCTGAGGTGGGATCAGAAATCCCAACTAGATGAAATGGAGTCATTTAAGGTGGAGAAAGTGTCTTATTGGACAGACTGGATTCTGCCGACAGCTTTAGGAGTTCTAATGTTCCCAGGAGTTATGGCTCCTCATTGACAAACTAAGCATTCACCAAGAGCCTAGTGAAATACACAGTGCACATTCACAAAGAAATATGAAAGCACTCCACTCCCCCCTCCCCCTCCCCCTTGCCTCCCTCTCTGCCCAAACCCTAACCCTGTCTGTCAATCCATTTACCTCCTTTTTCTCCTCCTCTCACTGTTTCACTCCGTCTTCTTTCTCCTTTGATTCATGACACGCAGCATCGGCATATTCATAATCAAACGGACCTGACACTCCACATCCTCCCTCAGAGGGAACGTGGACGGCTGCGGCAGGAACTTTACACTCAGCTGTCACTCCTAATCAGCCGCTCCCAACACCGCGCTCCACCGCCGTCCATCAGTCCATTCTCCCCTTCTTTCTTTTTCTCTCGCCTTCTTTCCTTTCCTGCTTCTGTTCTCCCCCATCGTTTTAGTCCTTCATCACCCTTCTCCGCGCTCTTCCTCCCCACAGTGTGCTCCATCTTGTTGTAAAGTGTGAGAGTGACAGGGGGTGAAGGCGGGAGATGGAATGTCACAGTGGGAGCAGGGTCCAATCACCATTGATTTGTTGCCTTATTGAAATAAGAACGAGAACTGGCTGAAAATTCAATACACGCAAAATAATGCAGATTTTTCTAGAAACGCTTTGGAAACAGAGGGGGGAAAAGACGTGTGTGTGTGTGTGTGTGAGTGAGAGAGAGAGAGAGAGAAAAGAGAGGGAGTGAGGTGGGCTGACAGGCCCTGCGGCCTACTGGGAGCCCTCAC
>NC_024310.1:139160-142607 GCF_000523025.1 Cynoglossus semilaevis | reverse complement strand
ACAGCGATATCATTATTACCCATGTCTGGCCCTTGATCAGTAACGTCAACATCTTTCATATTGACGAATGTCCTGTCTGCACACAGAATGGTTTACAGCCCAGCAGTGGACATGAATCACTCCTCTGACACACACACACACACACACACACACACACCAAGCATAATATCCAGCGACCATGTCATAAGTGCGCACACACACACACACACACACACACAATATAAATACATCCTTCTCTGAAACACATACACATATTTTCTCTTTCACACACTTTGGTGGTAATTAATCAGTCTCCATGCAGCACACACACACACACACACACACACACACACACACACACACAGACCGACCATCTCTGGTGTAAACAAACATTCTACTTCATTAGTCAATTGGCTACACTACTTCATTCTTTATGTGTGTGTGTGTGTGTGTGTGTGTGCTCTAACTCCATGTCCACATATAAACTGTTAATAATTCAGTCTTAAACCTCAAATCATTGATTTGTTCATGTGGGGTGGGGGGGTAAGGGGGGGTCACTGGTTTATCAGCTCTTCTTCTTCTGACTTGTTTGAGATCCTTGTGGTCATAAGGTTCTGTACATCAGGTGGACCACGTGGACCAACCCTGAAGAAGTACCACTGACCCGTCCGTGGTTGCTGATCTAGTTGTTGCTGCTCTAACCTCGCTCCTTCTCTTGTCCAATCAGATGTCAGCCATTGAGAACATGGCAGAGAAGCTGGAGACCTTTGGATCCTTAAAGCCAGAGTCAGGTGACCTGCTGCGCTCCGTCCCCTCCATGTTTGACTTCAGAGCCCCCCCCTCTGCTCTTCCAGAGACCCTACTGCGCAAAGGCAAAGAGCGTTACACCTGCAGGTAAGGAACATGACCGCAGGGTCAGGGGTCAAAGATGGACTTTATAGGAATGATGCTGATTCTTTGAATTGTTCTTAATGTTATCAATAATATCAATATTGCGCTGTAGGTATTGTGGGAAAATATTCCCACGGTCTGCCAACCTGACCCGCCACCTCAGGACTCACACAGGAGAACAACCGTACAGGTGAGAACACTTCTTTCTTCTTCCTGTGTCAGAAAAGTTGTTTAGAACTGTAAGAATAAAAGACCTGAGCAGAGAGGAGGTGAGGAAGTGGGAGGTGAGGAAGTGGGAGGTGAGGAACGTGGGAGGTGAGGAACGTGGGAGGTGAGGAACGTGGGAGAGATCTGCGGTCATTTGTCCCGTTCTTCGACTCAACCTGCAATCCCATTGGCTAACCGGACTAAGGCTCTGCAGCCAGTTCAAGGTCTTACTGTAGGAACCCCACTCCTAGTGTTGGAAACAGGTCATTACAGTCCTCCTGCTCATACAGTACTTAGCCACTTTGTAGTCACTAAGCTACAGGAATGTTGGCCAAAGGTTTGGGGGAGGCCTGTTGACCACGGGGGAGAGAGAAAGGCAGACGCAGACCTCCGCTGCCCCGGCCTGATAGTCTGCACTCCACACGTTGGCACGCCATTAAAGATCAACACTGTTTATTGTAATTTTCATGGAGATAACCGGGGGGGGGGGGAGAGAGAGAGAGAGAGGGTCCCAGAGGGACAGCCAATCGAGCGAGCTAATTCCGCTCGAAGAAAAGATGTAATCTTCTCGTATAATTTTGCATGAAGAAACTTGGCCACTGGGTCTAATTCTGCAGCGTTCAGACCAAAGAATGCAGTTTTATTGGCCTGAGATAAGAGACAGAGCTGTTTCACCTAAAACAAGCTCCTCCATCATGTCGGCTAGTGGGGGGCGTGCAGCTGAGACTTTCAGCAGGGGCACGTGCATGAGCGTGGGCGTGCGTGCTCCATAAAAGGTCTTATTATGTGAGGAAACCTTCGCGTTGTCCATGTTTATCATACAGTTGTTGTTGTTGTTGTTGTTGTTGTTGTTGTTGTTGTAAGTCACATTTGATCCCGTTTCCTTCTCGCAGGTGTAAATACTGCGACCGTTCCTTCAGCATCTCCTCCAACCTGCAACGTCACATTCGCAACATTCACAACAAAGAGAAACCGTTCAAGTGTCACCTGTGTGACCGCTGCTTCGGTCAACAGACCAACCTCGACCGACACCTGAAAAAGCACGAGAACGGCAACCTGTCAGGTGATATTATTTAGGCAGTGTTTAGGCTGGTAAAGGTCAAAGGTCAAAGATATAAATCTGACTACAATTCTTATCAATGTAAAAAAAGATTGATTTTTTTGAGTCAGTGTTTTTTCCACACAGACAAAACAACTAATGATATTATTAACAACATATTAGATGATACGAAGAATTTTGGATTCATAATGTAGTTATACCGTTATAAGCACACGCAGGAACTGTGACAGTGCGTAGCGTTACTATATTACTACACAACAATATGGATTTGTGTTTCTGTTTCTGTAGGCACGGCCATGTCCTCCCCCCAGTCTGAGCTGGACAGCAGCAGTGCTATACTGGACGATAAAGAAGACTCTTATTTCAATGAAATTAGAAACTTTATCAGCAACGCCGGTCAGAACCAAACGTCACCGGAGCCGTCGGAGGAAGGGTGAGCTCACCTTCACGTCTTCACAGCCGTCTGATGTTGTTGTTGTTGAATACTTGTTCGACCAACATTCATTTTCACTGATCTTTGTTGGGGTTCTAACAGAGGTTTGATAACAAAGGAGGAATAGACCACCTGTCTCACCCTCCCCACCCCCAACCTCCCCCTTGGCCTGCTGTCTGTAATATTCACCTCATATTCAGGGCTCGGGGTTAGAGTGTAATAATCTGTGATGACATTTAACATAATCAAATGGAAACGTGCAGGAGCATTTTTTTTTACAAACAGATTTCTGTCTGGACTTTAGGAAAATAAATTCTTCAGGCAGCGATCGTCTCAGATAGCGGCTGAGAGGTTCGCTGAGGCCTCGCAGTTTGTTTTCACGTGGCTCACATCGGTGAGATCGCGGGGCAGATTGGAGTACGATTGTGCAGGACTCCTGTGAGAGCAAGAGCGGGAGGTGCAGCGTGTAAGAACAACGCTGAAGGGAGCAGGAGTGAGGGGAGCGCAGCCACATCTGGAACCAACATGTCTGCCTACAGGAAGAGGGGTGGTGGGGGTGGGGTCAAGGGGTCGGCCCGTGTTTCCTTTCAAAATGCTTCTCCCCGACTACCTCTGATAGATACTTTATCCTCGGCAAATTACCACATTTGAAAGCGCAATTAGCATTGAATCTGTTTTCTTAATCACAGAGCTCCAGCTTTGTCTCTTGCGAAACTGGTCCCTCATCCCATCCATGCAGTGGAGTGGGGGGGGGGGAGGTGGGGGGGGGGGGGGGGGTGTGAAGAGGACCGGTGCTGATGGGTGGGCGGGACAACAGGGAGGATTTAAATGGAGATTGACGCCCAAGGGTAACCTGGCAACCGGCAGGAGATGCTGG